>NW_027287339.1:630000-1230000 GCF_022747635.1 Hetaerina americana
ACACCTTGAAGAAATGGAAAGCCATCCACGTCATCCCTGAACTTTTAATCGTTTTCCAAACTAAAATTATCCCCACGTAACAAAAGCTTAGGATTTACGAATAAAATAGATTCATGTTTGGGAAAACATACGGATTTTAGGCTTTTTTTCTCTCACGCCTCAATCGAAGAACTACACATAAAACTGCCGTCAAAATGATGAGCGTTGATGACCCACAGACTGCGCTGATATCATGGATGGATAATGCGAAAATGTATTCAGGTACGAAATTACAAAGCGCTAAATTTCAAGAGGACCAGCAAAGGCGGAAATCGGCTGTTAGTCTGAGGGGCAAGGCTTCCGCGACCCGGTCGGCCGACCGGCAGTTCCGAAGTATAATGCGTCAAGGACGATAAGAGGAAAAGAGAGAGAGGGGGGAAGGAGGAGGCAAGGGTTGCGCAAGTGCCGATTGCGCATTTTCAGCATTCACCGAGCTTGAACCCGCTTGACCGGAACCCGCGAGGTGGCACAAATCCCTCTACTTCGAAACACGACAGTACAAAATGCTAGAATTTATGCGAGAGTAGACATAAATATGTATTGGGAAAGCACATAAGCATTGTGTACTGATTTCTTTGAAGAAAATGGAAGAGTCAATCTTACGTGGGAATACCAAATTTGCCAATTAAAAAAAATATTATTATTATTATAAACAGCTCATAAAGCGCGTTCGGAAGTAAACGCAATCTCTAAGAATACCCTTGAAAGTTGCTTATAGAGTAGGTGACGTGTTAACGACAAGAGTAACATTGAATGGCAACGTTCGCTTTTTTCATGACATACGAGGGTCATCCGGAAAGTAGTACCCGTTCGTGAAATAAAGACACAAAAGTAAATATTAACAAACATAAAAAATTTTATTTGAAAGAGGATACTTTAAACTACTTCTCAACATAATCTCCAAGCAAATTAAGGCATTTGTCATAACGTGTGACAAGTTTCTGTATTCCTGCTGCATAGTCCTTCGCCGCCAGCTCATTGAGATACGCGAGGGACCCATCTTGCACAAATTTTTGCATAATGCAGATGGTGTTTAACAATTTCATGAACAATTGTTCGAGAAACATTGGGAAAATGCTCACAGATGTCATCAATTGTGACGCGCCGATCGTTCCTCACGAATTCGTCAACTGAGCTCACCAGTTGGTCTGTAATGACAGACGGTCTCTCCGAACGCTCATCGTCGTGTGTGTTCCCCCTCCCCATTTTGAAGTTGCGACACCACCGCCGAACAGACGACTCGTCCATTGCATTGTCTCCATACACCTCCTTTAATTGGCGATGAATATCACATGGGCGAACGTTTCTTGCATTGAGGAATTTAATCACTGCCCTCACTTCACAACTGGCGGCGTTCTCAATTTTTTTAAACATTGTAAACAATCACAGAAACAACACAGGCAATGCTAGCGTCACGCAACTTGGCTCAGAGAAGGCAGACAAGCCACTGAAGCTATCTGACCTCGTCCAGCGGCTACTCGCGTCGTCAGCACTTCATGCGGCACGAACGGGTACTACTTTCCGGATGACCCTCGTACGTCATGAGGACTAACACGCACGAAATGAAGATCTACGAAGAGTGCGGGAAGATATGTACAATTCAGAGTGCGTCACTAAAAACGGAGCGGTTTGCTCATTCATGAACTAGTTATTGGTTTAATTGATAGTAACCGCGAGTATCGAGCGCACGTAGCGGAGTCTAGCCGCGGAGAGCGTTTAGAGGAAAATATCGTGGCACTCATCCTTCCTCCTTGTGCGATTGCTGAAACTTGAAACATCCAGCAGAAATGACGCTTCGGATTTTTAATATTTAATTTAACCATTTACGTGCCTGTAGTAATCAAGTCAAATGATGCTCAAGCTCAATTGAAAAAGATTCATAAAATTGAAATTTACGAATGCCCACGGGTAATAGAAATTACCATAATATTCTTGAGATGAAAAACATTGTGAGCTAAGACAAGGTCCCTTTCTTCAAGAAGAAAGGACACATTTTTAAATTTATTCGGGGATATCAATATTCCTTCAGTTACCTCGAGAATAGCATATGACTACAGCCAATATATAAATATTATATATATATGTATATATATATATATATGTATATATATATATGTATATATATATGTATGTATATATATATATGTATGTATATATATATATGTATATATATATATGTATGTATATATATATATATATATATATATATATATATATATATATATATATATATGTATATATATATATATATGTATGTATGTGTGTGTGTATTGTTTAATTTAGCCTGACCCGATCTATTCCCGTTTTTTCAAGTTAAAACCTTGTCAATAGAGATATTGTACTCTCTAAAATTAGAAGGAATATTATTCACTTTAATAAGTAATATTCCACCGAGTAAGTGTTTTATGTGTCTTGGCACCACACGGTACTGTACATCTAAACTTACATAATACTAAAGGGTCTTTCAATCCCAAATTTCATATTCCACCAATAAGTCAAATTTAGTGAAGCCAATTTCTACCGTACGTAGATTATTAAGGAAAGCGTTACCAGATTACGCAGGAATGGGCACCATTTTCTCTTTTAAAGCGGTATGCCAAAGTCAGTCGACCGAAACCACCAAGGATTGGTACTCTAAGCATAGATACATAAAAAGGATGACGCAGAGAGACCAAGTAAAACCGATGGCTGACCACAAAAATTCTTCGACTAACAGATATTAATACCTTTCACTGAAGATATTCATGGTGAAATAGTTTTATCACTAGTTATATTTCATTGTGAATTAAAAATTACAGATTTGCGACTCAGGAGTTTCCTAAATAGGATTAGTATGAAGTGCAATGGCTAATTGAAGTTCAAAGGAGGTAATAACATTATGAAAGAATGTTTTTATTCAATATATTTTCATATGTTATTCGATATTAAAGGTGGTACAATTTGACCGAGCCCATTAAACCAATCATAAAAATTTTATAATCAACCCCGACTAAATTTAAATCACAGATTTAGGTGTGATGTGATGGAACTGTTCCATAATAACATAGACGAAGACTATTACAATTTTCCACTTAATAAAGATAGATAAGGACTTGAAAATGATATAGTGTATCGAAACTAGTCGGGAATTCATCTCTATTTGGTGCAAAATTGTAATAGTCTTCGTCTCTGTTATTACCGAAAAAATTGGCCACGTAATATGACTTGATTCGCTAGATGCTCATTAATTCGGTAAATTCTACATCTGGGTAATGCTATGCAAAGAAATACTATACCGTGTATAAGTCCATTACTCAAAGGGATGAGCAGCTGTTTTAATGACACTTAAGTTTCTAGCGTCGGTCGCTCTAGTTAAGTGAACGGCCGCCGAATACTTATTGGATTTCTTTTTCTCATGTTTCTTTTAGTCCCGCACTGCGGTGAAATACAGATTCCTAGGAATGAACCAAACCATTGTGGTAGTAGTACGCCTCTCGAGGATGCGTCTCCTTCTATCGACCAATTTCCAGAAGATTACCCCAATTTTAGTTTCATAGCTCTGACCCAGAAGCATAACATTCGTGTTGAGCGGTACCTCAGAAATATGACCGCATTAAGGCACCCGGCCAAAGTGTGCACATCACCCCGAAATAGGATTATCAATTAATGTAATGAAAAGCATTCGTCTTCCAAGACCTCACTACAAGACTACTAGTCAGACTCCCAAAACTCACTAATGAACGAATGACCCAAGTTTCCGCTTGCATGTTGATATAAACGCCCCGTGCCATGTCGTGGGATAATTTTTCCCCTTACGAGTAGTAATTGCACCATCTAGTTATGTCCAACCGATTACATTAATTAAGATTACATCTCCACAGGATGCGGCGGCTCTCAGAAAAGGAAAAGCATGGCTTGATTCCAGGGAAATGAGGAAGCTCTCGCTGTGGCTCGTGCCTGAGGTCTTACTCCCCAGCGCGTCAAGGGCTGATCTCAGATATCAAATGAGATCTGCGATTTCATAACGTATTAAAACAAAACAAGGCAACGGGTTCCAATATCCGAGGGTTTGAAAACGTCAACACTAAAGCTGATTGTATACTTTACCTTGAATTATTATCCTAGTTGTTCTTTAAAATCACCACTATGAAAATTGAATTCACATCGAATCTTTTACGTTTTCCTCGAAAAGAACTGTCACTGGATTCTTATTTTTTTTACATATAATGCAGCACTTGCACTTTTTGCACTGCCCAAGGTATTGGTTTGCAAACGGTACACTTTATGACTACTAAAGTTGCGCAGTAACACCAGGGAGGGTGTCAACGAATTAAGAAAGAAAATTTAAAATAAATAAACATAAAATTATTCGTTAAATTTCAATTCCCACCGTCTCTTTCATGTTCGATTGTTGATGACGCGGATAAGCATTTTCAATAATAAGTTCCGATTATTTATTTTTATATTTATCATTTACCTTTTATTAACATTCTTATCAAACATCTATATTTTAGTGTACTGTCCATTTACACAGTTTTTACAGTTTACAGTCCATTACCAGCGGTTAGTTATTTGCTATCCCCAAAACTACTTCGAGGCAGCGCATGAACATTTTTCAAGGCTGAGCCAAGACACGAAACTATGTAAACCAAGAAATTATGTAATTGCAATTTATTTTATAAATATGACATGTAAAATTCTTAATTTTACGCATGACGGTAATAAGCTCCATTCGTAGCTATAAATGCAAAAGGATGGTTTAATATAAAAATTATTTACGTCGAGACTGAATATTATTTAGAACTGGGTATCTTCTATGTTTTCTGTAATCCAATCCAAATCATACAAGGATATGGCATCATCATAAAATGTAATTAAAGTTACGTTCTGGATTGTCCCTAACAATCATTATATGCCTACTTGGCAACGTAAAAACCTCCTCCGTCAGATATGTGTGTTTATGCTTCAATCTAGGATGCATTTACGACGACATACGTATTACTTCGGGATAAGACTGCTATGGTAAATTACTCTGTCTTTGAAGATTGATGCATAATCAATATGCTAAATTATCACGGTGTACGCCTTTGTATGCAATCAGTACAGGAGGTGAAAGGTGGAATTGGTTCGCAGGATCATTACGTAGGCGGAAAGGGGGAAGTTATACCATTGAAGAGTGAAGCAGACGTCATCGGGTAAAGTACATGCAGGATTAAATATACTGACGCTCGCTGAAGTAGCAGTAAAGGTAGCAAAACATGCATTAACGTAGAGGCTATGATTCAGTAATAAAAGCTCATACTTCTTGTAAATGAGCATATGTGCACGCGAATGCCTTTTCCAATATAAGGTCGTTCCGGAGTATGCAATTTCTAAAGGTTGATAACTCTTTCTCCCAAGATAAAATCTGCTGCCACACTTGATGAACTTATCAAAGTGAATTGTAGAAAGAGTATTTTTGGTATAATATAATAATCATTCAGAGATGAAGAGGGACCTGATGTAGAGTGGGATATTGTGTTTTGCTAGGGGCTACAAATTGTTGAATTAGTAATTTTGTCCATCCAAAAACCAACCTTAACCGGTAGATTACCTAATAATAATAAAAATAATAACGATCATTTGCCATTATAAATAATCCTCCGAGTTACTGGACATAGTAAGAAGCTACTTCCCAGGCCTGTCGAACACTCCCGTAAAATATAAAAACCCTTTCCCTTACAGCATTTCCTTGTGAAGCTCCTAATTTCCGACATCTCCATCATACTGTTCAGTATATTTACGTGTACTATTCCTTCTTCCCCGCTCATTCAACATCTCTCTTCTCCCCACTCCCCTAATCACTTTATTCAACATTACATTCTTTCTGTCTTCTTCGACCTAGCACCTCCAACTTCCAGCCAACTCGTACCGTATCCATCACACCGTTTGCCATCCTGTCTATCAAACTTATTCATTTTATCGCCCTCCATAACTAATCTCACAAGCCTCCAACCAGTGCTCATTCCGTTTCCTCGAAAACTACATTTCTCAAAGACACCACTCTATATTTAAGTCTTCAAAAATGTTTTCTCCATCTCTATTGAAGTGTCACGGTCGTTATACTCTTCTTTTTTATAATAAAATATCACATTCTCAAATGCGAATCCTTATATTACTGTCCTTATTTTTGTGAGGTAACATGAAAGGATTTAATTTAGGCTGTATTCACGTGTTCGACGTTCAATCGCTTCGTGCGTCCCGCTTTTGGAATCCAGATGCGACCAAACCGAAGAACTTGAAATCTCCGTATCTTTGTCGTTTAAACTCCGGTATTATATGGAGCGTTCCAGAATAACTGTCATAATGAAACTTGGTGCCCAAATCCGTGCAAAAACCGCGTTTCCATTGCTAAAATGGAAAATTAGAGTAAAAATCACTGCTTATTTCAATGGTGAGGAGCGGAAAAAAAACTATCATGACGCAAAATAAAGAAGAGTTAGTTTTTTGTGAATAGCTTTTAAAATAAATTTTTCCAGTTTGATTAATAGGCCAACGGGTGGTGATATAAATCACTGCTATTTCAGCAGTGATTTATGTCACCATGTATGATTTCACAGGTAAATATCAAGAAATATATTTCACAGAGAGACTATTTAGTAAGAGCTTTGATAGGTTAAAAAGATGCAATTTTAAATAATTGAAATGCATACAAAAAATAAGCGCAAAAAAATAATTAATATTGGCAATCCTTACACAAAGAGTGATAAAGAGAATTAAAAGGTAATACAATTTCAACGATAAACAACTCACGGAAATGAAAATATTAAATTATTCAGAAAAGGCTCGAATAACTTAAATGAATTGCAATTTAAGAATTTTATATATTACCCCTTAAAAGTCACGCGCATGAAATGGTTCGTCAGTCCCTCGGAGAGGACGAATGAGGTCGTGCTTCGAATCGTGAATCCAATTCGTGCATGTGCCTGTGTGAGTGCACTGCCAAGTTCACACAATGCAGTTGGCCCTTTCATCGAAGAAGAAGAAGTTATTTACTTCGCGCCCTTAATGGGGTTTTGCGAGCTCCGTGCGGGGTTCGCCCGAGCTCTCCCGGGCGAGCGCTTGTCATCAGGTTCGTGCCTCTTTCGAGAGGTGGCGACACGTTTTACAGTGACTTGCGAAGAGAGGAACCAGCCCGCCCGCGATCCCTCGGCGGCCGTGGCGCGAAGAGCGCCTCCGATCGACGCTCCTCGCATCTGCTATGTCATTGCGCTCCGCCGAGGTCAGCCGTACAAAAGATGATGGGAGTTTACGGAAATGCGGCGCCCGTCTCTTTCGTACCAATCTCAAGATCCCACCTCCGATCCTTAAGGTCAACGGCCTTTCCAGGAGGAAATCTCGAATGAAAGTAGGGCTGACGTATGAGTTTTAAAAAATGATCATCTCACCTCAAGAGATTTCGTTAGTTTTGTTTAGTCTTTCTTTGGCTGACTAACAAATAATTTATGCATAATTAATGGGCTTTAGAACGAGGAAAAAAGTAACAGAAAAACAACAGGAAATCGTGTCCTTTACCGAGGTCCCGGTGGAAATAACGCAGAACAATCTCCCACTCAAAGGGAGATATTGTTTTGCCCATCTGGGAAAGGATGGGCGAATTATGATTTCAGCACGCTGGATATCGAATGGCATTTTTAACTGTAAACTAATATCTAATGCATACCTTGCCTGAATCGTCTCCATTACCACGACCACCCACATAATGTATTTTAACTTTGACATTCCATTACAGGGCTACGGATGTACATTACATATGAAAATGAAGTAGTAGGCCTGTCGATAATGTCAGGAAAAAATCTAATTTGGCATAACTTTTATATTTCGCTCATAAACTATGAAAGTATGTATGTAATGTCCTGTATGATGGCTGTTTTAAAATCATGTAGTTATATCGTAGGTTTTTTGTTGATATAATTATAGGACTTCCACTTGATCTCTTTTAGGATTATTAAAGTACTTACCCAATTTCACTTATTTACTTGCACCATCTTCATTCCCCTATTTTGTTGACATTCCAGTTTTAGCCTTTGAAGACATAAGTCGTTTGGGCAGCTAACTCAAAATTCGAATTGCTGTATTTATTTTCTGTACAAATGTTTTTCAAGAAAGAAATATTATCGCATTTCGTACAATCCATGTATCTAATCAAATAAAAAAAGCAAATAACCTCGAAAGCCTCCTCAAGATGGAAAGAGAATAAAATGGCCTCAACCTTGAAGCTCATCAGAGTGCGAGAGGCATTTCGACGGGCCTTGCCATTTAGTTGCGCCGCGTTCCTCACGATAAGACGATCTTGGATTCGCACTGATTGAACTCATCTCAATTTCCTAAACATGCTTTCCCTTCCTAATCCCTCCACCAGTCACTATTCCTACATCTACGCGGTCCCACCCCTCTTTTGCACCACCACCCCCTCCTACCTAGAACTGCCCTGCGATTGCAGTCCCACGCGATCTCCGGTCGATATGTCGAATTACACCACTGCCGTGAAATGAGAGATGAGCCGTCAGTCGGAGGCTTGAAACATCGACCACGAAGTTATTTAAAAATCATGAAGGTACTTTTCCGCTCTCCTGTAGAGCACTATGGGCTCTCGAGAATGGACCAAGTTTTGAAAGTTAAAATGATGTCAAACCTGTTAAAATCCATGTACTGATGACATTCACGTTATTTGAATGCGACATTAGGTTCTGCCGATTACCACCATTAAATAAAGTTTGCAGCAATAGTTCATTTAAAATAGGTTACTGCTTTGCATTTTTTTTAAATATTTAACAACTTAAAAATGCAAAGGAAAAAACTTCGTCACAACGCCTGAAAAGTCTGATTTGATTTCAACCAGCCATCATGTGACAACAAGTTTTCAAGTCGTTTGGAAGAGTTTTCGCTGCGAGAGTTAGTCGAATAAAGTTAGCCGAAGTTCAAAACTTCACATTGGGCACAAATATATTATGACTAAAATCATTCCTACTAACTTAAGTAAAGGATAGAGCTTCCCATACTGCATGACGTGATTGATTCCCAAATGCAACAAATAGTAACACAATGTATAGAGGAGTAACATCAGCTTATAATATATCCACAGACATAATTATTGTAACATTACAGCTTATATCTACATATATGATTACCGTGGCATTTAGCAAAGAGAAGGGTTATCGAGAATCTCAGAAGAGTTGTGAGGTATAGGTTACTAATGTAGGAAGATTTAATAACTCAATGGCCTTCTTCAGAATGGAGGAAGAGAATGAAGGCATAATAGCATTGGTAATATTTATCAGAGTTTGGTTTCCGGTGAGACGAACGGCTAAAGAAAAGAAAGAGCATCCTTCACAGAGGAAGAAGAGTTCCAAAAGCCGGTAAATATTTTAACCATGAATTAAAGGCTTCTCTGATGAGTTTTTTTGTAATGACGTTCATTCAAGTGAATATTCAGTAAAACCACGTTAGCAGTATCTTTCAGAAAAATGGTTGGTGCACATATCGGTATTCTTTATCCTGCGCAAAATATGGGCCTTTAACTCTAGCTTATGGATACAATTGAGAAATGTTTATCTTAAGAGTGTTGATGTAAGATTGATAGAGCGATAAACGCTTCATTCATAAAACTCACTATTTCGGAAAAGAAATACTCGGTTATTCCACAAATAATTTATTACACACGACCTAGGTTTCGACTAACAAATTCATCATCAGGCTCAAAGTCATCATCATTGTAAGTCGAAACCTAAATCGTGTTTAATAAAATATATGTGGAATAACTGAGTATTTCTTTTCCGATATGAATCGTTTCCACAAAGTGGCGCATCAATCCATTCAAAACTCACCATTCTACTGCAAACATAATAACTATGGCCTAATTACTTATGATCAGCAAGTAAATTAAATGCTATTGGGTGTAAGCTGTTATTTTTCTCGAGATATTTCAGGAAATATTTCGAAGAAATTTCAATAAGACCATGCGATGGATGCATTTATTTGTTTTTTAAATATACTAGCGGAGGGCTAGTATCATTCCCGTCCAATGTTATTCAAATTCACAATAAATCCAAAATTGAGGTTTGCAAGAGCACTTTCATACAAGCAAATATTATATTCAGGTTAGCATTTCCTTCCTTTCAAATGTTCTTTTTACAGTCAACCTCATCGCCTGATTTAATAGAATCAAATTTCGTGTATGGTTTGCCCATTTAAGCAAACGGAATAAATAGCAAATTTTCTCCCATCGATCGCTCACCAGAATTGGAGTTTTGTCACAGAAAATGTTGGAGGTTACCCCAGTTTTCCTTAGTTGGCCAGTGATAGCCGTAAAATGGCAGGAAAGTTGTCTCGTTTAACTTACCAATTAGGGATTCTGGTTTTACTCAGGTTTTGCTGAACGACTATGGGTAAATGACAGCGAGAGTTTTGAATTGTCGCCATGGTTCCATTCAATAGCTTTTGAAAACTGAGAGGAGCGTGCGCCAGCAAAAAAGTAAATAATATATCTTAAATGTGTTTATGCATATATATATACATATACATGACACATTCAATGCTATACACACACACACACACACACACACACATATATATATATATGTATGTATAATATTTGGACGGCGCAATAGAATACAAAAATATAAGTAGGAAGCACGTAAGGGGACACTCAGAGACCTTCTTCAGGTCAGAAAAAATATTAATAGATATATATATATATATATATATATATATATATATATATATATATATATATATATATACATGCATACATACATACATGTATATACAAATATATAAATATACATATATATATATATATATATACAAATATATGATAAACAAATTATCAGTGGTAAAAAATGTAAAATTCATTCAAAATGCCTTTTCCTGCCTGCTTCGTGGATTTCAAGAAAACACTTTCAATGATGGAGAAACCGAAGAGATAGGCATAGAAGACTACAGGATTTTTTATCGTGATTGAAGAATAATAGAACGTTTTGTATTATCGGCCCTATTTTTATCTCTGTCGAGGTAATGGCCACAAATTCATGAAAAAGGGTTTGAAGAAGGAACAATTGTACATAAGTATGTTGGATGGTTGATTTAACTGATTTGATGCGTGAACGATAAAGGTTTAGTCACTCAGCTTCCTGGGTGCTGTCAGTCATTCCAAATGCATTGCACGTCCAACGTGGATTATAGGTATATCGTATAAATTTAAAGCAATGGAATTCGAAAGGCGAAAGCTAAGTAACAAATTACTGACACTATCAACGATATGCGTAAATTAGTAGGGTGCAAAGAAATAATGATTCTCAATGAACGTATATGGGAAGTAACTTGAGTCGAGGCGGATACCTTGATAATGAAATTAGTTGAAGAATTACAAAAAGTAATTTAATAGAGGGTGGAGTTAAATACAGTAGTCGTCAAGATGGAGATAATAGTGTAGTAAGCAGTTGAAAATGGATCGTAACATCATCTGGTTTCTAAAACTTGAAAAAGGTGATGAAGGTTGATGGGAATCTTTTCGGTTGCAAGCATGGAGAAGAATCGAGAAAATGAAATGGAGAGATGTGAAGGAAAAGGAAACAAATAATAGGAATTCTAGGGGAAGAAAGTTGTCGGGATGACGTCGAAGGAGTCAGAAAAACGTGGATACAGCAAATGCTGAATTGAAGAGCGATATCGAAGGCTCCAACCCGGCTTTGTGAGGAGAAACGAGAGATCGTATTTTGGGAGGGAGCGGATATTAAGACGAGCTGGAAAAGGAAATAATATAGGGGCAGAGGGCACTCAAGTTGTTCATAATAGCTAAAAAATTCCACAACCATTCTTAATTCAATTCCATAACCTGTTTAAAATCAATTTCTAATCGGGAAACTACCAATAATAATATGAAGTCTAATAACCCACCAGTAGGACAATAAATCATTCATCATAGCTACCAAAACGAGAAAAATTTGATGGTACGAGTACTGCATTCATATTTTCCTCGTTATTTCAGGCAGGTGCTTTTAAAATCGACTTTATCTCCAGCTTATTTCTTATTATCAAGCTTTTATTTAGCAATGCCTTATATTTGCCGAAGTAGGCCTTTTCAGGCGTAGAAAAACAGGATTGTTATTTTATAATAGTGTTATCGGGGTACCAGCGACATCACCTTTTTGCTCGCCAATGAGTGTTGCAAGCGTAACAGAACTGCCAGTGGCAACTTATTCTTAGCGTGGGACTTGTTGCTTCACTTTTAGGGGAGTAAGTTCTTTACTCAGTATGACGACAGATTTCCGGCGATCATGACTCTGACGTAAGTTTAAAGCAGCAACTGTGGCTTCAAACAAATTCCTTTTTTCGTTGTACGTGCACACATTTTAGCCATTTTCCAGTCATGTTTAAGAGCTCACTTAAGCAAAGTAGCATCGATTCAAGAATTTAAGTTAAAGAACGGGGATCGAGATGGTACGTTGACTATCGTACTGGCTTCCCACCCAGAGGGCTCGGGTTAAAATCCCGGCGGTGTTGAATATTTTTCATAGGTATCTCGATCCCTACTCGAGGTGCTTTGTGGAGGGCACTTTGAGTGAGTGCGACGTCCGCCGGACGTTAAGTTGCGGACCCCTTGACGCCTTTCGTCATTAGTAGGCTAATGCCGACGCCAGGTTTCTCTCCACTCTTTTTCCTTTCCTGTCCATTCCCTATTGCGCAAATGACCTCAGTAGTCGGTCGCCTTCCCTAAATACTACTACTATTTAAGTAAAGAAACATAATTCTTCGCTGTTAATATATCCAATTGTGTAAAACCATTCCTTATTGCAACTTAATAAATTTTATTTCACTTCTCTCAAGACTATTCACTTAACGACTGCATTATCTTCATTGGTGTTAAGAGAAAAACTTAAGATCAGATCAAAAGAATGAATGTTTCAGAGTTCTAATGCCTGAATAACCAACCTTAAATGGCTGAATAAACAAACCTTAAAATATAACTAAACATTTCCCAAGCAAAGCGATAATGGGACCCACCTGTTTTTATGTAATCCTAAAATAAATATCCTCATCATGCTTTGAGGGAACTTGTCCAAATTTACACGCTAATTCTACTCGAAAGCATAGGGCTAATGAAATATGCAAACTACTATCCAATAAGACGTTTCCGTGGCACGAACATTATAGGGAATCAATAAACATAAGCCTTGCCAGCAGCCTTCTTTTTTCCTTTTACAATATTTCCACGTGCGTTCTCCTTCCGTCAGAAAAACACTAACAACGATGTAGTTTCGTTCGAGTTGGAACCGGTTTGACTATCAAATGGAAAACACCAGAATTCAGCTCGCTGCCATGCCACCGAAAGACGAGAGAGCCTCCAATGTTTATATTACTCGTTCCCCTCGATCCTCCCTCCGGACGAATCATTTAATATTAGGTATTTTGGAGGTCAAGGTCGGCGGCGGCATAGAGGAATACGGATGGGACGGAGACTTCAACGTCCGAGATCAGCTACATTGAGAAAAGCCACTTCAATTTTCCCACTCAATAGGAGGCACTAGTCGGTAGTCGCTATTTTTCAATAGAGAGGCCATCCATCGAGCGACAAATGTCTTTCATGTAAGGGTTAAGCATAGCAAAGATCATTTGGGATCAGAGAAATTAAATTATGGAACTCATAGATATGATGGAATATATATTTTGAAAAATACTTCAAAATTTCTTTGTTAAAAATATCGAAGGTTGAAAAAATAATTTATACCTTAGATTTATTTATACGATAACAATTAACAATTTAGACTGTTTAAATTGAGTCTATTCGTATCACATTTAGCTTTGCTTCTCTTTTTTATCATTGTACTGCAATTTGAAGGCCGCGGTAGTCAGTGTAGGGTCGTCATAACTTTCAGCAACTGACCCTGGGACCCGTGGCTCACATCTGGGAGACTCTGGGAAGCCTCTGCTACACCCGCGGAGAACGCTCAGATAAATTAAAATTTTGGAAACCAAGGAATGCGCGGTGGCAATGGGGAAGCAACTGGTCGCCCTACCCTGATGAGCGAATTGATAAACGCCGTAGGACTTAACTCGAGGTCAGCTCTGCTATCACCAATCTAACCAACCGTGGAGTTGATTTTTCCGGTTTATGTAATTTGTTTTACTATATTTGTGTCATTATAATCTTGGAGCTTGAGTTCCACCTCGAAATTATATATTTTTACAATGACATTTGATAAGTCACCTCTATCTTAAGTGATTTGTCAACTATTCTCCGCAGAAAGCTGCCAAAATTTTAATTAAGTACGATCATCAATTCCTTATTTTTTATTATGTTCATTCGTCCACAGAAATTTTATTAACATTTGCACAAGAGTTGCATTTTTTAAACAATTCACTTTTTTTAATCATTCAATTCGCGTTGTACATTTAACAAAGAACAGACACGAACATACATTTAACAAATAAGATGAAAAAACGAATCATTTTTTTGCATAGTGATGTCAGGCTTTTGATAATTAAACATCTACACTTAAACACTTTTCACTACGCATTAAAACTGAACAACCTTCCCAACAAAAACGTTTTTAGTAGGGGAAGGCGTTTCCTAAGACACCTAACAGGTTTCAAACCTTTCACTGAGAAGACTCAACATTTCGTATTCCAGGCTGATATGATTTAAACTACTATTTCCTCGCTTTGACTGCGTATTCAGGCGTTAAAATGTTATTCCTACGATTGTGAAGACCATAATATAGCAGGCCGTTATTGTAATTCCCTTATTCTTCTCCTTGAAGTTAAAAAGTCTGCAATTGAACGATTTTAATCGTTAGTCAATAAAGTAGTAGAATAAACGAATTAACTTAAATTAAACGAACTAAATTAAAGGAACATAATAGTGTTACACAACAACATGGTTACTTGGCATGCGGAGAATTCCCATTTAAGTTCAAAGATGTCAGGTTTGAGGCATTCCTATTCCTCATATTTCCAAACAAACGTATGCATTGCAAAAACAAAAGAAATCAGAAAATTTATAACCTCATTTTCTCTCACTCATAAACTTATTTGACCGATGGAACCACTGGTGAGAAAGGCAATGAAGTTAGAAGCCAGGCAGGTGTAATAGGATAATTTGTAATGTCACAAGTATTGTGGTTGACCATTCCTATTTGATTTTATATAAATTCTGATCCATTATCACTGAAGTCATATCAGAACATTGTAGGGATTCTAACATACGGAAATGCATAAGAAAAAGACTGAGTGAAGAAATTGTTCGACAACACTTGGATTTCACCTTCATTAACATCCCGGATCCGATTCCTCAGTCTGGTTTCGAATATTTGAGTTTAAGCAAAATAAATTTATCACGGTGACTTATCTAACATGAGTGATTCAAATTCCTGACAATCTTTGTAGGACATTTTGGAAAAACCTTGGTGAGCATCCCTACGAAAATTTAAATGAAAGTTTGAGGGGAGAGAGAGTGAATAAAATGTTTCCGTTTCTTCACGACCAAATTCTTTCAAAAGAGGTCCATAAAGGAAGAGAGAGTGAAATGAAAAAAATTTAGTTTTATCACATCCTCTAACTTCCTCAAAGGAATCGTTTTCACTCACGAGCTACAAAAATAGCGAACCGGAGGATCGAATTTACTCTGTCTGTTTCCCTTATCCTCCCACGTAGTAAAGAAAAGCCATTTGAAATTGGATTGACGGCGGTTCGAGAGGGAGGGACAAGGCTCAAAGAATGGAAGATAGCGAAATACCGAAGGCTACAAGAGGTTTGATGGAATGAAGGATGTCATTTCTTACCGAGATAACTTTTCCTCGCCCACTCCCCCTACCAGACAATGACCACTCCCGGGCCGATGGACTTCCTTTCAAGAGGGACGACCGGAAGGGACCAATCTCCCTTCGCGCCGGAGATCATGAGGACGCGGCGAACCAATCAAACGGCGTTCCTTTTTCCGTTCCCTCCGCGCCACAATCTCGCGTCCTCACACTTTCCAACGCGCGGCTCGTTCTGCAGAAGGTTGAGGAGATTGAACGAAGAAAGGGCATGGGAGACGGAAACGAGGACAAACCACTGTCAGATCATCCGATTTTCCCAAGGAGATGGACCGTGAAGACGACCAATGGGAACAATGAAAAGGCTCTGGACGCATGAGGAATATATACTCGAAGCTCTTGGTTTGTTTGAAATAAAACCAGCGGGAAAAATGATTTTAAAATAAAATTATACCCCTGAATAAAATATGAAGCTGTGCTAATTGTTCTTGGAGATCTTTTCCTGGCATTTTACAACTATAGACTTCGTAAATAACCAACAATTTGGCATCAGTCATTACGCAAATATACTTATCATAGTGTTAACCTGTTAATAGTTTTATGTCAGAGTAATATCTGTACATTTTAGAGTACTAGTACATTTTTTCCAGAGACTTTGAATGCCAAAAAAATATTTGAGGCAGTATGTTTGCAATGCCTTGCACAGAATGACTAGACATAGAGCGATTTGTCCATCGCCCGGACCTAACGATTGGAATTTTACTGCAACCTTTCCTTCTCAGGCAAACGCCTCGCTTGGAAAGCGTTGGAGTAGTAACCCCATAAGGACACGCTTCAGTGCGGTTGTACAAGCTCGCCTTAATAATTTACTGCAATCGTTCAAATGCAAGGAGAGCTAAAGTCTAAGACTGAAAAGTGAATGCTCCAATACATGGAGGTCAAATTTTATGGAACCCGGATCTCATCAGCCGAGCTATTGCGACAGTTATTGTGGCTTCTTTTTGTTCAAGATAAAATTCATTTCCTCCTTAAATTTTCCATTTACACTGTAGCATAAAGTTTTTTCCTCCCAATGATAATCTTCATAAAATGACAAGAAATCAACACAAACTAGGCGAACCTAGTTTAAACTGGGTAGATTTTACGGACCTTTCCTATGGGGAATCAACTGTCCAAAGTCCTTTATACAATAAGGAACATCCTTTACTTTTGTTGCGATTCAATCATTAAAAAATTTGAACTTTGAGGATGTGATTGCCTTCTGGGTAAATGCATTGTTTATTTGACAATCCCAGATAGCCTACGGCTTAACAATTGCAATAAATGTTGGTTTTTTTATGCAATCACATCCAGCGCTCTAATTCACTTCGTTCTCATGTCATAGTGTAAATAGTTTTTTAATGAAGGGTACGTGTTGAGATTGCAATTTCTTCATTTATCATTTATTGGAACGCATATTGTGAATTTATATTTCAAGATAAATTAATTTTCTGAAGCTTGATTAAGGATCAGGCATTTACTTATTCTCTAAAATATATTATTTTTCACATGACAAAGTCAGGGCGATGGCCCATCAAAATTTGGGCAGTAGCGAAGAGACACAATTTTGAAAAGCTCTCGAAGGCCAAATAGTTGTAAAAAAATCTGGAGATCTCTTTTAACTTTTATTAATATCTGAACAGAGATACGGAAATTGATCTGAATGTCTAATATCAGCATTTCAAGAGGAAAGTTGGTATTTAAATTAGTGAAAAATCCTCATTTATTTTCGGTGCATAACATACATAATTTCCCCCATTTTCAGATGAAAGGTATCATGTAGTGTAATAACGTCGATATATTCATAACTAGTGATTTCTAATTGGGACTTATTCAGCTATTCCGTTTAAGCTGATGGTGAATATGTTGTTCTTTGCCGTTCAACTGTACCTAATACAAGGAAAGGAACCGGCCCCCCTGACCTGATGTGTAAATTTCACACGCCGTCGGGTTTAGTACTGGGTGAACTCTACCATCACCTATCAAACCGACCTTCGGGTTGATTACTGTGCTTATGGTTTGTTTATGGTATGTACCTAATAGTTAGTTACTCCCCTCGTTCCGTAAAATTTGTTGCCATTAAAATCTAGAATAAACTACGTCACACTCCATTAATTGGTGTGGAGAAGAAAATAAAATGGATAGAAAGGAAAAACAAACAACAAAGTTTTGCTTGTGGTAAGAAGGGAAAAAAGACGGCCGTTGGGAGAAATTGTTTAAGGCAGGACAAGTGGATCCAGGAGATACTAAGAAGCGGTGGGATGCTGAAAGAGGTGATAGAGTGGAGAGCGAGGTAGACAACGGAAAAGAATAGGCATGTTGGTTGAAATTAATGGAGGTAGAAAGTATACAGAGCAAAATAATGAGTTATTATAATATGCAAGTATATAATGGAGCAGGGGGTTTCAGGATATTTCGTGCCATGCTAGCCACGGCTTATGGAATTTATTAGTGTGCAAAGTAAACATTCATGTAAAAAACCTAACCTAGCCCGGTAGACTGCTATTATTAATATTATTTTAAAATATTTGTACCTCAAACATTAAAACCTTAAGAGCAGCCATTCTGCAATCAAACCCACGAGCACAGGTCCGTTTCTCAAAGCTACAAGTCAATATAGAATTACTGGGCGTTTGCTCACATAGAGTCTTGTACTAAAATCTGATCCAGTACTCATCACTCCAGCATTTCATATCATTTAGAAGTTTCAATATTAAAATTCTAATTCATTTCATAGGGATTCTTAATTTAAATGCAGTCCAAAAAAAGGGAAATCTGTCCTTTGTGTGGAATGCGCCACTTAAACCTAATCCATTTTAAATGAAAATAGTATTTTTCACATTCTTCGCCTCAAATTACGTTGAAACTATCAATTTCAAAACAATTTGAAAGAAACTGAATTGATACAATTTTTCAAATCACCCAGAGCGAGATTCAATATTTAATTCCTCATAATCATCATGGGAAAGTTCAAGACTAAATATCTTGATTCCAGGAGTGTGTTCAGAGATATTCTAAGAGTCTGTCTACCTTGGCCCCGATCGTGGTGCTTATTTCCAACTGAAGAATTAATGGTGGTAAAGAATATTTTTTGCCTTGCCTATGTGCTTGATAAAGTGGGAACATGGAGCCGTAATACATTTTTTTCTATCACATTACGCTCCGCATACAGACTTTCCCGGGACGATGATTACTACAATGCAACTTCCTATTGACCCCTTCTCCTATCATTGTCATAGTACAACTAGGTAACCGTTATAGCCGTGAGCAAGCGGCTTTCTATTTTGTCCTAGGTAATGAGGGAATTGTGCCTCAAGAAGATCTCTTGGTTAGTTTGATATACTGCACAAACCGTTGGAGCGTGCATCGGCACTATTTGTGATCCAGGAAGCATTTTATGACGTATGGCATAAAAGTGCTATTTTATTCGATATCATGCAAATAAAAGCGATTAAAACAGCATCCCGGATAACGATGTTTGTTTTAATTATTTGGGACTGATCACGAATATTTAATAAATGGAGTGAACGTTAAATTGTGTGACCGATCGCTTCCACTTTCCACAACCAGCCTCGGATTCCCTTTAAAAGGTTCATTCTACGTAATTGCAGTCGGCTCAGTAAAATATCTGATCCTACGAGTAAAGGTATTCATTCATTTGCGAGTAAAATTCAAACATCCGGGCGGTATTTTCAAATCAACAATGAATTTCATCATTGTTAAGTTTCTCTGAAGTTTTGGCATATTTTTTCTTAACAGCTGGCCGTTATTAAGAAGTGTAATTCTTATATCAAGTGGATATTGCTGAAACTGTCCCTGTTATCATGGATGGGCTGATCTTATCAATACAGACAATCGCAGATGATTGATTAGAATGATCAATCAATATATCTCATCAGGAAGCGTAAGCAGCCGATACCAGGCCCAAAAAAGTATCCATGATGTTATTAGTTAGATAACATAAGAGCCGTATAAATTATTCCTACGGCCTTTGACGAATTCACTAGGAAAACATAACCCCAAAGGAAGCTGGTTTATGAACAGGAAATTATTTACATGCGCTCATGAACGTTTCCTGCCTACGCGGCTTCAGAGAAGGTCATAATAACGAACAGCTTTTCAATAGGTCAGCTTATTCTATCCTTTTGCCTTGGAATATATTCATTCGTAGCACGTGCATAGCTTATAACCGTATCAAAACGGATACTAATGGCTACCCTGTTTATAATCACACGTCTTGCTCAAAGAAGGTCGACCCCTTTCATATTGATCTAATTACGTCTACCTTTAAATATCAATTATAGGTTTGCACCTGCATGCATGTAAGTGCCTAGTTGCCATTGAGATGGACTAAAAGATTTCTTCTTTGATCTTAACGACTGACTTACGTTTCACAATCAATAAATCTGCCCTTCTCATTCCAGTTTTTGAATTCATAACACCTGAATTTCGGACCCCGCAACTTCTTTGTTTTATATTTTACATATTTTTGTCGAAACGATTTCAAACTCCCTGTTCACATCAACAAGACGTGGTATAAAACTTGTGCACACTCAAATATTATTACCGTGGATAAAACAGGAAAACCTCATTTATCACCATTCATGCCACATAAAAAAAAACTGAGCCTTGATATTTTCTGACGATTGCCTGAATGAAAAATGGAACGATGTAGCGTGAGCGTTCATAGATATTTAATAAGGTCAATTACGGTGGGGAGTGGTGAGGAGCTTTCTTAAAAACCTTCGAACATCAGCAATTTCCTTTCCGTGATATTCGAAAAAGATTAGGATTTAGTTTGGCGTATGTTTGGCCCCTTAGGCCTGCCTTATCCTTAGGCCCTCTTTGAGGTCGTCAGAGACCAGGGTCACTTCCAAATGGTGGCTGTCTCCACATTCTCGTGACGAGCATATACGGTAATATATAATAGCATGCGGAGAGGCTACAGAGAGTGTTTCGCGCCATGTTGACACTAAAAGAATGACTTCTAACCGACCGTGGACGCGGTTTTATCCCAAATACGGCAACATTATTTAAGTCCCATGTGACTAATGTAAACTATGTATCCCCTTAGGATGATTTTGATGTACTCGAATACTAGTTTTTATAAAGCTGTAAATTTTACATAAATTGTATTTGACAACTCATTGAATAGTGGCTAGCTTTGGTTTTGGCTTAAAATGGCCCAACGAATCAGAAATTGCACCGTCATCGGTGAAATTCTGTTTGTGGAAGGGGAATAGTATGAGGGCAACACTGGATACAAGTACGTAGGCAATTCTTAACGCAAGCGCCCACGTTTGTAGGGGTGCTGATTCACTCACTGACATTGAGAGGGTTCACCACAAAGCATAAAATTCAATGCACGTCGATGCTCCCGGGACGGAATTGAGAACTTTTAGCGGCGTGAGGCTAACAACTTCGACAAACATTTCAAAATTAGCAGACTCATACGTCTGTCCACCTTTAAGAAGTTCACTCATTCCACTGATATATGCATAATAATAACGTTTCCGAAATCACCTGATGCACATAAATGTTTTTTTTTAACCCTAACTACTTTTTCTTGAATTGACAAGCAAGGTGTATTTCGACCCATGATGACATTCACTCCCACATTTGCTCCGTGCAAGAAAGTAATCAAAAGAACCTGGTCTTCAACTTGAAGGTCGGGTTGATAGTGAGGGATTGAAAGGTCACCTTGCTCCAAGCCCAGTGATAGAATGGAAAGATGGCTTGATAGGTGAGCAACGGATCACTTCGCGTTTGGTGATCGGGATGTTGTGTCTGCGAAAGGAACCCTGGGGAACGAAGTCCTCAGAATGAGACGTAGATTGAATATAGGGAGGAGTAGAAGACAGACCGAAACAGCGCTAAGAGTCTGAGGAAAACTGGAACACCCACAATTGATACAAAGCCTTCTGGAATTGAAATATATCAAATCACGCGCAACGCTTATTGTGTGGGCAGTTATCATTACCGTCCTATTACATTAGTACTATTAGTGGTAGGAGCCATTACAGTATTTCATTCTTAGGTATCGTTGGATGTTGAGACCCAATTTCATATTAACACCTATTCTGATCCTTTGGGCATCCAGAAATGTATATACCTTCTCTACTTACCAGGCTTTGGTATAACCACACACATTACTGCCCAAGAAAGAGGAAAGGAGAAAATATTTGGATTGCTAGGAATAATCTACGGGATAATTGATCCTGGAATTCATAGTTCGTAGTATTGGCTGGCAACATGCTAATCTTGGCCCTAGATGTAGATACACGAGCAGACTTTACCTCAGCTACTATAGTCAATGCCGTTCCAACTGCCATCAAAATCTTTGGCTTGTTAGCCACTCTACCCGGTACTAAGTTCAAGCACAAACAATCACTAATATGGGCACTAGAGCTCGTTTTCCTAATCACTGTAAGGGATCACACAGGAGTAGTTATAGCAAACTCATCAATTGATATTGTGATCTATGATATGTATTATGTTGTTCTCGACGCAACCCAGAGATCTGGGGAACAAATAATCGCTAACTGAAAATATTATTTGTCTTTGGTTGCTTTCTTTAAACATTGTTTAGTTAATTTTACATCACTTTTCTCCATCCCCCACAGCAGTCAGCCTGAAAGTTGGTTTTTATAGGTGAGGTAGACCTTAACTCGTAATAAGTTCGACAATATGTTAAATTGTAAAGGGGAGGCACTTTATTTGGCTTTGTCGCCTGTGTTCCCCCAAGGAAGATGTCCTGATGGAGGGAGGCAGAAAATCGCGAAGCTTAGCTTTACCCGAGAGTAGGAATGAGCAGGAGTATCATTCTTCTAAATGTCATCATTTAAAAGTCCTGATGACAGCTTGAAATATAACGCAGCTATTACAAGCTTCGTGTTCAGTTCTGTTTGGAGCAAGCATCGCAATTGCAAAAACAAAAACTAGTAAACTACAAAGTTTGTCTGAAAAGTATCGGAAAACGTTTCGGAAAAATATACTTATTTCAGATATAGCTACAATGCCTGAATATTCTTCAAAGTGCATCTATTGAGCGTCGACACACTTTTGCCAGCGGCTTTTCCACGACTCGAAGGCTCTCTGGTAGGTGGATTCCGAAAGGTCTTTATGGGTACACATGAAAGCTTCTTTGTCTCCCAATTAGGGTCTCATGGTATTGTCCTTTGAGGGAGGATTTCACTTTTTCATTTATATTTTATTTATTTTAGTACCCTGCAAGCCACCGCTAGGGTGTGTGGCAGGGGGTGAATACACATTAGAGCAATTGCACCCGAATATGACCCTACCGCGGTCGGTCAATGTTATCATGATCCATTATCGTTCGAAGAAAAAATTACATCTTTATTATATCTGTTCTACACCTATTCTCTCTAATTATATTAACATGAGCTCTCCTACCATAGTACGATGGGAGTAATAATAAACTTTCCACATCACTAATAAAGAGACGTCCTTTCAATTTATACAAGATATTTAATCTGTAATTTAACCTTTGCTCCGTGAGTGATCCCCAGCCTAGATGCTTTCATATTTTGGACACATTACTAAGTGTATCATAACAACATTTTACAAATCCAGCTCCTCTACGCTACACACGGTCTAATTCGGTCATTAATCCAACTTCGTGAGGATCCCATATACTTGCAGCAGATTCTAAATGAGGACTGACCAGCGGCAGATAACATTTCTCTTTGACCTTTTCAACACATTTACCTAGTACTCTTCCAATGAATCCTAATTTTTTTATTAGCTTGTCCACACATTCGCCGTATGTGCTTCACCCAGGAGAGGTCGTGAGTGAGTGTATTTAATTGAGTCTACCCATTCCATTTCGGTGTTCCCGATGCAGCAGGCGTTCGGGAGGGAATTACCCTTTTTGCAAAAATTCATCACTATTTTCTTTTTTAAGTTTAATTCTAATTGCAAAGTGTCACACCAGCGTTGTACAGCATTAAGGTCATTTGTTAAAGTTGCTTTGTCCTCAGGATCACGGAAATCACGATAAATCACTGCATCGTCGGCAAATAATAAACGATAACACTTCCCTGGGGAACACCTGAAGTGACTGCTACTGCATTTGAGCTAACTCCATCTATGGCTACTCTTTGTACCCGACCATTCAAAAAGTCTTTAATCCAACCCCGGATACTTTTATCAATACCATATGCTTCTAACTTTGCGAGTAGTTTACTATGAGGTCCTTTGTCGAAGGCTTTCTTAAAATTTAGTAAAATCGCGCCTACTGGAACATTCCACTCTCCCGAAGTAAGAATATCATGAACAAAAACGCGCAAGATGTGACTCGCAGAATCTACCCTTACAGAAACCGTGCTGATTTTTCATTAATAACTTCTGATTATCGAGGTGTCTCACGGTCGAACTAGCAACTGTATGTTCCATAACCTTGCTCTCTTGCACGAGATGGACGTGAGGGAAATAGGTCTGTAGAATCTTAGTTCCTCCTTATCTCTGTTTTTAAATATTGGTGTTACGTTACCCGTTTGCAAAACTCTGAGAACCTTGTGGTCTACCAGCAACTTCTTAACTATGAATTCTAGATATGGCGCAATTTTCGAAACTAGATCCTTAAATATACGAGCGGGTATTTGATCGGGTACGGAAGATTTATTAGGCTTAATATTTTTCAGCGAACGTTCTATTCCATTTTCTACCATTTTGGGAACATAAAATAACCTGCTAAATCAAAGTCGGGAATGTCCAAAAATTCGGGAACTTCTTCAATACGTTGGAGAAGGTCTTCAGAAGCAGACACTCGACTCTGCTTTTGATCGTCCGTCAAGACCTTCGGGACGAGTTTAACGCAGATCTTTCGCATCACCAAGTTTTCAGTGATAACGGTGTGCACTGTCATCTTATAAATCCCAATACTAATTGCAATCATGCGCACACTTAACCGACGGTCTGAATTCAGCACTTCACCCGCATGTTTGACCATCCCGCTACCTTCAGCGTCACATTCCCTACCTTTATCCTTGGGGAGGAGAACGTTTTATGTCGCATGTTATATGGTAGTGGAATTTCGCCTTCTTACTTTTCATATTCTGGTTGTTGGATGGATTTTATGCTGGATCATGGGGTGGAATTGTTTGTTTGTTTATGGTATATGTTTTTGCATTAGAGTTGGATGAAAGGATTTTTGTATGACTGTGCGCGCTGCTGTGGGTGTAGTTTTGCATGTATGTGCTGATTTTGCATGTGGTATTGTTCCTTGTTACGGATGGTGACCTAAACCCCCCCCCCAACACACGCCAACTTGCGGCGGCTTGTGGGGTATTATGTAGATGTAGATGTGCGTTGTCGTCGGTTGTTGACGTCGTCGGTCATCCAGCACGGGGCTTGTCCTCCGAACGCTCTCGGTCATCTTTGAAGAACTTATGTCACTTATTTACTGTGCACACAACGTGTTTAACTAAACGGGGGATTGAAGGAGCCAAATGTTATTATTTAATTCGCTCGCTCCTTAATGTAATTTACGTGCTTTTTAAAACTCATCGTACGTAACTTACTTAAAACGTAACTTACTTAAACGTACTTAAAACTCGTCTGTGGGATGCTTTCATCCTTGAACACTTGGAAAATCATGCCCAATATCTCCCTACCCGATTTCCCCAATCCAATACAATATTCGATGGCGTACCGCTGTTTAATCGTTCTCTGCATTTTGCGCTTGCACCGAGGGGTCCAATAAAAACAACTATCTAGCGCGAAAGAACGTTCGCAGGCGATTGGCGCGTGTTGAAGGCCAGACCCCCCACCACCGAGCCTAAGCAGTGCGAGCACGCTGCGACGTACAGTCACGCCAGAGAAAAAAATGTTACCGATAATTTTTATACAAACCTTCTACGCGTACCCTACAGCATAAACTAACTCGAACATCACCAAATATGATTATTTAATCTTACTAAGCCTCTTAGGCCTGCCTCTGAATACTTTTCCAACATCTTATAACCTGCTTAAGTCAACTTCTTTTTCAATAGCACTTGACCATCATTCCCGTTAAAAAAATCAAGAGAGAATATGTCACGTCATCAAGTCCCATTCCTACTTTTGAAATCTGAAATATAAAGTGTGGATTTAAAACCTACTCTTCGCTCATCGACCACTGAAGGTTCATTTGATAGGTTAGGATAACGTTGTACCAAGGCCTACGGCTAAGGTAATACGCCCAATCAGGGAATGAACACGTTAGAAGTGAAAACACCCGAAAATCAAGCCTGGATCCTCCGTTCAGAGACCGAATGCTCGACACACTAGACTACCAGCACCTCCTAATTCATTTGCATAATTCTTAACCTCAAAATCCACCACTCAGAATTTCATGAGTCAATACAAAAAAGCAATACGCATTGTTGACTGAGAAAAGAATGGATAATAACGTGACATTCTAGAAGATCAAGGAATCTTAAATCGTAGGCGGAATTCTTTCACTAATTCCTTTCCGATTTACCGTTGGCTAGCAGACGAGTGCGGTTGTAAGAACAGGTGAGTATTTCTTGCATATTATGAATTGTGTGCGTGTACAATGATTACCATAGCGCGGAGAACTGCTTGCATAATTCGCTACATTATGATAATTATAGGCACTGACCCTCGATCAGTCTCCGAATGGATTAAATCCCCCCGACGGGCGCGAGGTTGACCGAGCCTTCCCGAGACACGAGTGCGCCGCATCGCGAGTTTTTCCTTCTCGACGCCAATATGGAACATGAGACTATTGAAATACTTATGAATGGGTGTGTTCCTGACACCGTAAATTTGTTTGGAAAACTAATGCGGCACCTTGATAACCCTGAGACAATAGGTTCTACGACGACCAATTTGACCATCAACTCCGACGTTGCTGCTAAATTCTCTCTCATCGCACATCAATGTACTTGCTACAACCCGGAATTTATAACCTGAAACAAAAAAATCTTTTTCGGATAAAAATACGGATTAAATTAAATAAATGAAAGGAAGGAAAGAACTACAAAATATTTCACCGAAGTTTCCCTATTGAACGAGAGGAAAACTCTATATTCTGAAATAAATCGAATATCTTTCGATAAAATTAAACAAATAAATGAAGCCTAAACTAAAAACATTTCACGAAATATGTGGATTTTATGTCTCACACAGGGAATGAAACAAAAGAAGTGGGAAAAAATTAAGATCGAGTAAGGGCAAAAAATGTTCAATCCTGGACTGATTTCGTTTCCACTCGGGCGGATCCCTCCACAGTGGAGGAAGTGAGAACAGTTCACGTTCGCATTGATAGACCTAGATTCTCGACAGCGATATTACGCTCTGCATAGCGGAGGTTAGACGCTACCCGCGGCGCACCTCCTCCTCGCTTTTCGAACCCCTTATCACGCATGCATAGGCTAAAGTAGAAAAACTAATAAAACTCTTTTCGTAATCAAATATCAGCTTCGAAAACTGGAGGGGGAAAGCATCAGCCGCAAATCGGTAGGTTTTGGGTGGTCCCCTTAACTTTTACGAACTTTCTTAAGCTAAAACAAGGATACAATTTTTCCCTCTACACTACCGATTTCTTCAGACTCTGTGACTTCTTGATCCTTTGTATATTACCCAAAGACCCTGTCTCTCTCTTACGGTTCCCTTTTATTCTAACTTCAAGAGTAAATTCATCTATAGTCAAATCTGAACTGGTTGAGGCTGAAAACCTCGGAAAACATTCAAAAATCAACCGACTAATTCGTTTTTCCACGATTAAGAAGTCCATTTGTTTAATCAAGTCTACGGCACTCCTCCCTTATCCATTGCTAGTTCCAGTTAACTTTTCCACCTCATACTACCATTTGTTTGCTTCATGCCAACTTTTTCTTCCTGTTGGGACTTTTAATTCCATTTCCCTCCTACTATGTCCAAAGAGACGAGCATGCATGAAACTGTGTGAATATAATAGAGACGAAAGAAGAATACAAGTTAAAGGGATTATGAGATAAGTTAGTTGGATAGAGGAAGTTTCCTACCATTATCTAATACTAGACATTTCCAACCAGAACCAATATTTAAAGAGAGCACCGATAACGTATAAGTATATATATTCAAATGATTTATGATATAATTTGTTTGAATTTTGTTATATTTGATGAATCATTCGTTATATCATCTACTAGGAAATATTTTATTTTAATCCACCCCCTAATTACCATCGTACACCGCATCTGATAAATAATTCAAGTGTCATGCGAAAATAGACTGTAAAAAGTTTGGATGTAATATCTTTTATTTCCCAGTGATCATACTTCGTATATAGTCGATTCATAACCCACGTACCTTTTTAACTGGTGAAAAAAAGTTGGACGGTTACTTTACCCATGAGAATGAGTTCACATTGGAATATTGTCCACATGGGTCAGCAGTTTGAGTCATTTCGCATTGCGGCAACTCGCGGACTGACGCAAGCAATTCTTTCGCATACCTTCCCAAGCGTAGGTTTCGTTGCTTTGCATGCCTATGGTCATTTTTTTCCGTAACTATTTTATTTCATCTCATAGAATATATTCAAATTCTCAAGGTAAATTTTTAAAAACTCGCATGATTGTCTCCTATGATATAGTTGAATCTTTTCCTAGAGAACTATCTATGGTGTAAAGTATGGGTCTTAGACTAACACCATCATTCACCGGTATTATCCTCCATTATCCCCTTACCTCTATCCACTTTTTTCCTTCTTCTTTGAATTTTTCCCTCCAAAGTCCTCGGACATTTTTTGTCTATCCGTCTTATTTTCTCCGTTCTTCACCTAAAGAGCTCTTGCTATCTTTCAAATCCCTCCTCTATGCAAATGAATTTTTCTCGTGCAGATGTTATCCAAATGTCGTTAATGTTGTACCCACCATTGCTGAAAATACCCAAGCCCATTAATTGTTCTCCCAGCTATAATTCATTCCTCCCACTACGAAGTCTGGAAAATCCTTCGAAGTTTTTGACAATTTTAATCTCCCATTTTCTTATATTAATATCTTCCTGCCATATCTCTGATACAGCTTTCACATTGCATTTGCTCTTTGCAGCTATCTACTCTCGTATTGCTTCTCGAAAAGTTCGAACTCTGCAAAGCTCTCATTAAGTAAGTCCTTGTATCCCTTGGATGAATGGGCAACAAAAGATACATTATTCGTACAGCCGACAGACTTCATTACCCCCACTCCTTATTTTATTCCCTCTTCCAGCACTTCCCTTGCCTCTATCGACATTTCTTTGCCACGTGAGTTACCCGTAAAAAATTGGCGATAACCGACAACTTTCCCAAACTCATGTCATAAAAAAAATATGATAAGAAAAAATTTAGGACTATTTCAATTAAATTTTTCTGAATGCAAAAAAATGAACTGAGGAAAGATAAAAATATAAAACTACAATTTTTTAATAAAATTTCAGAAACATCAGCTCGAGAGCGTTGGTGTGATTTTTTTAATACAATCATTTTCTTCTGTCTTACCCTTTTCTCAAATGCCGATAGCACCTATAAGGATTTATCATGCTCTTTATGTTTTATACAGTGTCCTCAAATCATGATAACTAAAAGATTAAATTTCACATCAATAACACAACAGCCTTGCCCCTCATCTTTCGAAGCTTGCGAATTTCCGTGAACGTGACAGAGCATGAAACAAGCGCGAACAGCATAAATTGCACTATTAAACGTCAGTCTCAGGAGAAAATGCTAAAAGCCGTGTCGGAAAGAGAACTCAGCCCTCGGATACTTGAATTTTGACGGCTGAGTGACGTTCGCAGTTAATTTCAGTCAATTTTCCATGTCGATGCATTACAGTAATTAATAGCAAAGGTTTCCCTCTTCTAATTACTCCCTTGCGCTTGGTTCGTGATTAAGTAGAATTCGTGCGAGTCTAAATTTATATTCCGGAACCAAAATTGCGAACTCTCCGTTATTTAGAATCGACACGTTTTAGACGTGAGCGCGTTAATTAAAAGTTTGTCATAATCAATGGTCGTAAATTATATCATTTCGGCAAGTATTAGTGCAGCTGTTGATAGAGTTAGCACCACTTATGAGAGAGCTTGGAATGAAATGGGCACGTCACAATTTTCGCTATTTTTCGTTAAAATTTGCCTAAGCGCGCCCATCCGATTAACGCAAAATCCAATTTTATATGATATTCTATACATTGCCTTCGGTTCATAGCATTAGAGAGTGGATGCATATGATGGGTGAAGGGAGCTCACTTCCCTCAACCCGCGAAGAAAGAAAGGGAAGAAATTTTACGTTACATTAATTGGGAATTTTTTTATTTTCTAAGAAAATATTAGTAGATTGACGAAATAATGCATTATCAACCACTGGTGCTATCTCAATAATTCATTCACTTTCCCTCAATTTCCGGCATGACTCCGTTTTTTTTTACTTTCAAGTAATTGATATGTTAATTGAGGATAGTTAATAAGGAGAATTAACTAAAAGTATTTCGCTAATAATATTTCGCATTGACCACATACGATATATCAGGTGTTACGCCGCAGGGTCACGCCCCCACCTCAAAAAAATCCTCCGCCTCTGGCATTCAGAAGGTATCGAATAAGAGTCCAAAAGGAGCAAATGAATTTAATGCAAATCATGGCATGATAAATGATCTTTCTCTGGAATATCGGCGTGGATTTAAAGAGAGCTAAAAGTCTGGCGCGCGTAGTGAAAAACTCACTGCTAGTGTAGGGGGGTAATAAAGAAAGTGTGAGGTGGTCGATTCGCCCATTAGGAGTGAGCCGAGGTCCGGGATGGATGGCCAGGGGGGAGAGTCGAAATGCCAACGCAAGTTTTCAAAACAAATGAAAAGTTCGCCTAAAGTAAACGAAAGAAAATGAGCCCACCAACTTGAGCACCCTGATTTTAATATAACCGGGATCCTGGTGAATTATCATCGGTATACTATATTTCTCGAACGTAACTCTTGGGTCGGAAGTTACATATATAGTATAGTATTTCTGTTTAAAATGTTTTCAAATCCTTATCTCCTTTACATACGGCTCAAAGTGTGGGTAATCGTTTAGAACTAAACTGTGGGAATCCATTCTAATGGGATTTACAAAAATTATATTAACTCTAGCATTCTGTAAATGAAATTAATTCATTGAAACTAGCTTCGCTCTACTGAGGCATCATCAGGTCGATATGACTTCAAGTAATTAAGCCACTTACTGCACGATGCTACTGTTTTGCGAAAACTAATTGCAATAAATTAACTTTATCTGTGGAATACTCAAGCCTATTTTTTTTAAAGATTCGGTAATTCATTATGCATGACGTGAATTTTGAGTAAACTTTATTTTTAGATTAATCCTTTACGAAATCACCACGATGAGTTGCTGACAATTTTGGTACTCACGCTTTTCCAACGAACAACAGACTCCAAAATCGTTGTGCCACTTAAAAGACTACACCCTCCAGATAACCCCATGATCAAACAACTTCCTTGAATTTACCAACCCCAGATTTAGACCTATAATCGTTATAATCCTTCGTTAATCCTTTTTGAAGAGGTGGGTACCACTTAGTGGCCCTGAATTCGTCTACACGGCGTGCGACGAGGCAAAAACTGAAGAAAAAAGTGTCATTTCCCAAATCGAACAGAAACAAGGACGACTTCCGACCAAATTTGAAGCCCACAGCTAACCCTCAGTAAGGAAATGATCACACCGTAACGAGGCCTTAAACCAGCCCCTCCTCCAGAACTATGGGTGACTAAAGCACACAGTGGGGAAAAATGATGGGCTTGGCTGATTAGATTATCTTCTCGAACGACAGAACCAGCGGCATGCTGGCAAAAAAATAAACAAACATTTTTTTAACCTTGAAAAAAATGGTCCGTAACACATAAGAGTTGTATCAACTCTCGGCGCAATGACGGGGAGGATCAATGTCAAGGATATATTTTCCATTATGAAAATAATTCTCTCAACATTTTTATCGCGCAAATAATTTGGCGGCATTTCTTCAAGCGTGACTTTTTAGAACCTTGGAATTAACATATTCCTCCTTTCCACTTTCATCTCTTAAATGAGCGATTCCAATGGAAAAACTAGGCAATACGACATTCTCCTGCTTCTTGATACCCGTAATTGATCGTACACTTGAATTTACCGCCGTACGCTCAAGTGTGGACTGGAACAAAAAGAAACGTTCTTTTCAGTTTGAAAACGTTCCACTGAGACTGCATTCCTGACATTACAGAAAAAGTACAATGTCGTGAACTAAAACAAATAATCTGATTTCGATTCCAATGAGATGACTCTCCGATTGACGCAACATTTTCGACTCGAATTGTGAACTAATAAATACCGTGTACCGAAAAAAAATTAAATGCTTCTTAAAAAATTAATTAGCATACATCCAAGGTTCCGCCTCTCCTCGTGTCGAATGATGAAAGCACTGTTTTCACACCCCGAAGTGTAGGCGTAATGAAGGAGCTTGTTTTTCCAACCCGTACCCATTGGACCGCGTCACAATAAATACAGAATACTAGAATTAGTCACGGATGAATACGTACCAGAGAAGGTGGCGCGCTCTCGTAATTGACCCTGACGGTATAAAGGAGCCACTTGCACTTCTGGATTTTCGTTGATTCGCCTTTCGACGATCATTTCTATTATTGTTTTTTGACAACTAGGGGACAAGCAACCGTCCCCGATTGCCCTTCTAATTCTTTCCCTCCAAGGCTTCCCCGCCCCACCGCGCCAACGAGAGAGCGCTCCCCCGAAGCGCAGAATTTTCCGCGGTGACCTCATTTAGCAGTAGAGTGAAACTTCGAAAAATACTTCACTATCCGCCCCCAATCGAAATTTAAAGAAAATGGAACGAGGCGAGGGGGAGCAAAAAAATGAGCGCGAACACTCCGCAACACACTGGGGTTTTCGAATATTTCGGGGCGCATGAGGTCGACGGAATGTAACTTTTGACTTCCGCGACGATTTCGCCGGATATTCGCCGCGCGCGGTACTAGCTTCTCCCCAACTTTTCAAATTCATACCCCCAACGCTTTAAACAAAATCTATTCCGCACCATATGCAGGAAAATCCCTCTCGCCACAAGATGACAAATAAATCCAACAAGACATTTGTACACATTCTATCAAGAAAAAGAAAAGTTTAAAACTCTTTGTTAAATAAAAAAAGCACTGATAAAGAAATAAGTTTTTCCGAAAACTTATTATACTCTCAATCGACTTCTGCATAATTTAACATTGTCATATTATCGTGATTGTACCAAATGACATCGACAAAAAACAATTTTTAACTCCTGCTATCAGAGAGAGACAAAATTAGACAAAAATTAAAAAAAGAGATATTTTACACAAAAAAGTTATGGTGGGTGCATCCAAATATTCATTGCTTCCACATTTTCATGCCACACATCCAAGTGACTGAATGCTTTTACCCTCTACTTTGAGGTACGAATTCATTACTTGTTTGCTGCCTGCTGCTTTGTGATTTCCGTTTCATTATCACGAATACGACCACCAACATTCTCAGCGAAACCTGCCCACGTCTCGGGGTCGTGACCGCCGTAATCTCTCCATAGAGTGGGTGTACATATATTCACCGTCGCCCGACAAAGCATTATACGAATGTTTTCCACGAAGCCAATGAGGAATATAAAGATTCCCTAGTAGCTAATCAAAAAGGGGTTCAATCGGTTGAAATGGCGTAGAAGTAAGGGGCAAAGGACCACGAGCTGAAGAAGTGTTTAATCTGTACAATGAATGAGATCATGGTAATTAGGTAGAGCTGTAGGAAAGGTGGACTCAATTTAACCGTGGCGTTTACTGATTGGCGAAAAACGATTGCCAGAAAATGTTCGTTTCTCTAACAGAGCAATTCGTTTTGCCTTATCTCGAATGAAAAATTAACGGTTTCTGCATTACAAGTTTCTTTTATGCTACACCTAGAAGTCAAAGAACCTTTTTTAAAAATGCTAGTGTCTTATGCAAATCTTTTTTCCTTAAACCACGCTTAAATTTTCAAGGTACTTCACTAGGTATACAACATTTCACGCTTAAGAACATGAAAAACATAACTTGGTACCTTTTTTTCTCTAGTATTGGAGAATGAAATATCAGGTCAACTGGGGTCTTCGGAAAACTGAAAAACCTTAAAAAGTTAAGGTGAATAATGAGAGAAGCTATTTTGGACATTTATGAGATGTAGTTACCAAAGGATCTCCAAGGTAAAATCGACAACAAAACCCTCGGACGTCATCATAATGGTACAAGTGTGCATGACTACGATAGATTATGATGATGAGAAAATGAAGGAGGTTCATCACGGTACCGATTGGATGCCCAGTTAATGCAACTAGTCCTACAACTGATTGCAGACAACAGAAAAAATACAAGAAATAAAGAAAGCAGGTGGCAGTCTAATTGACGAAAAATTTCATTAACATCAAGACGATACGAGTCCAAGTAGGACTGTATGCACTAGGGCAAAATAAGAGTAATATCACACGAGGAAAATTGAACCAATGGAAAAAATATGGATTTTTTTACAAACAGATTTTCAGAAGAAAGTGATAATTTTTTTAGTCAAAAATAAGAGAGCTGAAGAACGTAAAAATTTTTATATGCAATTGAAAAAGTAATTATGGATGCAAAAATAAAGAAATACGAACACAACGGAGACATAACTGGTAGCAGATGGAAGAGTCAAATGGAGAACGTTATCATATCGAACCTACAATTGACAACTCTTATTCATGATAAAAAAAACTCCAGCGGGAAACAAAATATTAGAAATATATATTTTTTCAGATAATTGATCAAAAACTTATTATGTATTTAAATGAACTGATGTGACGAGTCCCCACTTTTAGGTTCTGTCACTGGATAGCATATATCTAGTGCCTAAACGCACCACTTTCCTGTATTAGCTACGAAAAATGAACTGCAATATTAAACTTTCAACTCCCCCGAAATGAGAAAGATGCAGGATACCTTCCTCAAGGGCAGTAAAACAATACAGCGATGCCAAATATTGACCCTTTTCACCCGCAGTTAGAGACAAGAGAAAGGTCCCACTACGTTCACGCATGCCATTGAATTGCAATGATCTTCCGTAAGTACCAAGCATAATGCAATAAAGAAACAAAATAGAGAACAATTTTAACATTTCAAATGTTAAAACATCTATTCATTGGGTAATTAGGCAAGTCCAACAAAACCTGAAGGTGATGATAATATTTTATTTCCCTTTCAGGGCAAATCTGGTCAACCTTCATCTGAATGGCGCGAGCCGATAGCCTAGGCATAATATTTAAATTAAGGGCAACCTTGTGGTGGTAGGAAGCACCTAGAAGGAATTGGCTGAGGATCAATGTCTGAGGATCAATGTCGTAGTTAAATTAATTGAATGCTCCGAGGAAGCAGCCGCAAGGTTCGCATGCAAGGTAAAAAGCCACATTTTTGAATTACTGCAGGAAGAAGTGCATCTAATCCTGAAGGCTTTGAGAACGATCATTTCTCAGGGGTTAATGTTAAACGAATCGAACTTCCTAATGATTATAGTTCCGCATTGATTTGCTTAATTCACGTTTCTCTCTTTTAAGCCAAAGCTGTGGAATAGTCTGAAATGCTGTTTTAATGGAAGCGCGAAAGTGTGCTCCATGTCAATTAAGAAAATCTCGTAGTAGAATGAAATGATCCTGAAATAATTATCAAACTATAACTGACTATATTATGGGAGTGAGCATACTATAATTAAAACAAGTATTTGACGTTTCCTACAATAAATAATATTTATCAGTCGCATCTGCTTTGTATCATCATCGTAACTTTTGACTCATATAACAGTTACTCTGCGAATAAGATCTTAAATCCATGCTTGTCTCTGTTTTGGAGCTTGACTCTGAAGCTTATTTAATGAAAAAATCGAGAAGTAACAAAATTTTAAAATATCGCAATCATTTCCACCGACAATTTTTCTCATTGAATTTTGAACAAATTTAAAACTTGGTTTTCTGAACTGTCAACCTTTACTTTCCACTCTCTACTCAAAAAGGAAGTATTTACACATATTCTTAACTACAAATGTTCAATTATGAAAGCCATCACGCAGGAAGATCGAACAACGCCTTAACTCCGTCACGGGCATCAATCACACGATCATAGCCCCAGTGTCCATTGGATGCAGTGAACTTCCAGTTCCAGAAAAAGCGTCGCGGTCCACCACACCATTCTCCACGAAAAGTAACGGCAACACATTTCTTTTTGTCTGCCGCTAGCACTTTACACAAAAAGTTCTGGCGAGCGCATCCAAAAATTCATTGCTTCCAAATTTTCATGTCACACATCCAAATGGATCATTAACTGAAGGCCTTTGCCCTCTACTTTGACGTATTAATTCATTACTTGTTTGCTGCCGGCTGCTTTGTGATTTCCGTTTCATTATCAGGAGGAATACGACCACCAATATACTCAGCGAAACTAACCCACGTATCGGGCACGTGACCGTCGTAATGTCTCCATACAGTGAGTGTACATAATTTCACCGTCTCCCGACAAAGCATTGAACGAATGTTTTCCACGTAGCCAATAAGGAATTGAAAAATTCCCATGTAGCGAATCGGTTGAAATGCCGTAGAAGAAAGGGGCAGAGGACCATAAGCTGAAATGTTTATTCTTTAAAATGGATGAGATCATGGTAATTAGGTAGGGCTGTAGGGAAGGTGGACAAGGTTTAACCGTGGCGTTTGTCGGACAGGTCACCTGAGACAGCCTGTGATTCGGAATGCTCGGGCCACTGATGTGGTAAGCCTCAAGCCAACGCACTGATCCATGAGTCGGATCGAATGCCGCAGAAACCATTACTCAAACCGTACGGAATGTAGCTAGGCAACCTTCTTGTAACGCCCAAGTTGTATGAACTTAAAAAGGAATAATTTTACTAGGGGCATCAAATGAAAATAAAAGTACATGCGAAGTGGATTCTGGAGGATTTAACGATTAAATCTTTCAAATTAGAACGCATAACTGGAAAATACATTTTCTTTGCGATGAATACAAGAGAAAAGTACAGCTAAACACAGGTGTAGAGTGATATTTCCGTAGTTTCACAAGATAATTACATACTGCCACTGATCCCATTTTATGTACCTGATGATTGCATGAAGATGAACTCAAAACCATCCCGGGAGAGACGCTCTTCTCGTCTAAAAGCATCTGCCGTTGTGGAAGCTTCCTTTCACCACCTGTCCATCCTTCCTTCGGGGTTTTCGGTAGACGAGAGATCGAATTCCGCCTCGAGAAAATGTACAACGGTAAATTTTTTTCATTGTATTCGAATCATTTCATGCCATGGGGAGCTTTCAGATAATCGACCGTTCCATCAAAAAGTAAATTGAAAGCATTACTGTTTCTCCCAAGCAATACAGGAGGAGAGCGGAGGGATGATTAGCGTACTGTACTATCCGCATTTCGAATGGTTTGGCGTCAAATATTCGCACTTTGAGCGCTATACTCCCCGTATCACTATTATTTCCTCGCGCACTCTGTCGGTAAAAGTAAAAAAGACCCGAGAAAAATTTTAATGACAATTTGTTTTAAGTCCGCCGACTCGGGGAACTTCTTTATTACTCTAATTTTTAAGGCATTAAATCGTGAATTATTATTCTACCTTCCGCAATTAATGCCTTTACATGAATGATATGAGATTATATTAAATTTCATTGCCTCAACTGATAATTTTTAAAACATGCAGTTTCATTCCTCAATTTACGGCAATTTCCAGCCTTCACGAAGACTGACTCAATTGAATGAAACTAATGCTGCAAGAAAAAAGAGGAGACCCCTATCGTATAAAAATTGTAAACAATACACCATTCGTGCAAATTAGGTAAAAATAGGAATTTCCGTCAACCATTCGCGTGATCATGAGAATTTGCCTGCAGGTGACTTTAAATCCTTGGAACTAAATAATCCTACGACTTATTAACCATGAGATAGATGATTTGTAAGCGGGAATCCCAAAAGCATAAACCTTTGACTAAAGCCGAGAGGAAAATTCCGCACGGATTTTCACTTCACACGAAACATTAAGTTCTCTCTCGTCGGCGTGCAGAGGCATTCCCATTCTTCCATCGAAACCTCACGAATGGCGAAAGTGTTGACTGTAATAAGGCGGAGAAAAGGCATGATTGAGAACGCCTTTCATTCTTCTCACTTCGGGCTTGGGGCGATTTTTTTTCACTCCATCCGTAGCCGCATGAGAATTTCGCCCGTTCCGGCTCCAGCAAGACGAAACGCGTGGTCCCGTTCTGTGGGACGCCGAGTGTAGAGAAACTGGCGGGACTTAAGATACCTGGAAATGACTTTTGAGTATTGCGAACGTTGAACTTCCTGGGGGAATTGGCGTTTTTGGCTAGCCTTGATACAAAGTTATATGGTTTGAATTAACGATGCAAAATACCTATTTAAAATACTATATGCCTCAATATAGAAAAAAATCTTGGGGATTACCAATAAAATCATTAAACCCATTCTCTAGTCATCCTTTCCCCGCCACTTTGGAATGTGAACTGTTATTCAAAGATGTTGCTTAAAAAATGCAAATTTTATCTTTTAATTTTGACGAGGGGAATAATCATTGAACGGCCACATCAAAAGAGAATTTAAAAATTTAAGTACGCTTCTAGGTTATAAATATCAAATCCATCCAAGCTTTTTTCTAGGGGGTCTGAATACAATTGTTTAAGTAATGAGCGTCAACCTATTCTGTTAACAGCGGGTAAAGGGGTAATGAAAATTTTGTTGTTGATGCAATACGAATTTATTCCAGGTAAAACCCCTTATCGAGCTATTGAAAGATCAATAGATATGCCTTCGAGAGAAGGCAACAATAAAATCGAAATGTTACAGCACATTTTCCCAAATTACGATACTTTATCTAACTAAAACGAACGTATTTGACTCGGGTATCTCCTCATCTGCACGATTCAATGCAAGATTGAAATTATTAAATAAATTTAGATCCGCATGTTTCAGCACCGAGGTCTCGCAAATTATTCGTACTCCTACATACATTGGTCGCTTGGATCATGCATATAAAATTCGGGAAATAGATGCCAGAACTAGCCGACTCAAGGACTCCTTCTTCCCACGGACAATACGGGATAGCAACTGCAGGGTTATAGATAGCAAAAATTCCACTTGCCACCCTCAGCGTCTAAAAAATAATTAGTTGTATTTAAATGCATGCTCTTCCACTAACCTTATGTGTTTTGTTATATTAACACATTCTTCCCGAATGACCTCATTCATGTTCTGTTCATCTGTTTTTAAGTTTCCCTTTCAATCCCTCGTCCCTCTCCGCGGGGGGAAATTCCTGCTACCTGCTACGTTGGGTCGCATTCCCTGCCTTTTAAAGACTCTTTGGGGGCAGAGTGTTTCGTGGTGCTTTTTCATGTGGTGTTTCAATTTCTTGCTTGTTGTGTCCTGGCTTTCGTGTTGTAGGATGGCTTTCGTGCCGCATCATGGGGTGCAGTTTTTTAGTTGTTTTGCGGTATATGTGTTTGCATGAGTATTGGATGAAGGGATTTTTGCATGAGTGTGTGCGCTGCTGTGGGTGTAATTTTCCGTGTTGTTTTTTTTTGCATGTGGTATTTTTCTTTTTTACGGTTGGTGACCTAACACCCCCCGCCACACGCCCTTGCGGCGGCTTGCGGGGTATTATGTAGATGTAGATGTAGATGTATCAAACTCCAATACAATGGCCTTTGCCTTAAAATACGTATGATTACTACCAATTAGATATCAAGAAGTGACAGCTTCTTAAATTGCTCTTACTCATGATTCGATATATGAATTTCCGCCCCACAACTATTTTTCGCCCGTCTTTTTAAGAAAAACTTCGAGTTCCTCGTAAATAAACAGATAAAGTATGGTATCATATGTGCAGATAGCGTAAATATTGAACATATTCAAATTGTAAATGACACATATTGAAGGCACGGAAAACGAGAAGGGCCATACTAAAAAAACGACGTGAAAATGATATCCTTAATTCTAATCATTAAAGTATTTTACGACCTGAAGAGTGCTTATAATCCGCCATCATTGTAAGTTCAAAACATCAAATAATTACAATGCCTTCGGCACTATTAATTAAAAATCTACTTGATGGTAAAGATGAAGACGTGTTTTTTAAAACATGCGACTCTTATTTCTGGTTTTAATGAATAAAAAGTCTATGGTTTAGGTACCCCGTAATCATAAATTTTAACATTTCACTTAAATATCAGAACCAGCTATCACACCGTGGTAGATGAGTTTGAAAAACTAAAAGCAGAGTCTTCTGAAAAGAAAAATTAGGATTGAGCTTTGACGCCAAAGTCAAAAAATGTATCATGTTAACGCGACCTGCTTACTTTCTCCTTTTGTTGAATGGGTAAAAAACGAAAACACATGAAACTAGGGCGGCGAAACAAAAACCCAGGGAGAGTAGAAGTTCTTGGGGCTCCCTTTACAAGCCGTTACCATGGAAAAGACAATGTTGAAATAGCAACTTTTCCTAAGGGTTGGATGGGGGAATTCCATGAAATTGCGCCGAAGACAGAACTACGCCGCTAATTATCAACCGTTTTTTTAGGCACTGGACCGTCTAGGCATCTTATTTCTTTCGTGATAGCAATAAAAGAATTTGCCAGGTAGCTGTGGGAAACGCTATTTTTATCGGAAGATAAACTCACCGCTATACGGCGACTCAAATGTACCATATCAATTGGGACGCAAAAATTATAATGGCTTGAAAAGACAGGTTGAGTCGTTAAACGTTAATCATTTCGATGATTCTAAATACTCAGTTCTCAGCAGATCATGGATTAATTTTGTTTCACAAAGTGAAATTAGGTTTTGACTGAGAGGGGAAATTCTTTACCGGTTACAAACTTTCAAAAGTGAACTAGAATCGAAAAGTTTCAGGTTGTTTTGAAAAGGTCCAGTGGAGGGATACTGATGGCAACCGTGGAATACCCAACTAACAAAACGAACGGTATGCAACAGTTATCACGGAATAAAACTCCAACAACTTGCGACTGTATTTACTCAAAAAAATCCGGTTTAGATAGCGACAACCTTATTCGAAAATTTCAAAGACAAGCCTGACAACCCGTTCTTCTTAGCCAAAACGTAAACCGGAGGAGAACCAGAAAGAATTACATTAATGGAAAGAAAAATGTGGAGGAAGTATCAAGGATTACGGGAATAAAAATGAAACTCTGTACACAAAATTAAGGCCCCGAAACTTCTGAGAATCATGGCCTCCTAACGTAGTAAATATTGACACAAGGCTATATTACGGAAATCAACTGCTATTCTAGTCTTTTCGACAACATGAATAGATTCTCATTCCCGATTGGGCTATGAAGACGAAAGTGTTTGAATCCCAACGAGTTTTCTCCGATAGTGTACAAGACATTCGTCATAGGAGACTGTGAAACATCTTCTGCCGTCTGCGAAAGGTTCACTTTAGTCCACAAGACTCGAGGGTAGGGATCTCCTGCGGCGGCCCAAATTGACTTTTGAAAGTGCCCTACACGAAAGAGTTACGGGCGACGCAGGTACCAGAGGAGCGCGCACACATCCGCGTGCCTCCGTCGGCGTGGGCATCCGCGCCATTCAATCACTCACCTCCCAAAACCTCCGAACTCTTACTCCGGGCGGAAGGGGTGCGGGGGCGCACCGGCGGGATTGCAAGAGATCTTCGGCGGAAGAATTCGCGGGACTCTTCGTCGTCGGACGGAGTGGGGAGCAGATCACCCTAACTCTCCCGACGGCAACAGGCACGAGTCAGAGACAAGCCGAGACTGACTGGACGAGCGCCGCTGGCTCGCGAAGAGGGCTCGGGAGCTGCTATCCTCCCCCAACCCACCCCTCCGCCCCTCTTCGGCTTTGGGCTTGGACGAGGACGCTGGAGAGGGGAGGGAGGAATGGGGGCGGGGAACCTCCTGGGTTCCCCCCTCTGCCCCAAGGAGCTCCGCGTTAACCCACCGTGGCGTCGGTACCTTCGAAGCCTTCGAGATTGAGGACCGCGCCACCCATCCCAGTCTCTCTCCCTGACCGACCGGAAGAAGCTCTAGCCGTCCGAGGCGCTTCCGGGCATCGGTGGACGATATGTGGATGGAGAATCATCGGATGAAAGTCGTTTGAGCACGGCCGCCCGCCCGCGAGGAAATCGAGAAGCGAGTGCAAGGCTAGTGCAATCGCAAGGGCAAGAAGAAACGGTAAGGTCGCGTAAGAAAGCGTTCGTTCGATTGAAGGAAAACCGCAAGTTACTAGATCCGATTATTTGCATCTAATTATTGGTGCGCGGTGAAGTCATAGTGCCTCGACGACTTGAAATATCTGAATACCGGAAAGAGCTGGCTGTTAGGCTCCCAGCAAGTTTTCAGCAGACTACATGTCAGTGCTTATGGCTAATCATGACCTAAAAAGCAAATTTATCAAAGTGATTAAAGGTAAATTGAGTTAATAACCCACTTTTCCAGTAAATTCCTTTCAATTTTTTTACTTGAACTAGCAGCGTCAATTAAATACCAGTTTTGCCTTCAGTAATGCAAGTCATGGACAATTAAGGAATTAAACTCAGGGGTCATGTGCAAGGGTGCATTTTAATTACATTTCCTTGATGCTGTTGGTTCCAGTGGCACGTTCACTCCTGAGAAACCAAAGAGGCATTGCTTTTCATCAGATTTCCATTAGGCTGGGCCATTCGAGTTAATACAGCACCAACACGTGAATCCTTTGGCTTGGCATGCAGGTATATTAACCACCAGATTCACTGATCAGCTATTAAACCATCATAATTTTATTCTGATTCAAAATATTCGTAAACACACTTCGTGAAACTTAATAATAATTCTAAGGCATTTTAATCCTCTTCATGCAGGCGAAATATTTTTAATTTATTTGTATTCTAATTGTTTGCAAACCTCTAGAGGGCTTGTAAAATTTTAGAAAATTTTCAGGAACTGGCTCTAATTAGTTTAAATATTAGCAACTCTTAAATATTCTTTTGAAAACGCTGCACTTGAACTAATTTTCTAAGCCTTTTTTTAAATTACGGTAACTCTCATGCAGTACGGACATTGGCGGTTCATTAGTATGTTTTGTTATGACAAAGTTCATCTTTTGTGCCCTGTGAAATGTGAAAAATATTATAATTTATCATGGCATTGATGGAATCATCACAATGTACATTCTAAAGTTAGTAACATGCTAACGTCGGGCACAAGTTTTCGCTGTTTAGGCCTTATTCACAAAATACTGCTAGCGTATGGGTCTTCATAAAATTGGATTGGTTGTCATAATACACGATCGCGTGCAGCTTAGAGGAGCTTAATTTGAAAAACGTTGTTATGATTAGCTAATTTGCGTACACAAATTATTAGAGCACCTGGGTTGGGAATCACTCACGGAGGGAAGGTTAAATTACAAATTTATTGATTTTTTATTTTATTTACATCGTACCCTGCAAGCCAGGGGTGTGTGGCAGGGTGATTACACACCATACTATTTTGACCCAAAATACTTCTCCCTCCTAGCGCGGTTGGACAACGTAATTCTGATCCCTTATCGTTCGTGAGAAAAGTGACATCGTAAATGTATCAGTTCTACGCTTAGTTTCTCTATTTTTATTGATATGACCTCTTTTACCATAGTACGATACCTGTAGGGCTATGATACATTTTCAATATCATCGATAAAGAGACATTCTTGCAATTCATGCAAAAATTTTAATCCGTAATTTAGCCTTCGCTCCGTGAGTGATTCCCAACCTAGATCCTTTAATAATTTTGATACGCTACCCAGTTTGTCATAACAACGTTTTACAAATTTAGCTCATCTACGCTGAACACGATCCAACTCGGCAATCATTCCAACTTCATGAAGACTACCTATACTAGCAGCATAGAAAAATATAGATTGGCAGATTGTTATCGTTAAACCCTTCAAGACGTACCGTATATCCCGATCCTTTAGACGCACTGATGTTTCAGGTCAAAATTACGAAAAATACTTGGATCAAACATAAAAGGATTTAAGTATCATAATATTAACAATTTATAGGATGAAAATGGAATTGTTACATTAAAAAATTAGCTACTATATCAACATTTATTCATCTCTGCTGTTGAAATAAATTCATCTCTGCTGTGGCCGGCGGGGTAACGTCCTCGTCTGCCAGCCCAGAGGTTGTGGGTTCGATTCCCGCTTAGGTGGTTTCTCCTTCACCTAGGGTTTGGGTGTATGTAATTGTCAAATTGTTATATGAATGTTCAAAGTCCGAAAAGGTCAAATTGCTGTTTCCGGACTAATACAAAATAAATAAAATCATAAGCATAGTTATTTTCAATGGAGTTGTCACTTTTCTCATTCGCAATCACTACCATTAAGCGCATTGCTAATTCCACATTTTTTAAAGACTTTATGATAGTCTCAATTCACTTCTTCAAGGTACCTCAATTTTTGTGTTCTCTCTTTAGATTCCATGAGGTTATTCTAATTCGAACTTTTTATGAATCAATTAGAGTCCTTGAATAAAAGCACATATAGTATGCGCTAAATAGAGAGGAACGTATTATGCATTGAACTGCACCCATACTACTAAAGTTGAGTGTCTACTGACTCCGAGGTTATCGCAAGAGGTGAAATGAATTAGCACAGGGGCGACATCCCCGTTAGCTCAATGGGTATACGTTTCGCAGCGGCACCACATATGAGATGAAGCATTGTGCACCATCTGCTATTTAGTTGAGAATTTTTGTAGAAAGTAGTCATTAAAATATTAAAACTCTATTGCATACTACTGGCTAAAAAATCTTCTAAGCGAAAATTGCACTAAAGACAACCATTTTCTATGCCTGGTGCGGGAAAAAATACTCAGTAGTAGGCATTTTTCTCGACGAATCAGCTATTTCCTTCTAAGACGAAGTATACCCTCGATCCACAAGACGCAGGGTGATGTTCAAGGACTTTTGGAGTAAAAAAGTGCATCTTATGAGCCGAGAAACGCGGCAATAACAAATAAAATATGTTCAGATTTTTTTACAAAGTATCCAGCAAGCCACCGCTAGGGTACGCGGCAGGGGGTGATTACACACAAGACTACTTTTGACTTCAATACATTTCCCACCTAGCGGACAATGGATATTATTCTACTCCCTTCTCGTTCGTTGGAAAAATGACACCTAAAATCTATGTTCAACACTTAATCTTTCTCATTCCATTTACATGCTATCTCCTACAATAATGCGATATGGCTAATAAAAATTTTCAGCATCATTGGTAAAGACACATCCTTCCAATTTATGCATGAGATTTAATCTACATATTAACCTTTGCTCCGTTAGTGATTCCCAAACTGGTTCCTTTAATAATTTTCATATGCTACACAAGGTTGTTTTACAAATATGGCTCCTCCACGCTGCACACAATCAAATGCAGCAATCAATCTAACTTCATGAGGATCCCATATAATAGGAGCATATTCTAAATGGAGCTGAACAAGCAAAATATAACATTTCTCTGAACCAACAAAAGGGAGCTAGATGGCATAAAAATATTTTTTTGCATTAAAAAATAAGTTAATAGCATCAGTCAATGATACAATTAATAATTGATCTGTAAATCATTTTATGCTGCTTCATCAATGAAACTCAACAAAAATGTGTCTAAAATGATTAATTTATCTCAATCAAAACCATAAACCTTTCAAAAATAAAAGATAAATGTTGAAAATTTCAAATAAGAAAATACACAGAACACTACTGAAAAGTCTCCCATTATTCATTTAAGATTATCCATTATTTTCTAGTATCTAGCATTAATTTTTAGCTGGTGAATGCAATGATTCCTTGGAAGATTTCCATTTCTCTTTATAAGATGCTGGATCAATGGTAAAATTTATGCCCCTCTCACAGAGATGGCTCATATCTATCTTGATTCCATATGCAGGTATTAAAATTTGGAATGTATTAAGATAATTACTGCTACTTCTTTTAGCAAAAACTCATTATGATTCTTCTCAAAAATCCTAATAATAGAAATATTGCTTAAATGACTGACCACTCCATTGACTACAATAGGACCTTGACTAGTTCATACATTTTAAAATAGAATATTGATGCTAACAGTTGCACACATACGAAGTACTAAGTTGGATTATAATTTCTACAAATGCCAATTAGTCTCATTTTGTGCCTTCCTGGTGAATTGCTATGGAAAAGGCTGCTTGGGTCTTCCACCACCAGGTCAGTTCCTCCATTGATGATGCCAATGTTTCAGAAAACGAGTTGTTTTTCATCCTCAGGGCTGATGATGTCGAGACTGTTTAATGGCTGGTTTATACACAGATGGGCATGCCCTCAGGTGCCCTCTGATCGTGCGACAGCAGCCATGGGAGAGTTACAACACAACAAAGACAGGGAAAGGCAAAGAAAGTAGTTCAGCAAACTACAATCGGACAGAAGACTATTCTCAGAATATCTATTAAGGATAACGCCTGATTCCATAGATGCAGCAGCCAAGACGTCAAGGCAAACTGTTGATTTAAAGTGTCAAATGAAAGTTATCCAGCAACATAAAGGTGGAAGTAAATTAGATAGTACACAACTTATTCCATCAGATAAATGATACTAAAGGACAAAGATGGAATTATGGACTCTGTGAAAGGTTCTGAAGACAATTTTAACCAACAACAAAAGGGACACATCCATGATATGGATAAATTATGAAAATGGAACCATTAATTTCCCGTGAACGGAACTATCCATATAATTTAATACAAAAAAATACATCCATGAGCCCTCACAATAGCAAGTGAAGGCTAGAAGTATGTTTCAGAGTTTAACATTGCACATATTCACAAGATTTTCAGGCCAGGTTACACCAGGTGGTATTGGAGTTTTTAAAAAATGGTGCCCGAAAATTCATTGATCCTCTCCACTCTTTTAATCAAAGAAGAAAGTTATATACTGGAACAAATATTCAATGTAGATGCAACCAGTTTGCTATGGAAACAATGCCTAATTGCACATACACACACCAAGAAGCAAAAAGGATGCCAGAATAGAAAGCTTTTAAGAATCAGTTTACTTGGTAGCTTGGTGGGCATGCCATGGGTTTTGAGCAAGCAGATGCCTTTTGTTCATTTATCATGCAGAAAACTCTCATGCATTTAAGCCAATTCCAGTTATTACCATTCAACCATCAAGCTTATATGACTTGACAACTGGTTTATAAAGTACTTCCCTCCCCAGGCTAGGAAGTCCTTTCAAGATTTTAATGGTTATGGACGATACTCCTCAACTAGACAATCTTCATCATGATGCTCAAGTGGTGCTTACGCCACCAAACACAATCATTCTCATTCAACACATGGATCAGGGCCCTTTTCCAGCATTCACGACTCACTACCTTACTAGTATAATGACATTCACACAAGTCATCAAAGTGATAGAATCTAATTCCGATAGATCTTCGCAAAAAATTTTTCAAGTAGGGCAACATTCTACCCTGTAACAAGAATATTTATACCTCATAGAACTGTGTAACAAAGATTTTTCCATTGGGAAATAGGAAAATGTATCTCAAATATTGACCAAGCGACACATTTGAAGGATCTAAAAAAGGAGAGCAGCTGCAAGTTATTACAGAAGATATTGTTAAATTTGCAAAAAAATCTTAAACAGAAGATGCAAGACAATGTGAGACAAAAGAACTTTCAGATGAAGAGTGAATTGAATTAAAAGCACGGTATGTGGAAGAAAAAATGGTGAAAGAGGAATATGAGAAAGAAGAAGAGCCAGAATAGAAATTCACTGCAAAGGGTTTATCGCATTTTTATTCCCAACTGAATAAAGCAAGCTCTCACCAGTTCCAAAGAGTGGGCCCTTGTGTCAAACAATTTGCACAGGCTGACTGCATCACTGCAGATTCTGTGATTGTTACCATGAGATATGGGAAGAGTAAAAGAACCAAACTGCTCAAACAAAACTTAATAAGTTTCTCATCAAGAAAACATCTACTACCATAATCAAAGAACATGTTCTTAATAATCCACAACCCAGCACAAGCAAAGAATAAAGCTTAACATTTTAAGTTTCAACTGTGCTCATTTTTAACCTGATTTTATTTGGTGTTTTTGTGCTTCAAATACAACATCTACAGTATTATTTTTCCCATTATGAACACAATGACTTTGGAATGGAATGTTGCATTTTAATAAAGGGTATGAATATCATAATAAACCAATTAAAAATGTTTATGATTTTTTAAAAATTTAGCATCATAGAAGAAGAGAGGGGGGGAGATAATCAAAGAAACTAAAGGTAAGTACAATATTAATAAGAGAAAGATAACATGACCATAATTCAAATGAAAAGTAAAAGATGATAAGCATTCAAAAGCATTAAATAATAAATTATGGGTGATATAAGACAAGATTGACTAACAACCTGCCAAGATGGAAGTCTGCTATAGTTGACTACCAAGCGCATAAGGCAAGGTTCCCCGGAAAAAACTTAGCTCAGAGGTAAATTCTGAATAAGACAGATTTAGACTAGTCACATTCCATAATTGAATGCACATAGGAGATATTTGGCCACAAATAGCGATTTAAACTGGGGCTCTGAATACCAAATCTCACCAACACCTGGTATGAAAATTACATTGCTATTACAATTAGCATGGCTTGTGCAATTACCAAGGATATAAGGAAGTCAGCTTGTCAGGGCGTCTGTGAAAGAGCAATACCCCATCTTGGTATGTGGAAGTCCAAAAAGCATATGGAACCCTGAAATAGACACTTCTACAAGAATCAGCAAATATAGTCATTGATTTAAGATGAGAAATCCACTAAAAAATTTATATAACTACTACTGGTCTAGAAACTAAGGCTTCACAAAGGAATTGAGGCTTGCTACCCAACACATGTCAATCAATACAAGGACCCCTATATAAAAGGTGTAAATTTTAGCATTTGCATACTGAATCAGGGTAATTGAAACAATGAAATTACAAGGTTTGTACAAAACGTTTGTATAGCGATTTTTCCCTTATGTTGCAAAGTGTTCACACTGTGCAGGCTTGGTGGTGAGGGGTTCTGACCTTCAGCACCCACCAATCACCTGTAAGCATTCGTTCATGCTAGATCATGTTTTCAGTTGACCCCTGTCAAGTGGCTTGGCGCAAGCACAAAATGCAGCGAACCATTGAACAGCAGTATGCAATCAATTTCTGTATTGGACTGGGGAAATCGGGTGGGGAAACATTGGGCATGATTTGCCAAGTGTTCAAGGATGAAAGTATCCCACAGACTGGAGATTTTAAGTGATACAAGTTCTTCAAAGATGACCGAGAGCATTTGGAGGACAAGCCCTCTGCTGCATGGCCGACGATGTCAACAACCAACGACAACATATAACATGCCCATGAAGTACTGAATTTAGACCATTGGTTACCTGTGCACATTCTTGCAGATCGTATTGGGATAGATAAGATGACTGTGCCCACCATTATCACTGAAAATTTGGCCATGCGAAAGATCTATGCTAACTTGACCTGAAGATCCTGATGGATGACCACAAGCTGAGTGGAGTATCTGCTTGCTAAGATCTTCCACAACAGCATCACGATGATTCTCTAACCTCTTACAATCCCGATTTGGCACCAGCAGACTATTTCCTATTCCCAAAAGTGATTTCCTCCCTCAAAGGACACGACCATGGGACCCTAAGTACCTTCAAAGAAGCTAGCAAACATAACCTTAAGGACCTTCCATTACCCACCTACTAGGGAGCCTTCCAAGGCATGGGAAAGCCACTGGCAAGTGTGTTGACACTTTAAGGGAAGTACTTAGAAGAATCATGAGGCATTGTAGCAATATCTGAAATAAATCTATTTTTCTGCAACTTTTCCCAGCACCTTTTATACAAATCTTGAATATTGTTTTCAAGAATCTCATCTGTAAGCATATAACACATCATTGTGCAGAAACTATAATTTTTGTAAAAAAAATCACTCTGTCACCAATAAATACTACTAATACTAAAAAAACAACACCCTTGGCAAAAAGAATATCCATCTAAATGATCAAAATCTTACCAGTTCTACGAGAGCTCCTCATCATTCTGCTATCTAAGCTTACAATAAACCTCAAAAACCAATCATTTCCCCAACTACTTTTTAAAGGAATGTGTGAACTGTTAAAAAGGAAGTTGTATTACAATAAGCATAAGTTCTTTTGTGGCAAACTCAAAATGCAAATCGTATTTCAAAGCTATCAGTATCTGTAATATTGTTATTATCTCCTAGTACCGGCGTTTATTTTCCCATTTCCTTGGCATCTATGAAAATAGTTAGACAATGGCAAGTTCTATGTATTTTGACCATTTGGAACAATAAAGCACATTCAAAATCATCATTAAATTAGGAATCAGTACTCAAAAATGATAAACAATAAAATGTCATGGTACTTTTCTTTTAATTTTTAAAAATTTATATCAATCAGGTACAATAAATATCTATTGTATAGAGCACAAACTTTGTGCGTGTATAGTACATAAGTTAAGCAAGATCCATTGAAAATTGCAAAATACCACAAAATAAGAAAACATTCTTCTTAAAAAAAAAACTATCAATAATGGCACAATAAATACTGGGTTGCTACCCAAAACTTCTTCTTACAGTGATATATCACATTATTCAGTGAATTATTATTGCCACATACCGGCAGACATTTATCATGCAATATTAATACGGATCCATTTCAAAATCAGAAATATCACCTAATGAAAGCTTAGCTTCTTAACCATAATATCCTGAAAAAATTACCAATTAATCACTGTACAGTAAGAAGTTTTTCACAGCCATAATTTTTCCATGAATTCAGCAAAAGTAACAAATTTCTGAAATCACAGGAATACTACTGATACCTGACAGTATTCTGTCTATACACGTACTTGTTTATTTCTTATAACACGTCTGCAGCCTCTGAGACACATCATTTCTAACCTTCTGAGGCTCGTGCATTGTTCAATTTCCTCCTCTTCCTCCTGTTTGATCGCTTAAAAGCTGTACCATCCCACTTTTTCACTTCGGAATTCACCCATTCCTCATTCTTTTCCTCCTTGACCCATACCTTGTACTTGAGACGATCCTTATTCGGGAGCCAACACTTACCACTTTCTACTTCACCCCCTGCCTTCTCTTCTTCAATCCCCTCAAAATAGTCCTCATCCTCACCTTCATTCCCTCCAGCTGAGATTTCATTGGAATCAAGCAGCTTAGAGCGTTCAAAGTACCCACCTTTCTTGCAACGATTCACCACTGGAGTTTTCCACGAGCGATACTTTACCCTGAAGAATTTTTGACATGATGGCCTTAGTATTAAACCCCGGATTGCATTTTTCACTTCCTCTGGAGGCTCACGCATGGGCCGCCAAATGTCAAGGGCACGGACAATGTGATACATATGGTACTTGGAGAGGCGAATCAGTGCCACAACCAGGGCTTCCTTAATGCTGGGATCATCTGTAAACCAAAGAATGGAAATAAACCACATGGTGCATGTGACGGATACATTAAACAGTCCAATTCCTTTCTTTAAGTATACACTCCAGCTGGTAATTGAAACTAGAAGGCCACAATAGACTTAACTTAAATTAGAAACCTTAAAGGTTTCTAATTTAAGTTAAAACTTGAGCTTTAATCACATTTGAGAACTTCATCACTGTAGTTTGGAAGTCTTCATACAGTGCAGCCCCATAAGTGGCAAGTCTACCCTCATTCATATTACTGTTAAGACAAAGAGAGAGTGATAAAACCAGTTTCCTTTACACCATGTGATCATGTGTATCAGGAAAACTATGACAGAAAATAGTATTTGATAATAAATGAGAAGAAAAAATTCCTAGCTCAAATATAAATAAATATTCACGGTAGTATCCCATAATAGTTTTCAGAGCGTAAGAGGATGAATTTTTTCCCAGTTTTTAATATTAAATTATTGCCGACCCTGGTGGTGGCGGGGTAACGTCCTCTTCTGCCATTCCAAGGGCCGCGGGTTCGATTCCCGCCTGGGTGGGTTTTCCTTCACCTAGGGCTTGGGTGTTTGTTAATGTGATCATTGTTAATAGTCCAATGTAAAGGCCAAAATGGGCTGTTTTCGGACTAATGCTGAATAAATAAATAAATAAAAAAAATTCCCTGTGACACCAGCTGAGTTATAATTGTTACTATGCCAAAATATTCTCTATTTTGAAATCGTACTTTGGCAACCTTTCATTAAAATAAACAGTAGGCCCAAAACACTTCTTAAGGTCAAAAGAACATCTTTGCTTAAGAGATGATCTAACATAAACAATCAAGCTAATAAATAATTCAACATCTCTTTACAATATTTAAATAGGTATTCATTTCATAGTATAAAAAAATTACTTTCAAATAATATCTAGTTTTTTTACAAAAATAAAGAGTAATGATAAAAATGTATTCCATTTTTTCACCAATCTGTTTCGTATAAGACTAAATTTATACATTCTGCTATTAAATTTATGGGTAGATTTTACCAAATCAGCATCAAGGATACCATCCAGCCAACTAGCCAATGGCCATTCCCTCCTCCACAACATCACACCAACATCAACAATAACACAGAAGGGTTGACATTAGGGCTCATTCTTTGAGTGGTATTGTTATACAGCAACAACAGTGTAAAATTTCAATTATATTCATTTTGGACATATTTTACACAAATACCAGTAACGTGAGAAACAGTACTGATCAAGTGAGAGATATTATTGAAGTTATCAAAAATTCCTGCTTTTCCTTGGAAATACAATTTCTATGCAATTCCTGCTGACCCTGCTGATCTTATTGCATTGAAATGAAAGGTATTAAATAACTAAAAATAAAAGTATAAATATCCTCTGAAAAAACAGAACTTGTTCCCAACAATACTCAACCTTACTTTTTTAATTACAATAAAAAAAATGCACATTATAAATTGAAAATTAAATTACTGGATAGTCCAACAAAATACAAATAAAAAATAACATTATTACAAATAACAACTTTAAAAATTACAAAATATTTAGTAGAAAATAATATTATATAACATGGTCTGTCTGCTGTACTATGCTTATGGATGATTGTATGTTCATACTCCAAGAACATCTTTATGACACTAACTACAGAAATGTAGAGTTCTGTCATAACTACAGACACATTTCACCCAAGATTAGTTTTTGATTAAATTTTAACCTTATTGATGTTACTACAAACACTATTTGAAGACCTAACTCTCATTTACTGCGGCTAACTGAAGAAGGAAAATCATATTCAGTATTACTTGAGTATTGATGATGACATCTGAACTCACCATTAGACACCAACTTAAAATTGACTTTACTTCCCACACCCTAACTACAACCAAATCTTCACAATTTCAAATAAAAAATGAAACATTAAACTTAAGCAACACTTTACCATGTCCAAGTACAGTCAAAAAAAGAAACTGAACTCACCACAAGGCTCCTTAATCAGGGTTCGAGACAGAGTCTCAATTATATTTTTCACAGGTCCACTGGTCTCAATGGGACACGAACGAGATGTAAGACCTAGAAAAAGCCAAAAAAGTATCAGTAACCACCACATATTAGACTTACAAACTTTGAAAGGTTATGTTAATAGCAAAATGGTAAACCCATTAAATGACATTATAAATGACAATATCTGAGATAACCAACTACATAGATCTTGGTTATGCGAAATAATTGTTTGTTTCAGCGTTATTTCACAAAGTAAAATGATAGCTAGGTACATTAAAGGTATATACAGAGGAAACTCCCTTAACAAGCACAGCGAATAATTAGCATCACGAGTGATGAGGAGAGGGGAATTCCCATATTCATTGCACGCCAACTATTGAAGTTTGTCTTTACACTCATTCTGCAGGTATCTTTGCGTCGCTAGTGATCACACATTTTTCCAAACTTGAGTTCAAACATATCATTAGCGATTTTTTGTGCAAAGTTTAATAGTATTTTGTGCATAGTTTTTAAATTGACCCCAAAGAAAAATTCACTAAAAGAAAACCATAACAGAATAACAATAAAAAAACAGCAGAAAATAAGGGATAAATCATTGAAAATCATGAACAAGGTGTGAGCGTGGCTGCTGTGGTGTGCGCAACTATTCTTCACAGAATCGATCATCAAGTCGACCTTGAACATTCAAAATTTAAAACTAGGTTCACATCCATTTTACATTTCATACATGTAAAACTAGAGAACAATAAGTTTAATATCTCACGCCACTAAAGTTGTTCTCAGGATCATCAACAAAAGGATAGAGAGTAGGGTAAATGATTGCTTAGGGGATGATCAGTTTGGGTTTAGGAAGGGGAGAGGTACACATGATGCCATTGTAGTAATGAGATCACTAATCGAGAGGAATATAGAGCACAATCAGGATGGAATTTCCTTTTTCGTAGCTTTTGAAAAAGCATTTGATAGAGTGACTTGGGAGAAACTAATGAATATATTGAATAAAATAGGCATAAATCGGAGGGAAAGGAGGCTAATTCGCAACCTGTAACATATCTCAGACTGCACAGGTGCGAGTGAGGAACGGGGAGTCGGGATGGGCAGTGTTAGGAAGAGGTGTAAGGCAGGGTTGCCCATTATCACTGTTGTTGTTCCACATATATGTGGAGGAAATGATTAAAGAGGCATGGGAAGAACTGGAGATAGGAATGAAAGTGGGTGGGGAATTCATAAAATCAGGTTTGCTGATGACCTAGCTGTGGTTTGTCAGTCAGCCAAGGGGTTGCAAGCATTGCTAAGTGAATTGGAAATTCAGTGCGACAGGTATGGGATGAGAATCAATATTAATAAAACAAAGGTTATGCGATTTTCCAGAAAGAAAAAGGCTAAGCTTAACATTAAAATAGGAGGGCAAAAACTAGAGCAAGTAGAACAGTTTACATATCTCGGTAGTGTTTCGGGCCAACACGGTCAAAGTAGTAGGGACGTAAGGAGAAGAATTGCACTAGGCAAAGAGGCTTTCACAAGTAGGAGGGAGTTGATGACAGGGACGCTGAGTAAGGATGTTAAGAAAAGACTCGTAAAAACGTTGATATGGAGCATAGCTATGTACGGCGCGGAAACGTGGTCATTGAAGCAGGAGGATAGACGTAGACTGGAGGCTTTTGAAATGTGGGTGTGGAGAAGAATGGAGAAGGTAAAATGGACAGAGAAGAAAACAAATGAGAAAGTACTTGGCATGGTGGGTGAAGCAGGGGGTTGGTTATGGCGAATTCCCATGGGGGCAGGAAAAATGGATGAAGGGCATATTAACTGGCAGTGGGATGTTGAAGAGTGTAAGAGGGGAGAATGTTAGGCAAATGAGGAAAGGGCAGGAACAGGATAGGGATGTTGGATGGGATGAAGGAGGAAGGAAGTACTCAGAGATGAAGAGGGACCTGATGTAGAGTAGGTTGCTGGATTGTGTTTTGTTAGGAGTCCCAAAATATAGTATTTATTTGGCTGTGTCTATCCAAAAACCTACCTTCACCCATAGATTACCTTATAAATAAAATAATAAATATATAAAACTACAGGAAATATGGGAGGGAAACATTCTCAGATTAATTAACAAAGTTCCAGATAACTTCCACATATCCAGGGGCATTTAGAAATTCCCACACTATCCTATCTTTTCATGGAACTTAAACACCCTCTGAATGGTTTCCCAAGAAAAAAACATTTTCAGAGGCAATAATACAATCAAATTCATCCGAGTATATTACCAATGAGGTTAACAGCCGTCACAGCTGAAGAGGTAAAAGGTCTATTTTGCTTCCAGTTCTCCATAAGAGACACCAGGCGGCCACAGAGCAGATTCTTATGGGTCCATTCCCAGCCCTGCCTCTTGGCCATTAGCACAGCTGCTGGCTCTAGGCCTTGTAAATTTCCACCACCTGTCAATAATAACATATGTTATTGCCCACTGCCCATACATATCATATAGGTATAGGAGTCATCAAATAAAAAAAAAGTAAAAAATACAGGTACGCTTTGACACTATGAACATGCTTGAAAAAGAATATATATATATATATATATATATATATATATATATATATATATATATATATATATATATATATATATATATATTTTATGCATTACAACAGATTGTCATTCAAAAATTCATTCAATGAATAAAAGCACTTAATCAGAAAGAGTTTCTTGAGTTTCCATTAGAAATTGCATAATTTATCACTCATTTTAAATGATGATAGTAGTTTGTTATTAACTCTTACACCAATTGCCATTGGGTTTTTGAACGAAATTGATTTATGGAAATTTGTGTGGATACTATGATGATTTCAAGTTGAATATGAGTGCATGTCACTATTTGCAAGAAAGAGACGGATATTATTTTCAATGAAGACAGACATGGCAAATATATACATAGATGGAATGGTATTTTTTATTAATAAGGACCTACATGGTGTGCTTGCTATAAGCAGCACCAAGTGCAAACCTAATAACTTTTTTGGAATGAACAAAACTTTGTGCAACATGCACACAGATGATCCCCAGAACATTATTCTATATAATGCCCCAAAGAAAAATTTACAATAATACAAGAGTATTAATACCTAGAGGCACTGTGTCATGCAGAAACTAAATAGTGTACATCGCAGTGTACAGTTTAGAACACAGATTATTAACATGAATACTATACCCTCCAGTTTGTTGAACATGTACACCTAAGAACATAATGTTTGATGCACAAATAATTCTTTCGTTGTTAAGACTTAAATTAATATCCTCCAGTAATATTGTCAGATTAAACGGAAGGACCAGTCTCCTTCTACAATTTAATTTAAGTCTGTTGTCACAACACCAGTTGCAGAGACTAAGACTTAGTGTGTTTTAGCCAGAAGCCTTTTGAATACTTTAGTCAGACATTATTAAGTTTGAATCATCAGCAAATATTATGGCATTAACAATTTGATTATTTTCATTTATTTATGGTACGTCATTAAAGAATTACAAAAATAAGATAGGTCCCAATATTGAGCCCGGCGGAACTCCCTTGTTATTAGGATAGGAACCTGGCATATATGATACAGATTTTGACGCTATTTGCACTATTTGTGATTTTTCAAATAAATAAAGGGTTTAGTCTATACCTCTGGCACCCACTCTATCAGCCTTACTCTAAATGAGGGTCTATTAAAACAGCAAAATTTACCAACAACAATTTGTAGGCTAATGCAATCAACATTCAGATGCATGTGAAAAAAATGAAGTTTTAGTTGATCTGCATAAAAAAATTACCAGTAGGTTGCAACAGTCAAGACTAAAATGCCATACCTACAGTCCAAAGGCCATTTATCAAAGATCACCCCATGCATAGATGCTTTCCTAGGATTTAAATTCTTTGGCTCAACATGATAATACATCTAACAGGGCTCAAGCAACAGGAACCATAAGTTACTAATGCAACATATTAAAAATTAAAGGGTGACTATTGTATTTTGCAGTGCTATATGATTTAGGGTATAAGGGCTTTAATTTGGGCAATGACATGTTGAAGGTACAAATGAAAAAATACTAATGCTGGTCATGAAAATAAACAGCCGACAACTGTCCAAGAAATCAACCACTTTCAAAAACTTCACCTAGATTTAAGAACTGTACCAGATTGTAGAAGGTTTCCAAGTAAACGTTCACGTTTATCACTCTACTAGCAAAACTGTGGTTTGATTGTACATAATTATACCATCAACTGAAATAGTTTGTCTTAAAATTAATTCTTTCACTCAATACCAATTCTTTTACAACATCACATTCTAAATTCATTTTCCACACTCATAACAAGTACTGAATGGTTGGCTGTCTTTTTAAGCTTAACACAGCAACTTTGAATTAGCAGAGACATTCCTCACTCACAGTCTGAGAACTTAACAAGGATCAACCAAATGAAAGGCTCACATCAATATATGCATAACTCATAGCACAAGAAGTATTTTACGTACAATGTTAAGAAAAATATTTATAATCATATACCTGACAAGTGCAGCATTAGTTTATCCAAAAACTGTTCAAAGGTTATCTTATGGAATTCAGCTTTGTACATATTATAGACTATCCTTTTTAAAGCTGAAATATTCTTCTGTACCACTGGATTTTTAGTAGCAGTAACATGAGAAATGGCCATGAAGACACTGGACTCAATGTAACTTGGTACTGAAAAGAAGCAAAAATTTACGTCAGGTGAAGAGATTACACACATGAAATCACATATTAAATTTTTGTTGACTGAAATGAACAGTCAAAGACAGCAAACCAAGCTCAAAGGCAAATTTTACCCATGAAAAATAGGAATAAGTATGTACTTGACTAAGCTTAAGGTGTTTCATCAATTTTCAGGAATTTTCCAAGCAGATCTTTTTTCTATCTCCTTTGAATACATGTTAATTCACAAATGGAGTTTAACCACCAATAATTAACAAGGACAGCACATGTAGTCAAGGAGAACAACACCAGGCTTGTCATTGGGATGAGAATCAATGATATTTGCATTTATATTTGCCAATTTGACCTTTATGGCTCTTTTCATACATTTCCCAAACGGACTTCAAAATACTTGTGGATGCACTATATTCATGGCTGCGCTACAATTGGCTTAATGCAGTAATGTAATTGCAACAGACAATGAGGAAAACAAGGTCAAATATAAAATGCGGAAAGTGACCAAAATGAAGTTAATTTTAACTTCTCAACTGGAAAGCCTGGTTCAACGGGAGAATTAAAACACAAAATCTAATTAAGTCACTGCAAGGGAGAAAATATTCTCTTCAGACATCACCTCGACTTGAATCTTGAACTGGTAAAACTTCATGCCACATGCAGATCACCACAGTAATCAGCTCCACTGCTTTGGTCGCAATGGAAAATAATGCATCGAAGCAGAAACAGCGAGCTCGCATAATATCATTTTTAGCCATACAAAATACAGTGTACATCCTTGCCAGTGTCTTCACCACTTCCACCTGGAATAAAAAATGAAATAAGTACTCAGTTTAGGACATTTTCCATCGTTTTATTTGTAGTCATTATGAACTACCAAACCCAAAGGATTTGAAGGTCCTTTCAGAGGAGCCTGTTATTTAATTGAAAATCCATGATATATTGAACTTAGTTTGTTTTCAGTTTGTACACCTCAATTAATTATTTAAAATAAGTATTTCAGGTCAAGGTGAGACATACATTAGTACATAATGGGCTACAATAATTATATTTATACAGGTATATTTTTATATAAAATATTGAAGGTGGATTTGAAAGTAAAATAATTTATTAGGTTTATTGATTGCTGGATTTTAAAATATGCACACATCGCTCTTGTGATGAATGAGGTAAGTCGTAAAATATTTGGTTACTCTCAATTTCAACGTCAATTGCAGAGTCAATTCAACAAGAGCTAATAAAATAAGACATTCCAAACATGTTAAGGTTGTAAAATATGAAAAACAAAATAATTTAGTTACACAATATTCCCACTAAGTACAACACAAGCAACAGACGAATGAAAGAATGGCAACTAGTTACTACTAATGGTATATCTATTGAAATGGTACATTTGATTCACCCTTTCCATTCATTAGTAATTTGCTGACCTTTTTTGTTTCCCAGCCAATACTGAGCAAGCCAATCAAAATAAAAGGTTGACTTTGTGGATGTTCAATATTTCAAGCCAAATTCATTATGGGGCATGACAATGTTCCCATTTCAGTCTTGCTAAGTGATCAGTGTTCATATTTAACATCCTTACAGCAAAAAATTCCTCATTTGATCTTTTTTCAACCCATTATGATAAATAAATAAGAGTCCAACTAAAAATGAACATACCATGAAAAGTGTAAACTTGAGGAACAGACACTGTGACTACCTTTTACCTGGCTCCTAACCTTCGACCTATCTGGCATGAGTGACCCTACCAGGAGCAATCATCATTGCTCCTGCCAGCACAGCTCAAGGGGTCATCGAAACGCACAAGCCCTTTACCACATCAAGGTGGTAGTCCATGGGATGGGGACTTTAAAATAACTGCCCACAACTCATTCAAGTTTGCTAAGAACCCTAGATATGCTGGTATGAAGTTATTGACAGCACTACCAAGAAAATTAAGGAAAACACGTAATTTTTTGCTTATTAGGTCTAAACTATATCAATTCCATTGTGATCATCAATGCATAATAGTTGATGAATTCATGCCCCTTTGTCTAGGTAAATGATTTTCTTCCTAAATAACTGTAGGAAAATACTATTGCTACTGCTTCCAACTCCTGTTTTTGATTTTTACCCTGTACACATACTTATCCACACTTGTTGCAAACTTGTCTTAGAGGAACCAATAAACATTATTATTATTATTTAAATCTGACTGGGACCCTCAGTTATGACAAGTATATAACAATGATTAAGAGTATTGCCAATGATTATCAATAGTTTATAGTTTGGGAAATTGCATACGGTGGTAAGGTGTGTGTATTCATCTAATGTGGGAATGTCCACATTTTATTTTAAACATCATCTAAGAAGGACTAGAGTCTTATTAATAGGGATACTGGAGAATCCACGTTTTGGGTTTAAAGAGGATATGACATCTGTGTCTTAAAATATTTGGTTTATAAACCATTGATTTATGGTCCATTGATGGTCACTGAGAAAGCCACCAATTATTCTTGGAGTTAAACACAAACATTGATGATAAAAGGAAACTTACATCAGGGCAGTGTCCAAGTCTAAACAGAATGAATGATATTCCATCAAGCATTACTTCAGAGAGGTCACTAAAGTTTGGGCAACGGTTTTCAAGAGCTAAAACCAAGGAGAGGACACGCATCTGCAAACAAGTCATGCGTGGAGCACCAGGGAGCATTGCTGGCTGGACGTCATCCTCATCTTCCTTTGACAGCATTCGTATCAAATACCTAAATACAATGGAGATACAATTTAGGATATTATGCAGATATATTGCCATTAGAATAAATCTACCAGTCTGAGGTAGGATTGTGAAATATCCAAGATAACTACCACACAGAGCCATTATCATTTAAGAACTAAACAATACTAACATTTCTTAAGTTTCACCTAAAGCAACACATTAAATACACTGGAAGCTTGCATTAATTATTATTATTATTATTCCCCCTTTGCCTAACATTCTCCCCTCTATTACAGTCTTCAACATCCCGCTGCCGGCCAATACCCCCTTCAGCCACTTTTCCTGCCTCCACAGGATTACTCCCAACAAACCCCTCTCTTCGTCCACCATACCAAGTACTTCCTCATTTGTTTTCTTCTCTGTCCATTTCACCTTTTCAATTCTCCTCCACACCCACATTTCAAAAGCCTCCAATCTACGCCTATCCTCCTGCTTTAATGACCACGTTTCTAAAGTAAACTAATTTTCCACTCGATAAACCAACCTTTCTTTCCATCCTCGAAGCTATCTTATATTTTCCTACCTCCAACCATTTTCACTTCCATAGAGGAAAGCCAAAAAAAAACATTAAAATGCAAGGGTAGTTTGAAAGTTTTCAACCTAACAAAAAAAATGAGACATTTTTCCTTCAATTTTATTTTTTTTCAACATAGTCTCCTTTTAAGGCGATACACTTTTTCCGAAGACACTACCACTTTTTTCACCCCTGCAAATAAAAGTTAATGCCTTTCTCTCATTTGCATAAGCAATGATGACTCTGTTTGATGAAAATTTCTGTCCTCCAAGCAAAACGTTAAGGTTATGGAACAGGAAAAGGTCAATGGGGCCAGATATGATAAGGTGAGTGATCAACTAATGCGAAGGTCAAATTGTGAATTTTAGCCACAGCAGCTGCCAAAGTGTGAGCAGGTGTGTTGCTCTGATGGAAATGCACTTTCTTCTTCTTCAAATGTGGTCATTCTTTTGCAATTTCTGACTTTAGCATTTTTTACTCATCCATATAGAAGTTGTCATCTTTCTCTGGGAAATAGGCATTTGCTTATGCAAAAAGCTAAATGAAAATCTCTCTCCTCCTAGCAAAATTTTAAGGTTAGGAAACACGACATGGAATACAGGTGTGGAAGATAATAGAGAAAGTGGATGGAAAAACACAAGTAGTAGTTTTGAGGGTTTGTAGGGTGCGTCGACAGCTATGGTCATTTTGCACCACGTCGAAACTTTAAAAAACCACAGTTAGGGTTTAATAAATAAATAGATAAATATTAAAAACAAATGACATTGACAAGAATAAAAATACCGCGGCTAAAGTTGCCTCATTAGGCCAGTTTCCTTTAAAAATAATAAAACCTTGCTTAAAGAGTTGGGGTCATCTCCTAATATTTGTTCCAAATCTCCCCTTACATGAAACTTTTCTCTGGCCCTTCGATATTTTTGGCACTGCGTAAGAATATGTTTCATTATAAGGGGCAGGTCGCACTCATTGCAGCGCGGTTGCACTTTTCCCTCCGTGAAGAGGTACGAGTGCGTGAGGGCAGAGTGCCCTATCCTCAAACGCGTAATCGTGACCTCTTCCCTCCGATTCTTTCTGATGGAAGAGGGCCATGCCGAAACAACCGGTTTTATCTCCCTAAGTTTATTATTTATTAGGGACCGCCAAGCTTCTTTCCACTGGTTTAGGGCATTATGCCGCAAGGCGGCCTTTATGTCCTCCACCGGTACCAAGGAATGATCAGACTCATTTTGGTCCAGGACTTCCTTCGCTGCTTTGCCGGCTTTTTCGTTGCCAGGTATTCCCACATGACCAGGAATCCACATAAAGGATACCCTGGTCCCCTTTCTCTGAAGGGATAAGAGGCTATGGTGGATCTCCTGAACTATTGGGTACAAATGAAGTACATGGTAGAAGAGAGATTGTTGGGAGACACTTAAAGGAGACAGGCAAAATGGATGAATAATCATCTTTCCTCAAAGAAATATTGAGAGATAATGGGATGTTGAAGGATTATTATCATTATCTTCAGATCTGTACACTTTGCAGTCCACTGTTTTGACTTTTTTCCACTCCAACAGGGCCTTTAAAATGTTCACTCCAATGTATTTTTGGTCCTATGTGAGCAAACATGGCACCCAATATACAGATAGTTTACGCATGTCCACTTCTTTAGTCAATATTAGACGAATGCATTCTTTCAATAGGCCCATAACCTCTGCTATCTCTCCAACCTCAATTAGAAGGTTGTCCAATACCATATAATGAACTTTGGAGATGTGAAGAAGGATGGAAAGGTGAAGTGGTCAAGAAGGAATACAAATGAGGAGGGACTGCTAGAAATAGTGGTGTAGAGGGGATATTTGACGGAAATCCTAAGGAAGTAAGAGAGGTGGGTGGGTGCAGAGCATTTTGATTGGCAAAACGGTTTATAATCTGTGATAGAGGAGAGAACAATAAGACAGGGGAGGTAGATCAGAAGAAAAGGATAGGCATGTTGGACAGAATGAAGGGAGGTACAATGCATGAGGAATTGAAGAAAAGTTTATTATAGTGTGAGGTGTTAGGGTGTCTCTCTTAATTGACAAAGCTAAGAAACGTATCAATGATTATTTTGTATTTATCCAAACCCTACCTTAAACAGTAGAATACCAAAAATAATAATAGTCTTCAACATCCCCTTACCGCTTTATTTTTCTATAATATGAGGGAAGATTCATCCATTTTTCCTGCCTCCTATGAATTTCTACCAACAACCTCTCTTCCTCTACCATGCAAGGACTTTGTTTTTCTTTCCATCCATTTTCTCATTTTCTCCATTTTCTTTTGTAACGACATTCCCTTTCTATCCCCTTTATTTTATCCTTGTTCTGAAACAACAACATATTAGATTCCAATACATCACTATTCACAGTAATGTTTTCTATACATTTTTACTCTCATTATCAACACCCTCACCTTTCTAAATGTTTATTTACCTAATCCTTCTCTTAAATCCCTAGCCAATAGGCCCCTTTATAACCAAAATAAATATTTCCTTAACAAGTGAGTGAAAGACCAGCTCTAATTTATGTCCTCTTACTTTGATACTTGATATCAATTTTATATTTCTTACAAATCTTACTCCCTTTAGCTTCTTATTACTGAGTTACATGCAATGCTTGCCATAATAATTTTACAGTGCACTCCACAATTATTGCAAACCCAAAGGCTGACGGCCAAAATAAAGCATGATGATCCACAAATCTGACTAAATCAGCTCTCCACCAATTTTCATTCCTACTCCATCATTTCCAGACCTCTCATCAATTTTGCTCATTGTACTCTTTTAAAGATCATATTAAAAGAAAAAACTTCACAGTGCCTGGCTCTATTGAAAACCTGGTCGGAGATCCAGCAGATTGTTGCTAATGATACATTTAACGAAGTCAGCCCAGCCAAAGAGCTTGAATATATTTAAAGAAAGTAAGCTGTATCCACTAAGAGTAATCAAATCAACAAGTGCAAGAAAACAATTTTTAACATTTAATGCAAAACACAATTTCCTAAAATGTAGGTAATGTATTCACAAATAAAAGTTTTTGCCTTAAGTTTCAACAATGTATGATTATATATTAATAATTATGAAGAACAAAATTAATTCTCACTTACTTGGCAACGTTTTTCGACTTAAAGCCATTGCTATCATCAGAAATGACAGCTATGATACCATTCAAAATACTATTTCCAAAGTGCTTTCCATTCAACCTGCCCAACTGAGCTTTCAAAATCTTCCTCAAATTTGCAGACAACCGACATGGTACTGAAAAAAGTGAAAAATTCATTAACTTTCCACAAATCACACTATATTAAATGATGGATACACATGAACAAAGTGACCTCAAAAAGGCACCAAGCATCAAATAAGACAAAACTTCTACTTCAGAACATGACCTAGAGTCTACGACACAATTTTAATTTTTCTGTGATGCCCCTGAGACAATATTTCACACATATCCTTGCTGAAAATATCAATTCTGAAGAAGTTGTTAACTAAAAACAACATTCACAGTTCAATTAAAGTTGAAGTTCACTGTTATAAAATTCTACTTGCCCCATAATTCATGTGAATTAACTTCCCACAAATATAACTCCATAAAACTAAGTACCAGAATCATTGCTCAACCTTAATTGCTTCAAAATTCAGTACAAAAGAGATCTCAAATGTATTATCCACACAATACTACGTCTGTCAACAAGTGAGATGGATATACATGGGAGTGGCTGCGATCATAACACGATCTGATGTCATAGCCATGAATATGTAAACAATGCAAAAGTGGTAAAAGCAAAACATTTAAAATATGACATGATAACCATTGAAAATAGGGCAAACAGATATGGTATGTAATAAATGAAGATGAATTAAAGTAGTTCCTCAGTGAAGTGATTTCATGAGAGCAACTGTGGTCATCATTCCCACAAATTAACAGATGGAACACTTACATATTCTTATTTTTCAATTTTGAAACAATGAACAATCAAGCACTTAAAGCCATGTATTATTAAGTTACTTGTACACTTTTATAATTGGGGTTTCAATGACATTAATAATAATTTATTTCATGAGTTTTAGCTGTGATATTGGAGCTGGGGGCCCTCTCTCAATCAGACAACAACTTGGAAATCATCTATTCTACATATTTCAACTTGTTCATAATGTTAAGAAGGCACACACTATATATCCACTTGAGTTTTGACAGGTATTTATTGACACACTTCAGTTGCAGGTGAAGAAAACTACCCGAAATTTAAATTACCAGAAGACCATTACACATCTTATGCAATGCGTATTTCAATATGACTGCTAATGTGGAAGTTGAAGGGGTGAACATTTTTCCTGATTCAATGAACAAGTTCCATTATACATCTTGCATTTTTAATGAAATTTATATGTGCCCACGTAACTTTGAATTTCCAATTTTCCTAGGACACCTTATTCAAGCACTTTAGAAAAACAGTCTGATTAGAGACAATAAAAATTTTAAAAATTGAAATAAAATATCAGACTATAAAATATAAATGGAAAAAATACATGTACCAGAGTAAATAAAATTATATTAATTGATATCAAGTTTTTGGACTAAAGAAAGACTGCATGCGTTTCCATTTTTTACGATCAAAACATAATTACCATTTTTACTCTTCTCCTTTCCGGCATTTTCCAATTGAACCTGTTTCAGCATTTTATTGAAGTAGTCTTTACTGTTTCTCCAATCATTGGAAATACCTTCCAATACTGATATTAGTGTTGATGGTGAAACCTTTCCAGAATCTGGTGGACAACTCTGACTTTGTTTAGGGGCAGCATCTGTTTGCGATGGAAAATAAACACCAAGGTCATTAACATTTGCCTCATATCCCACTTACGCGGAAGCCTCAGATCCGATCAAAGGACCAAGTCCTTGTGATAGGGAAGCATTCTATTTGGAACATTGTTTAGAACATTTACTTTACCTACCTTTGTCACCCTGGTGATCAACCACCTTCATGTAAGCTTCTCTGTCATTCACATCTGCAACATCCATTGATTCTTCCATGGCCACACCCAGTGTTGTGCTAATGTCTTTGGTAATGGGTAATTCATTAATTTCACGTGGCTTCTCGGCAGTAATTACCTTCTTCAAATCATGCTTAATGCTAAGCTCTTGAGCTGTATCAATGTCAACAGATTTAATATCTTCTTCACTTGGACTCTCACTAGAGGAATCAGGAAAAATTATCAAAGAATCCACCAGGACATCATCTGATAGAGGAGACAGAGGCGGAGCTTCCATTTCCTCCAAGAGATTCTCCTGGACCACTCCAGCCAATAAACTGTCATTCATCTTCTCCTTCTGGGAAGTCATTTTCAATATTGTCTCCGTGGGTTTTTTCAGAAAGTCTGGTTTATATCCTGAAATTAATGAAGGCCACTTAGTGCTATTCCTACTTTGATCAGTATAATTTACAATGCAACAATTTCAGAGCGTAAAAATCATTCGCCATGCACATGCACATTAGCGGATGACTCCGTTAAAAGTTACTGTTGCGGCATCTCCCGCAGTTTCTTTGGAATTAGTATAATTTACAAATAAAAAGTAATGTAACTAAGGAATGACATGAATTGATCAAGGAAGGGATACCTTCCTGAGTAAATTCATAGGTGGTTGCAAGGTATAATCAAATAAATTTAACATATCCATGTGTACTAATTACATTGCATCAATGCTAAGCATCTCCTTTGCAAGTACAATAAAGAAAGCATGCTTTAGTTGCACCTTTGTAAAGAAATAGCATCTCTAACATTAGGTTACATACCATCAAGAGCTTTCCTTTTAGGTGATTTTGATGGATCCATTCCCACATCAACTGCAGTCACTGAATCGAAAGCATCTCCCTTGGGCAGCTCTTCCTCTTCAATATTGTCAGGTTGAAATGACTCACCAACATTGTCAGTGGGCAAATGTCTTTTTTTCGGGAACGGCCTTAACTCTTGTATTTTTTTCCTTGGACTCCTACGGATCTTCCTTTTATCACTACCACAACTTTTCTGCTGGTCACTCTCGCCTCCACTAAGAGGTCTTTTTTGTCTACAGCTACCACCTCTTGTTTTGGTTAAGCTAGACTTACAATGTTCAGCAGTCGGAGTTGTAGAGAGGGATTTTGGAATGCGACAAATGCGTTTCTTCGTGGATTGGTTATAATTCTGCTCTGCAACGGGAAGAGTTCCTTTTACATCACTCATTCGACTAGCATTTGCATTTGAGACATTTTCAGTTTGAGGAAAACTATTGTCAATTTTGGTTAATCCCTTAGGGATATGAGCGGTGCGCTTTTTTGTAGGTGGCACATACTCTTGATCATAGCTCAAAACTGTATTATTTTCATTTTTCACCAAACTCATACTTGATAAGGAGCTATTCACAGGCACCTGAGTCTTCAATACCCTCACTGGTGCAACCAGTTTGGGAGCTGTAGCAATACGCTTCTTAAAAGGGGGTTTGTATCCAACCTCTTCATTAAGAATTTCTTCCTTCATATCCTTTGGAGTAGCAACCTTCCCTTCAGCAGATAGGTTATCTTTCAGTATTTTAGGAGTTAAGCTGTTCAAACATTCAGTTGCTTGAGGAATATTAGCAATTCTTTTCTTCAAAGGTAAGCTGAATAATTGGTCAGTTGAGAGATTGGTTGAGTCTTCATCATTATTTTTGTTGGCATGCATTCTAGGTTTTCTACTATTCATTGTGGTATTGTTGAGATTCACAATCATTCCCGTAACTCCAGCATTGTGCTTTTCCTTCTTCCCCTCTCCTTCACTGGATCCAACTTTGTCTTCACTCCCTTTTCCCATTACAAAGGAAGATCTGTCCTTGGTCAACTTGGGTGATGCTTCCGATGCATGAGCAACATACACCACCAGCTCATTGCACCTGCCCCCTTCCAAGCTCTTGGTTTCTCCCTCACTATCACTCTCAGATGAACGTACAAATTCTGGACTGGATTTAGCTTTAGATTTGGTTTTTCTTGCCTTAGGATGCAATTTGGAAATGGAAACACTTTCCCTCACAGATCTGAGTTGACCTTTTTCTGTAGAGGGCTTGCTTTCATCTTTATTACATCTCCAGTTTGAACGCAATTTTAAGGAGCTTTTCTTGGCAGAGGAAGTACCACATTCCGCAGCAGTGGTTAAGACTTTGGGTAAGTTGGTAACACATTCATCTGTAGATCCATTCTGTTCTGTTCTATCATGCACTATGTCCTCTTTTCCACCACACTTCTTGTTTAATCTACCAGGTGATGGAGGAACCCTTTCATTTTTAGTACCTTTACTTTTCCTACCCGTAGATGCTGATGCACACACTCCTGGGGCATTGACAGCATTCACTAGAGACCCTTCCCCAGTTTCCTCTAGGAGAAATGTAGTTTCTGCCATGCCACCCTCTCCAATAAAAGTTGCATCATCACATCTTACTGAACCAATGAACGACTGCTTCCTATTCTTCCTTCGACCAGGAGATGTGGCAGGAGGGATTTGAGTTGTGCTTTCAGTATCTTTAGTTGCATTTTCAGTATATACTGTCTCTCCTTTCTTGGTTGACAGAGAAAATGTTTCCTCTTCTTCAGGAAATGATGTGACAGAATTAGCACCCAAACCATTGTCAGTTTGCACACCACAAAATTTACCTGGGATATTCAAGTCTTCCGCCTCTACATTTTTGGGTGCCTCTAGGATTGGTGACTGACTCTTCAAGGTTTTCGACTTCCTAGATGCATAAGTTTTGGGTGAGTAGTTAGCAATTCTTGACAATCCTTGACATAGAGGTGGAGCAGATGCTATCGGTACATGGCTATTCTTATTATGCCCTCCCTTGACAGATGGCATGGGCACATCGACATCTGATTTTGAATTGTAGTCAAATATGGCAACTTTTGTCACCGCTGAATTTAGATTACTGTTACTACTTGAAGGACCAGCACTAGACCCATTTATTGAACTTTGGAGTCCATCATCAGGTTTACCTTCCTCATCAGTGTTCTCTGCAACAGCTCTACTACAAGATGGGTTTGGTGGAAGGTCAGCCTTCCTCCTTGGTGACTGGCTAATAACACCATCTGGAGTTCTCACAGAATCAACTGAACCATTTGGTGAAAGTGATCCAAAGATGGCATTGCACTTTGATGCAAATGATTTCCTTTTCTTCCCACCAAGTTTGATTCTCTTGCCAGGTGGTGGCTGCTCCTCATTTCCCTCTCTCCTTTCTACACCCCCATCCTCAGATTCTGATGAGTAAGCAATCTTTGTCCGCCTTTTCTTTCGCCGCCTCGAAATTGGAACTGGATCTACCACTGGCTCAGAATCAAGCGAGGCATCACTTAAATCAGTCCCAAACAAAGATTTTTCCGATGCTTCCTTTGCAATGGCCCTCTTAGCAAAAGAAACTGAGCCACTGGAGGAGATAGACTCCTCCGTTTTGTTGTCCAAGCATTCATCAGATACTTCGTTCATGCTCCGCGCCTCTGTACAGCCAATATTGCTCTTTTTCTTGGATTTTGTAGGTGAGGAAGAGCTGTCCCCAATCCTCTTTTCACCAGAGAAATCTTTTGTTGATTCATCCTTTGATCCTACTGAAAAGGATTTTATCCCATTCCTTTCCTTTTCCATGGAAATTGAAGTACTGCCTTGCATTGATTCAGAACTGGAGTTATGAGTTGACACATCCATCAAATTTACATCAATTGCTGTGCAATTATTACTTTTAGTTTTTATGGGCAATTTATTTAAACACTTTTCCTCGGACATAGATTCTGTCTCCTCTATGACTTCAGAACCTAGGAATGACTGGAGTCCACCAGCTAGTTCAATCAGAGCATCAAGATTTTCAGCCATTAGGCATTTCTCAATATGCATGGCATCAGAAGCTCTCTCATTTAATGCAGCCTCTGGAAATTCATTTGTATCCACCTCAGAAGAAACAACTAAGGCAGAACTAGAATTAGCTTGCCTGGGCATGGTAACATAAGTTGATTCATTTGAAAATAAAGTTTGGAGAACATTTGCACCAGTTTTCAATTCAAAAAAACTATTTGCCATCAATTCTTTCTGTGTCTTGTCTTCACATATCTGCCCAATTTTATTTATACTTTCAGAGGCAAAAAGATCCATCAAACCTTTTTCTTCGGCTTGTTTGATTGGGATAGTGGATAAGTCAGATGATAAATCAATCTGCAATAAATTGCTGTCGTCAGAATCAAATATTACACTCTCAGTGGAACTACCAGTTTTTAAACCAATGTCAGCCATTGAATCTCCTGGAATAATGGTCATGATTATGTCATCAATTACTTCATCACCTCCCATGTCACCATCACTGTTTTGCTCCATGTTCTTTCCTTCCACTAACTTTCCCCCATTGTCTTCATTCCTGGAAACTGCTTCAGCAATTTCCAAATCATGAGTCAATGAATCCTTATCCTTCTTCCCAGTCACTACTCCAACATTGAGTTTTTCGAAACAAGGACTCATTACAGAGTTTTTACAAGTACCGCTTTCTGCCTCATCTTTTGCCTTCAATCTGGATTCATCAGAATCTCTTTCACCTTGATCAGCTGATTGTACAATGCTCCTGTTGTTTTCATCGTTGTCCCTCAACCCCCTTGGCCTGACTCCTTCTGTTTGACTTGTCAAATTAGATAGATTGTTATTTTTCAACTTTTTAGGATCCTCCTGCACTAAAATATTGGAAATTAAAGTAGCACTTGCTCCAAATTGTTTCATGTCCCCACTGGACTTATCAAAGCCACTCGAACCATGGTCTATTACACAGTCTTCACTCAATACCCTTGGTTGAATTTTTCCTGAGATATTCACACCACCACCTAGGCCAATGTTGCAGGCCCTAGTTAGATCTGCCCCCTTAGAATTAAAAGAAGGCAGAGAGCTGATGGAAACTTGTTTCAATGCATCTCGTTCAATAAAACTGTTTAATTTCTGTTTATTTTCAACAAAGTCATTCCCGGTTGGAACCAGCTTAGTAGCAAACACATTATGTCTCTCAAAAGAAGGAGTTGTTCCACTTTCTTCAAGAAGAATTTCTTCCTTCTTATTATTCTCTGCAACAACCTTCCCATCAGATGAGTAACCTTTAAGTATAGTGGGAGTCGGGCTGCTCAAACACTCCGTCGCTTGAGAAATATTACCAATTCCTTTCTTCAAAGGAAATCTGAATAATTGGTCAGTTGAGAGATTGGTTGAGTCTTCATCATTATTTTTGTTGGCATGCATTCTAGGTTTTCTACTATTCATTGTGGTATTGTTGAGATTCACAATCATTCCCGTAACTCCAGCATTGTGCTTTTCCTTCTTCCCCTCTCCTTCACTGGATCCAACTTTGTCTTCACTCCCTTTTCCCATTACAAAGGAAGATCTGTCCTTGGTCAACTTGGGTGATGCTTCCGATGCATGAGCAACATACACCACCAGCTCATTGCACCTGCCCCCTTCCAAGCTCTTGGTTTCTCCCTCACTATCACTCTCAGATGAATGTACAAATTCTGGACTGGATTTAGCTTTAGATTTGGTGTTTCTTGCCTTAGGATGCAATTTGGAAATGGAAACACTTTCCCGCACAGATCTGAGTTGACCTTCTTCTATAGAGGGCTTGCTTTCATCTTTATTACACCTCCAGTTTGAATGCAATTTTAAGGAGCTTTTCTTGGCAGAGGAAGTACCACATTCCACAACAGTGGTTAAGACTTTGGGAAAGTTGGCAACACATTCATCTGAAGATCCATTCTGTTCTGTTCTATCACGCACTATGTCCTCTTTTCCACCACACTTCTTGTTTAATCTACCAGGTGATGGAGGAACCCTTTCATTTTTAGTACCTTTACTTTTCCTACCCGTAGATGCTGATGCACACACTCCTGGGGCATTGACAGCATTCACTAGAGACCCTTCCCCAGTTTCCTCTAGGAGAAATGTAGTTTCTTCCATGCCACCCTCTCCAATAAAAGTTGCATCATCACATCTTACTGAACCAATGAACGACTGCTTCCCATTCTTCTTTCCACCAGAAGGAGATGTGGCAGGAGGGATTTTAGATGTGCTCTCAGTATCTTTGATTACATTTTCAGTTGACTCTATCTCTCCTTTCTTGGTTGACATAGAAAATGTTTCCTCTTCTTCAGGAAATGATGTGACAGAATTAGCACCCAATCCATTGTCAGTTTGCACACCACAAAATTTACCTGGGATATTCAAGTCTTTTGCCTCTACATTTTTGGGTGCCTCTAGGATTGGTGACTGATTCTTCAAGGTTTTCGACTTCCTAGATGCATAAGTTTTGGGTGAGTAGTTAGCAATTCTTGACAATCCTTTACATAGAGGTGGAGCAGATGCTATCGGTAGATGGCTATTCTTATTATGCCCTCCCTTGACAGATGGCATGGGCACATCAACATCAGATTTTGAATTGTCATCGAATATGGCATCTTCTGTCACTGTTGTATTTAGATTACTCTTTCTACTTGAAGGACCAGCACTAGACCCATTTATTGAACTTTGGAGTCCATCATCAGGTTCACCTTCCTCATCAGTGTTCTCTGCAACAGCTCTACCACAAGATGGGTTTGGTGGAAGGTCAGCCTTCCTCCTTGGTGACTGGCTAATAACACCATCTGGAGTTCTCACAGAATCAACTGAACCATTTGGTGGAAGTAATCCAAAGGAGGCATTGCTCTTAGATGCAAATGATTTCCTTTTCTTCCCACCAAGTTTGATTCTCTTGCCAGGTGGTGACTGCTCCTCATTTTCCTTCTTCCTTTCTTCACATCCATCCTCAGATTCTGATGAGTAAGCAATCTTTGTCCACCTTTTCTTTCGCCGCCTCGAAATTGGAACTGGATCTACCACTGGCTCAGAATCAAGCGAGGCATCACTTAAATCAGTCCCAAACAAAGATTTTTCCGATGCTTCCTTTGCAATTGCCCTCTTAGCAAAAGAAACTGAGCCACTGGAGGAGATAGACTCCTCCGTTTTGTTGTCCAAGCATTCATCAGATACTTCATTCATGCTCCGCTCCTCTGTACAGTCAATATTGCTCTTTTTCTTGGATTTTGTAGGTGAGGAAGAGTTGTCCCCAATCCTCTTTTCACCAGAGAAATCTTTTGTTGATTCATCCTTTGATCCTACTGAAAAGGATTTTATCCCATTCCTTTCCTTTTCCATGGAAATTGAAGTACTGCCTTGCATTGATTCAGAACTGGAGGTAGATTCTTTGGATTTATGAGTTGACACATCCATCAAATTTACATCAATTGCTGTGCAATTATTACTTTTAGTTTTTATGGGCAATTTATTTAAACTCTTTTCTTGAGAAATGGTTTCTGATGTTTCTATGGCTTCAGTACCTCTGAATGTCTGGAGTCTACCAGCCAGTTCACTCATACCATCAAAATTTTCAGCCATTAGGCATTTATCTATGGGCATGGCATCAGAAGCTCTCGCAGCCTCCGGAATCTCATTTGTAGCCACTACAGTAATACCAAGTGATGCAGGTTTAGAATTAGCTTGCATGGACATGTTTACACATGTCGATTTTTCTGAAAATAAATTTTGGAAAACATTTGAACCAGTTTTCAATTTAAACGAACTATTTGCCTTCAATTCTTTCTGTGTCTTTTCTTCACTAATATGCCCAACTTTATTTACCCTTTCAGGGGCAAAAACATCCATCAAACCTTTTTCTTCTCCTTCTTTGGCAGGTAAGTTCAATGGTAATCTATTCTGCAATAAATTGCTTTCATCAGCATCAAAAATTACACTCCCACTGGAACTATGAGGTTTTAAACCTGTGTCAGCAGTGGAACCTCCTGGATTAATGGTCACGATTACGTCATCAATTCCTTCATCACCTGCCATGTCACCATCACTGTTTTGCTCCATGTTCTTTCCTTCCACTAACTTTCCCCCATTGTCTTCATTCCTGGAAACTGCTTCAGCAATTTCCAGATCATGAGTCAATGAATCCTCATCCTTCTTCCCAGTCACTACTCCAACATTGGGTTTTTCGGAACAAGGACTCATTACAGAGTTTTTACAAGTACCACTCCCTGCCTTATCTTTCACCTTCAACCTGGATTCATTAGAATCTCTTTCATCTTGATTAGCTGATTGAACAATGTTTCTGTAGTTTTCATCTTTGTCCCCCAACCCTCTTGGCCTGATTCCTTCTGTTTGACTCGTCAAATTAGATAAATTGTCATTTTTCAGCTTTTTAGGATCCTCCTGCATTAAAATATTAGAAGCTACAGTATCACTCGCTGCCAATTGTTTTAAGTCACCAATGGACTTATCAATGCCATTCGAAGCCAAATCTCCTTCACATTGTGCGTCCAAATCTCTTTGTTTTATTTCTCCTGAGTTATTCTGATCACCACCTAGACCTTCTGAAGATCCTGCTCTACCTGGTCTGAGAGCACTAAATTCTTTTTCATGACAAATTTGAACATTTGGTTCAGATTTTTTTGTCTCATGAATTGAAGCATTTTTAGGGCCATGAACTTTTGACATAAAAACATTCGAAATAACATCTGAACTTACGGCAACATTTACTTGGTCACATACAGAAATCATGGACTCACAGCTACTTTCCTGGTCATCACCTAATGTGCTGCTGCCATCTTTGCTTGAACTTTCACAATTTTCCTCATAACCGAGACCTGGAGCACAGATTTGCGAATTATCTTTGAAAGCATCCTCATTCAAATGCCCACACTCAGCAACACAATCAGATAGGCTCGAGGAATTATTGTCACCTTCAGGAATGAAATTTACTTTTCTTCTTCGGTGGCCCATGTTGATCGACAACCTTTTAGGATTCAAATACAAATCAGTGAAATTGAGAGGAGCAAAAGTCCCTCTTTTGTAGAATTTAACCTCCAATGGCACCAATGCCTTGGGCTGTTTAGCAGCATTCTTTTCTTTGAGGAGCTCATACAACTCATGGAAGTCACCATGGCCAAAACTAATCAAAGGGAATTTAGGAACCAAGTAGGGCTCTGGATAGAATTCTGATGCAAAGCAGCCACTAATCCTAAACTTCACACCAGGAAATCGAAACAGATTCAGTTTTCCAAAGAGTAATGGAACTGTTTGCCTACATTTCATTTCTTTACTTGGAGCATTTCCACCAATAACAGAAATGTCCTTTCCATGTTGTGCCACCCCCACTAAATTCCTCCTTTTTTCTGGTGCAGAGGTTAGTAACTTAGCAGAAGAGGAGCCACCAAGTGAATACTTTGCAGGGTGGTCTTTAATTGGTGGTAGAGAGTTCTTGACATTGGAATCATCCATGCTAAAGGTCCTTTCTGAAAACGTCTCAAAATCTTTTAAATGTTTTTTCTCAACACTTTCCTTACCACTATTTTCAGCTTGAATAACATGGCTTTGGCAACTACTCGGAATTAGTACAGAACTTTCCGCTCTCTTCTCTTTTTCCACTTGAATCAATTGTGAGCCATCAGCCACAGGAAGAGCATGGTTCTCCTCTGACAGACAGGTATTGGAACTGAGTTTTTGATCAGGCTCTGCAGACAGTTTCACCATAGGTTGCTGGATTTTCGGTGGGTCAACCCCTTTACTGGAGACCAGTTTGGTGAGCTTTTCATCTACAGGGTGGCTAAGATTTTTGGCCTGCACATGAATATGTTGATCGTCAAGGGATAGCTGCTCCTTGTTATAAATTTCATTACTAGTGCACTTCTTTGGATACTCAGTTCCAGTCAATTTATTCAAATCATGAGACTTTTGCAAGGGCTCATTTCCCATTTGTCTCTTGGCAATAGGACTGGAGTAATCACCACCCAACGTAGAAGACTCTGCACTTTCTGAAATACTCATAGAGGGAATACAATCCTTTAACATTGGTACTGCACTTACATTTGTTTTAGCATCCCTCCTGAATTCACAAGCCTCTTTCTTGTCGGCATCATCCTGCTCCAAAATATTTGTAAACTCTACCATGTCACCTTCACACTTATCAAGAACAGAAAGTGCATCAGAATATTCACCACTGCTCCCATCACTGGACAACGAGAAAGAAGAATTAGATGGACTCAGTATGCCTCCACTATGTGGTAATCCTTCACTGCAATCAATACTATCCACTAGCGTGACATCACTTTCAATTTCTGATTCTTCACTCTCTTGATCTTCCTGAGAATGACATGAATTCACATTCACCTCCTCAGGGCCTGCCACTGAACTGGAATCATCATTAGTGCTCGAGCTGGAAAGTGATTCTGGAATCGAAAGTTCACAGTCTTCAGCGCTAGTAGTTTCTAATGAATCCATGGAGGAGAGGCAATTTTCAATACATGGCAAACTACCCACATCTTCTGCACCAGTGGTGGAGTCATTGGTTACAATCTGTGCAGACTTCTCGTCAATGGCACTCCCCAATACCTGACAACTTTCACTTCTTAGGTCATTGTATACCTGGATTTGGCTTAATTGTTCATCAGAATGAGCTGGGCTAACACTTTCTTCCATGATGCATGGAATGTCACCTTTTGGTTCATACTTGTTCTGAATATTTCTTGGTTGATTATCTTTATCCGGCTCAGTTATGACACCACTGCCAGCTTCATTTGATTCTGGCTTTTGACTCCTTTCAGAATATTCTTGACTGCCAACAGCTACCTCATTAGTGTTTTTGTCTGCAACTTTCAATTGTTCAGATCTTACAGTCCGTTCCAAAGCCAGATTCACATGCACCATTGAATCACAGGAGTCTGAATTATCAGAGTAGTCAACTAACTTTCTGGTACTCCTAAGATCCCTTATTCCTTTTTTTGCTTCAGAGATTGTTGTGTCTTTTCCAGAGCTGCTATCAATAGGACATTCACCACTCACTTCTGTAGGAACTTGAGCACTATTATTTACAACAGAAGGATCGGTACATTCTACTCCAGGTGCTTTTTTCCTTGGCCTTAAACTAAAGCGCCTTGGACATTCCTCATTAAGAGGAGTCGGAATAGTATGAGGAGATGCTTTGCTTGTGACCATGTTATCCTGCCCATCTTTTCCAGAACATTCCTTTTCCTTGGCTTCACCCTCTTCTTTTTGCCTTTTTTTCCGGGGCCTCCCTCTCCCTTTTCTTACATCCTTGTTTCCATTAGATTCTTCTTCCAGACTTATCTCCATAGACTTTCCCCTTTGGCATTCCACAGATTTCTCTCCAAGAATACTGCTGCTTCCTTCTTCCACTATTGCACCAGAAGATTTTAATGAACTTGACACCTTCTCAAGGCCTGCATTAGATCCAATTGAAATCTCTGGTGATAAATCACCAGACACTTCACTTGACTTCCTTATATTCTCTTTTTGAGAGAGCTCAAGATCACCACCGGTTTCACGATTACTTGCACCAACGTCATTGAGGTTACCTGCAGCTATTTTTTTGGTGGCTCCATCGTCATCTTTTATTTCACATTCACCATGGTGTCCAGGAGGTGACACACCACTGGAACTTTTACTATCTGGGCGATCAGCTGCAACATTTACATCTGCTTGACCACCTTTGGCTGATGTGTCTTTAATGTTCTTTGTTCCCTTCCCAAAAGTACCATACAATACGATATCCTTCGGAGCTTGAGATGATGAATTACCTCCAGCACAAGACGGTGCTGGAACTACAGTCACCCTTTTGTCTGCAGTATGACTGACTGACTTAGATATTGCCACATCTTCCACCAACTTTTCTGATGATTTCTTAGCAACTTGATTATCTGAAAAGAATGTAGATTATATATGAGTCAATTGAAACAAACAACATGGGATGACATTACACAACAGCAATACAGACTGAATTTCAACATTTTACTGTCCTCACTGATGTTACTTGAGAATTAGGGAATTTTGGACACCCAATATTAGTTGGTTTTGCTAGTAATTAATATACCATGAAAATAATCAATTTCCTTGAGAATTGATGAGGGAAGTAGACATGAAGGATATGATAGCGTCAACTTCTACATGCTCACATAACGTTAGCTGGCTATATATGCAATAATAAAACAAAATTTTCATGATCATGATTAATAAAACAAACTAACTTGATAATGGCAATGTTTGATAGGCCATTCATGAATCACAAAAAATATTACTCCATTATTCATAACTTAGTTGTGAAATTCCATTATTGATAAGCAGAATTTGTAATAGATTTACTTTAGGGCAAGGATTTTACTGTAATTTATTAATAGAGGCAACTTTAACTAAAAAAATATGGCTGAAATAAATATGGGGGCACAATACCACCTACATGAAGTTAATGATTGTCATCACATCACTAACTGTATTTCAACGAAAAAAATTAAATGAATCATTTATCCTTGAATTACTGACTGTTCAGTAATGACTAATTATTGGTTATCTAAATTTGCTTAATCGAAAAACCAGCTTATATAATATGCAGTTTCAGGCATGCCTTTATGCAATCAATTCATTATAAATAATTGAAACAGTAACTTTGTAATGCCACACTTTTATTTAAATTCCTGCAACTAACTCCAGGTCACCTGAAGACACTTCCTGCTGAAACCCTGGTTGCGCTAAGGAAGTGTTCACAAAAGGGCAAAATTAGAAAGTTACAATTTCAATTCTTGATACAATAAAACAGTAAAAACGTTTGAAAAGACAGCAATATTAATACCACATACTATATTTTGTATATATGTATCAAATTAGACAAGAACTGATAACCATTTACGATTTTATTCCAATTTTATGCACACTCAATGATATCAATTTTTTTTAGGTAAGGAAACAATTTCTTACAATGGTGTAGAAAGGTTCACAGTCTAATTTGATAAGTTTCAAATATGTTACACTTACTAAAGTGAACATAAGAAATACTTAAAACTAAAACGAGAGGACATATTTTAAGGAAAATATGTTGTAGAACATCACTGGTCAATGCATACAAAAACACTATGAAAAATAGTAACTATCATAGAAAGGGATGCATAGGACAATTAGCGCAACTTCAGATATTCATACGAGTTGGTCAAAGTCATATGAATCTCTGAAGTTACTCTTCATATGAAGCTATAATGTGCTACAACAAAGGCACCAATTTTCTGCTTATATAATGTTCAGTGGAGTGAATGATATCCTCGTAAATCTCTCAGACAATGGAGTCAGTTCAGATGTGCTTACTTGTGAGTCACAGATGCAGAATTCTGATTATGTCAATAAAAAAATCCCTCAGAAAATGTCAGGTATTCAATTGGATCATAATGTTATTTTGTAGAAAACACCATTTCTATTTAGTATGCCACAGGAACGTCTTATTCCTTGCTTTTTACGATAAAATTTTAGTGGCTTAGATAGTATTTCTATATGATTGAGGTAACTTAAGACATGGAGAGGAAGCTAGTTAAAGTTTTGTTAGAATATCCACTCACACTAATACATACTGTAATTCAAAGATGAAGCTTAAGGAGTATGATGTACGAAAAAAGCTATGGCACACAAAAATCAAGATGTGGTATAAAAATGTGAAGTCCCTAAACGGTTAAGACCAAAATTAATTATGAAACTCTAACAATAAATGGTTTTTACAGATGCGAGGATACAAATGCACTGAATTCTGGGAGGTGAGAGGACTGGTTGTGAGCATTTCTGAGTAAATAACTCTCTGAGCCATGACTACAATTTTTCCATCTACCCAAAATTGTGAAATAATACATTGTAATTTTTCAAAGAGATATCTTCTGTACATGTTTCAATGCTTATGCATCATCATCAGGTACAATATAAGTTTTAAAATCCTGTACTAAACTGGATGACGACACATACAGACTGAAATGCATTGCACACAAGGAATCAGTGTGAAAAATCATACTTAATTATACAACTTAGTAAATTTCCACAAAGTAAAAGCCTGCCACTCCTACTAGTATTTTACCCACAACTAGACCCATTGGGACAAAAATATTAAATATGTCACAGTAGACAGAAATAAAGGAATCATGTTATTGCATTTTAACAACCTTGAAGAAACTATGAAAAGAATTAGTTGGGTAATTGTGATGAAACCAACTTCTATGATGCTATGGGAAAAATTTCATTTTTGAAAAACATGTACATATATTTTTAACTTCAAAAAAGTACTGAAAAGTAAAAAATAAATTAACAGTAAAATATAGTGTTAATTTCAGAACTTCTAAGCACACAAAGCCATGGATGATGAGCCAAAAATGACAATATGGCATGGAGTGAAATTCTTTTTGAGAGAGCTTTTGCACTACACTTTCAGTCATGTGTGTCAAAGTGCACACGTCTATGAAAAAGTATCCACCTCTGTTTTCCCTCAAAATGAGATAGGTGATGAGGTGGTCACCCTGATGTTTTGAACAAAACACTCACTAATGGAGCCAATCAGATCCACTTCTCCTAGATCCAATGAGTCTTCCCAAGATCATGAAAATGGCAATAGTAGTAAGAACATTTGCCATTCAGCAGGTTTTTTCTAGTTCTTTGAAAGAGGAGACTTCATTCGAGTTTCATTTAATATAAAATAAGCATCTTTCTTGCGAAGGAAAACATACACACTTTTGTGCAAGACTGAGGGAAGAAGTACCAGTAGGATTCAGCAGCTGGTCAATTTCATGAGACAAACATATTACATTAACCCTCTTGTAACAGCACAGGGTAGCTAAGCCACCTCATATTAAAATTTTTGTAGACATATAGCATTTTCATATTTTATGTACTTGAACAAAATTTTTCTGGCTTTATTTATGGGAAAAATTTAAATTGTTCAATCAAGAAATTTATTTCAAAATATTATTCAGCCTAGTGGGAGGCCATACCCTCCACAGGCACTTATAATTTAACCTGAAGAGGTTAGACATGCTGTTGATCAAGCAGGTAATATTTTTTAAGCAAGGAATTCAATTTGCATTTCCATGAAGGGAAATCTTCGCAGCATATATATGCAATCAGTTTTTCCTTGTCGAATGAACAAAGAGCAGGAGAATAAGTGAGCTGAAATTGGAATTGAGCAATGATGATTGTGCCAACAGTTACGACTTACTTGCCTTGTGTTCCATGTTTATTGCTCCATCTATGCGTATACAAATTAGGCTTTCAGTAAAATTCATACACAAATTTTAACCCTAAACATTAGAACTAAAAACTTCCTCCTTTGTAACCAATACATAAATACCACTTAGTATTTGATCCCACAATATCATTTCATAGAGGTACATTCACTGCATTTGTTCTATGATGAAAAGAAGAGTCAACACAGAGGATAAGGTACCAAGGATTTTGAAAGAAAGTGATGAAGTGTTTAAAGATTATTGAGACTGAAGATTTCAATGAATCAGAAGATATTCTTGATGAACTTCACTGTGACATGTTTGATGGAAATTCCTCTGGCACCTCGACCAATATCCTCATGCACGTATACAGGTCTACATTAAGGATTTATAAGGAAACAAAGCTTTTAATTTCCAGAAGATATATGATGCTAAACATAATCATATCTGTAAGTGGGCTTTGCAGTTTGAGTTCAGTTTCCCTGCTACATTAGCGTATTAAATTTATAACTTTAATGCCAATGATTCCTCCAATGGCCTTGGTAATAATACCCCCTCTTGCATTTCAAAGGTCACCATTTCAAATGTCACCTATCCTTTTCACCATCTACTGTGTGGATTTTCGTGCACGTTTACAGATATTTCATACCAAAATAAACAATGGTAATATAAAGAAGGCTTTCCCTACTGCAAGAAATACATAATTTTTAGGCCTGAGAAGCCTGTGAGAGCCTGAGAGAACTCTTAGGCTTCAAACCCAGATTCTCAATAGAAAACTCCATTTCCTTAACTGAACGTCTTCTGCCCTTCACCTTACTGCCCAACGCTAAGCTAGTATCGTTTGATATGTGTAGTCTCTTTACTTCCATTCCGACGCATGAAACATTAATTTACGCTCAAAATATATTAATCAATGCCAATGTGAACAAACACCTCATTAATGAATTAAGTTCACTTCTCAAAATTTGTGTAGACCAAAATTATTTTTTATTCTGTGGCATCTACTATAAACAAAAGGATGGTCTGGCTATGGGGTCACCTCTTTCCCCTCTCCTCGCAGAAGTTTTTATGGATAATTTAGAGGACAAGATCCTAAGTGAAAATAAATTCAATAATAACATTTTATACTGGTTTAGATAGGGGGATGATATCTTATGCTGCTGGACAGGCAGTGATAGACAGCTAGATATTTTCTTACAATTCATAAACTCCATCCACCCATCTATAACTTTCACCATGGAATTGGCAGTGGACCATAAAATCAATTTCCTGGATCTCACAATTGAAATAAAAAGAAACGCACATCATTTTTCAATATTTTGGAAACCCACGTATACAGATCAAGTGATACCCTCCTGCCTGCCATCCCTTCACCCAAAAACTAGCCAGCTTCAATTCCATTATCCACAGATTAATCAGTATCCCCTTGTCCAAATCCAACTTTGAACAAGAGTTCAATACGATCAAGCACATAGCCTTTAAGAACGGTTACCATGTCCGCATAATAGATAATCTACTGAAGAAAAAACTTGAGGAACAGGCCCTGAAATTAAACATCTCCCTTGCAGTCACTACTGTCTCAGAGCGCAAATGGTGCAAACTTCCGTTCCATAACTGTGTCATACAAAATCGCTAACAGGTTTCCCAAAGACAAATTCCGCATTTCTTTTTATACCCCCAATACTCTATACAAAGCCCTATGCTCAAACAAAGATCCTATAGACGGCAAAACCAAAAGTGGTGTATATGAAATTCGGTGTGAGTGTGGGGCCATTTACATTGGTCAGACAGGCAGGAGTTTTTCGACACGTATCGGGGAACATAGGAAAGGCTACATTACAGGTCATACCAACTCTTTATTTGCCAAACATCTACTTGATTCCAACCATTTCTGCAATTTTGAATTCAAAGTGCTTCACAACTTGGAAAAAGGAAGGAAGCTGGATGCCATGGAACAGCTTGAAATCTTACATCGCAAGGACTTGGAGCTGATCAACAAAGTCCAATTTTTATCTTCACCCTCGCCCCTCCTCTCCATCACCTTCCCACGACGTACATGTGACCAGTGATCCCTTGTCCCCTACTCATTGGATATTTCCTTCCTCTACCCCCCTGTGCACATGGAGACCATGCTTTCCCGAATAAGGTGGGAAACCCCGAGTCCCCACCCTCTTTCCTCATGGACGATGAGGGAAGGTTCACCGCTGCGGGACAAACCACCCCCCCCCTATTCAACATGGGCAAGTGATAACATTCCCTCCTACACCCTTTCCCTAAAACCTCGCCAGGGCGCCTCCTTAAAACTATACAGTGATCCCAATCTTTACCCTTTAACTCAGTGCTTCTTTGTGCATTGATACCTTGCTCCCAGATCACGACCATGGGGGAAAAACCCCCGATCTCGTCCCCTTCCTCCGCGGCCCGAAGAGCATGGCACCGCACCGTGGGACACCCTCAACGAGACACCCCCCCATTCGGCCACGACGTGCTCTTCGGACTCCTAGGGTCTTTGCACCTTGTCTTTCCCAACCCTTTCCCCTCCCCCACTCACTTAGTCACCCATGCTGCCTTCCACCTTCCCCCCTCTTCCCCTCTTTTCCTCCACCCTCCCCTTACTTGCTTTTAATCATATATATACTGGATTCTTGAGGTTTAACTGTCACCTGATGATGATGTAGTAAATGATTTATGGGGCATTGGAGGATGTGGCATGTAAGAATGAAAGTTGGTTGAGAATTCATAAAATCATATAGGCTTGGGAATGATCAAGCTTTATGCAGTCAGTCAGCCAAGGGGTTGCAGGCATTGTTGAATGCATTGGAAAGTCAGAGAGTAAATGTTATGCAGTTTTTGAGAAAGAGAAAATCCAAGTTAAATATTTAAAAAAGGAGCTATGTAGGATTTTATGCTTTCCCGGGGCATGACTCTAGTGAAGTCTTCTTGGGTTTTCCACCAGGTCATATGGTCAGGGATTCAGCTGCCCAAGAGACAGGCAGCTGAATCCACGACCCTATGGATAAAGCATGAAGAATTTACTTGAAAGTAGGAGCTGATTAACTTGAGCTATTGGAACAGTTTACATATCTCAAAAGCTTTTTCGACAAAAACAGTCAAAGTAGTGAAAACATAAGAGGAAGAATTGGGGTAAACAAAAACCTTCCTAAGGAAGGTTTTGATGACAGGGACTTAAAGTGAAAATGTTAAGAAAAGGCTTTCTAAAACTTTCCTATGGAACCTGGTTTTTCTACAGTGGAAATATGGTCATTGAAATGATATATTTAGATTGGTGCATTTTTAAATGTGGATAAGGATGAAAAAGGTGAAATGGAAACAGAAAGGAAAACTAAGGAGGAAGCACTAGGCACAGTGGGTTACAAGAAGGGATGGTGGAATAAATCCTATGGATTCAGGAAAGATGGATGCAGAGCATTTCGATTAATGATGGGATATCAAAGACTGTGATAGAGAGGAGAACATACAGTTGAGTGTGAGTGGGTTAGGAAAATGATAGAAAAGTCAGGATGATAGGTATCAGATTGAGAATAAATTTTTAAAAAAGTTTATGAAGTTTTTGAGAAATAGGAAGGCAAAGTTAAATTTTAAAAGTAAAACCTTTGATATTGAGTGAGGTATTGGACAGGGTGGAAACATGGCCTTTGAAGCAAGACAATAGGCATATATCGAAAGCTTTTGAAATGTGGGTGTGGAGAAGAATTGAAAAGGTAAAATGGACAGAGATTAAAATAAATGAGGAGGTACTAGGCATGGTGGGTAAGGTGAGGGGATTGATGCGAGAAATCCAAAGGAGGCAGGAAATATGGATACAGGGCATTTTGATGGCAATGGTACTTTGAATGAGGTTATTGTAGAGTCCAATGTCATGTTGTATTTCGTAAGAAGAGGCAAGGAGATGTCTTATTGTATAGGCTGTGTCCATTCAAAACATAACTTAATCTGTAGAATACCATTTATATTAGTAATATAATGTCCCCTAAAATTCCAATTTTTCTGGCAATAATTCTGTGACTTAAGTGCTACTGTAATTCATAATGGATACTAGGTGCTGCAAAATAACTTCCTTTTTTTGAAAGTATTTGCGTTTGAAAAAGGAAGTTATGTTGCCGCACCCTGTACGTCTATAACAATAAAAATCTAAGGAAAATATATAAAAGGTTTTAATAAGCTAGACTACCTTTTAGCAGATTAACCTTAGTAACATCATCAAGTGAATAAAGGAAATGCTGGTCCCAAAATTTGTTTAACCAAGGTGACAGCACCTTGAAATTTGTCTCTAAACAAACAGCATTGAAGGGTTATTTATATAATGAATTATTAATAATATAAAAATTACTTACTAGGGCACAGGTCCTGGAGTGAATGAGGCACCAAGTCCCTTCCTGGAAATGGCTGCAACAGTAGTGGAGGTTTGTAGCACATTTCCTTCAAAATGGCACATATTTCCAAATGTTTGCTTAAACCATGAGATTTTTCTGTTTGATGTAGACTTTCCTCTCTCTGTTCATGTTTTCCACTCTCAGCCATAGGCCTCATACGGTCAATTGTCCTATTCACCTCTAACTCCACATCACTGAGTGAACCACCATTAGACTCATCATCATTCAAATGCCAATTCTCCTCTTCTAATAAGGCTCCAACTTTGTCAGTCTCGTTGACCTCATTCGATGGAAAACTACTTTTGTTGGGCAAAAGGGGTGAAATAATCCTGCTTTCTGAAGATTTCTTGCTGCCAACAAAGCTGCTTCCTGCCCCAAGTTGGTTTCCATGACTCAAGGTAGAGTTAGAGCTAGTAACAGTGCTCCCAAAATCCCTACCAGCCCTGAGCATGTCATCTGCGGAGTTAACAAGGCAATTGGATGAAGCTTTCACAGTATCAACAATAGGAATGGTGTAGCGTGGATTCTTGGAGGGAGGTGAACTGGCTTTGTGCCCTTCTAAATCTGAGACTTCAGATTCACTTTCACTCATCATATCCACAGGAGCTTTCCCTTTGGGGCCACTTGAGACAGATTTCAACAACTCTATTTGAGGAAGCTTGATCTGGACAACCTGAGCAGCTGAAGATGATTCTGCATGTTCTGCAAGGCAAAGGAAATGGCAAAAAAGACTTCAAAATCCAAATTGAATTTTCCAAAATAACATGTAACTAAAAGAAAAATGTATGCATCCGCACACTATTTTCACTATAACATCAAGCATAAAAGTAACAATTGCAAAATTATTTTCCACTATAGTTTAAGATATGACTGTAATAATCAAGTGAAAATTCACAGTCTGCAAAGAATTTCAAGCTATTCTAATTAACTCTTCATAGCATAATTTCCAAAAAAGAACCACTAAGGCTCAGGAGGTTTGGGCAGACATATAGTACCACATGAACTTGAGTTCCCAGCCCTTTTCTCCATTGATGCCTTATTGGAAAAAGGAAAAAAAGGGTATCTTTCATCCTTGATCCTAGTGTCTTTTTTCCTAAGAAGACGCAAAGATTGGTACACAATAAGTATTCTGATTTACTTTATTTATTTTCTTTGTGGACCCTTTTTAAATAATTCCTTTTACCCATACTGTTATTATGGATTTCGAAAACATCACATAATGAAGACAACTGTTTTGTTGCGATGAAAGGATAAGATAACAGCCAATTGAAGAATTCATTTTTTCATACAATTATCAAATAAAGAGTTACTAAACATGGTGAGGTAGGGGAGAGGATTGTTGGGAGAAATCCAAATAAGGTAGGTGATGTGGATGCAGAGCATTTTGAGTGGAATGTTGAAGAGTGTGATAGAGGGGAGAAAATTTGGAAAAGGATAGGAATATTGGTCGCATGCTGGGAGGAAGGAAGCATGCGGAATTGAAGAGCAGTTCAATGAGGTATGGATGTCAGGGTCTGTTTCATTATGCAAGCTGAGAAATTTAGGGGTATCAGAGTCTGCCTCTATCCAAAACCTAACTTAAGACTGCAGCCTACCAAATAATAATAATAATAATGGATCATCCAGTCAATGGGCGAGGAACCTTGCTTCCATTTACAATATCACATGAAATATATCTTAAGCATCAGATTGTTACCATAACGTGGCAATAAAACCAACTCAGACTATTGAATGGACTCATTTCTTATGAGTGCGTGCTTGTGTTTGTTTCTGGCTGCTAACGCCAGGTCAGTGTCACTGGCACTCGCTAGAACAGTAAAAGAAATAGAAACGTTTTCTTGGATAAGCACTTTTAATCTCCCCACATCAAATCTCTTTGCTGGTAAGATGAAAAGATAATCAAGTACTATTCTTATGGTAGGTTCACCATCTACTGTAATGGCAGCAAAAACCCGAGTTATCTAATGATAGTATTGTTTTAATAACACTTTTGTATTGCCTTATATTCACATGCCTCAATTGAATGTTATTCAACAAGTTTGGACAGAAATAAGAAACTAGTCAGTGGCAGGAAAACATCAGAAAACTAAAATTGCCGGCAAAGAGAATATGATTTTCCCAACGAACAAACTGAACTGCTAACATGCTGCACATTCATGAAAATAATTTCAGAAAATTAATCAATATGAATGGCAAAAATGCAACATCTACTTCCATGATTCCTTCAGCTCTCTTTTTATCCATAGTTAAAGAATGCACTGTAACAAATTTGGGAGCAGACAAGTGGTTTAAAACACAACATTTTTTATGTTCTGCCATTTGCCTTCAGAGGCACTGTTGAGGATCTATGTTAAAGGGGCTGCACTAGATTATTATCCCTCAAAAAGTATTATGTTTCACGTTTTTTGTTTCCATTTGAAAATATTAATTTATAAATTAGTTTCGTGATATCCCTTCCAAAAAAAGTCACAGATTTTACACAAAATTCCAGCCATTTCCTGAATTATCAGATCACCAAGCACCCTGATATAAGGAGACAGTCTAAGAGATCCCCCCTACCATAAGTAACAAGGAAATGTAAAACCTATTATTAACACCCTGCCACCTTGGCTAGATCAGAGGGGATACTGCCAACTGAAACAGATCGGCTTACCAATCACTAGCGCCTGATTGGTATTAACAGTGAATTGGGACAATTTTATAAGACTTTTGGTTCATTTCTCTGGCCAGCAGATTTTCAGCAATTATTAGGAAACAGTTGACATGAAGCCATTCTGATCAGTCATAAGAAGATGAGAACAGATGAGAAAATAATCACAATCTCAAACTGAGGTAAATTACCGAGATTATTTATAGTCTGCAGAGAAATGTACTTTGGATCGGGAAATAATTTATCCATTAAAAAATCATGCAGAAAAATGTAAAAACTTTTAGTTTATACGCCCAAATGAGTCATTTGTCCAAGGGCAGATCTGGGACATGCAATTTAAGCATTAAAATGACATACCTTCTTCTTTTTCAGCCGCTTCTTCCACATCATTATCACCTTCCTCATCGTCCTCTTCATTCTGACTAACTTCAAATTTCCAGCCATCATGCACCCGCTTGTATTTGACAGGCAATAAACCTTGAAAAAAAATTGATTGAACTTGTTAATGGTTTGGTGGCATGGAATACATAACAAGGGTTGAATCGAAATCCAAAGTGTTTGGGTAATAAAAAAATAACTACCATTGTAAAAAGATGCATATCAACCATAGAAGTAATAAAACCACTATAGAATGAAGTTATCACATTGTATAGGCATCTAAGCCAGTCAGAGAAAATGGAGGTAATAACACACTAAATTCATTAGTTCTCTAAATCATATTTGCTCTCCTTGGAATATACTGCATTGGAATTAAATGCATTATTTGTTGTGATCATGTATTATTTGAAATTTAACAAAAATTCATACAATCATTCTATTTGAGAGGGACTAGACTTTTGAACACTGAAGTTTCCCATTCCAAATTAGGGTTCCAACCAGTTCTCAAAAAGTCCCTTGAAAATTTACTCAATTTTGAACTGAAAATGGAATTGTAACTGATGGACATGCTCCATTTTCCAGTAATTGGGCAATTTGATGTTCTATACCCAGGCATGGATAATTTAAAAAAATATTTTAAGTAGAGGTAAAAAAACAAAAATCTGAATGCTTAAGCATTCAAATGGACAACAAATACATATAACAAAATTTAATGTCATTATCTCAATGGTAATATCAAAGCTAAATTTTTACCAATTCATTTCTACAAAGAAAATGTTACTTGGTTAACATACGCAAATTCGTAACTGACCCCTAAGAGGTTTTCAAAAGAAGTCACAACAACTTCAAAAACTTGAAACTTACCAACAGCGAGTAAGATCTCCGACAGTTCGACGAGTATCCTCAATTGCTTCAGTTTTCTTTTCTTCTCTTGAAGGTTTCGTTGATGTGCTCCATTTATTTCCTTTTTGAGCTTCTTCACTTTCTCTGAAACATGATAATTGATTTTTTTATGAAAAGGAAAGGCGTGCAGATGACAAGCTGGCTCCAATTAAATCAGGGAACAACATGACTTAATTAAAAAATTATGGCATAATGGAAGGATGTTCATGAGAACCATTGAGCCATTTTCCATCAAACATGCAATGCATGAAATCAAATAAAATGCTTCTGGAGTGTTCATCCGCAAAGAAAGCAATCATTATGCGTTTTACTGGCAGCATAGTCGCGATGACACTGAAGTACTCAGCAACACATTTTATACAAAGTTGTTCATGTGAAATAAACTTGTCAATTTTCAAGCAGAATTAATGGAAGTAGATGCATGACGGTAATAATTAAGCAAAGAACATATTATCCCAGACTCTTTGCATAGGAACTCAAAATGAAAATAAAAAAATAGAAAGTTGCTACACATTGACAACTATCTAACGAAAAATAGAATATTTTCAGAATCAAGCTAACACCAATCTGCATTACCAACAACAGTAATTCATCAACCGTCAATTTGAGAAAACAATGCGAATACTCCTTAAAACATAAGTACTCAACTTCGCCGGGACAGACAATTGCCGGTTGGTATACAAACATTTTGTTAACTCTCACTTAACATTCAAAGTCAGTTTCAGGGTAACTTGCATTGGGTTCGCATTGAGGAAATTAATAAGAATTTTCCATACTTACTCTGGAGCGTAATGATTTTTTTATTTAATTCTTGTTTTTCATTTGCGTATGTTTTTGCCAATTCGTGTAGCTGTTTATTGAGCTGATCTGTTGCTTGTATATACAGATTGGCTTCCTCAAGTTTTTTCTTACAATCTTGAATTTTTTCTTGCTCCTGTAAGATGAAATTGGTAATTGAATGGGAGTTTAATGAATGAGAAAGATATCATTCTTACAAAATTCAAAACTACCTCTCTCATAGACAGTTTTTCTGTCAATAGCTGCGTCAGGCGTGTTCCCTGCTCATTGAGAGATTTGGAGTAAGCCCTAAGACGACTACGTAACTTGGCATTATCCTTCCTCAACGTTTCTTCCAACCTTGAAGATGAAGCAAAACATAAAATTAAGTAGAAGGCCCATATATATGAAAAGTGCACCACCAAGAACAATACTTACTCGGATTTTATACTTGAATTTTTCGTAGAATCTACATATTTATTAGACTCACACGCAGAGAATTGCGTTTCCTAGAAGAAAACAAGAGCTTATGAGTGATTCAAAGTACGCAAAAACTTTGAAGTTAGTTGAAGGATCCCAGAGACAAATATTACTCACCGCTGGTTTTCCGGATAATTCAAAAAAAAAGTCATCCAAAAAGTCAAATTCTCCAGACATGCTAACTCAACAACACGCCAACTCAAATAATTTAATCCACCACATGCCGGTCTTGCCATTAACATGGATCGAGCATGGAGGAACAATTATTCTTCGATGGATCGAGCACCAACGAGCTACCACAAATGTTGCCTATCATCACAAAAATAAGGGGCACAGATATGCAAGATCTATTTAAATCGTCCATAAATTGTAAGCCAACGAAAGCATTAGCAGAGGATTACGGCTGTACCGACGTAGTTTAATAACGCAAGAGCCAAATAACTATAAAATATATATTATTAAGAGATATGAGTGACGAAAATTGTGTTTTTATTAGAAATTTAATACAAGCCAGTCCAACAATTTTCGTGAAAGCTTAAAAATAAATGGAAATAATCCACTCTTTATCAAAAACCTGTAATTAGTTAAAGTTTGTGCCTACCATACACGGCGGTCATTAACTGATATTTATTTTACAGTAAAATATTTATTTAACAGTTACAGTATTTACCAAAAATTATGTCAACGATAAAGCATTCTTGATGATTTCTCATGGATTTTGTCTCCTTCCATAATAGAGCTTTGTGATTCCAAATTCGCGAACATTTACAGCGGTCATGATATCCGTAAGCCTTCCAGTGCGAAATGGTTTATAAAATATTCACTCTAAAACTGATCCGAAAAGTCACTTAAACTACAGAATTACGTTATAAATACACATTTTTACACGTAACCAATTATATGTGGCTCTCGGCAATCGAGTCACGTGAGCCTAAATTTTAGCAACATTTGTAGCGGATGGGACTTCAGAGGCAGTTGCTCACGGATGTTTTCACAAACCCTAACAGACCATGGACCAATTCCAAACCTTAAGTGGGATAATATTTGTAGGTTAATGCTCAAAGTCATTACAGGGTGCGACAATATAACTTCCCTTTTAAAGGGGTATCGCTTTATAAAAAAGGAAGTTATGTTGCCGCACCCTGAAGTTTACGCCTTCTTTCCCATTTTTTGCCGATGGCAATGAACTTTAGGCTCCTTGGAAGCCTTTGTGAGGTAAAATACACCAATTTGAATTATATTCGCGAACATCTAGTGTATTTCTCTTTCATATTTGCACATTGAAAAATATAACATTTCAAACCATTTCCCAAGACTTGGAACTTCATAACCATAAAATTCATAATTGGAATGAATGTATCAGTCGTGGTGGTGCATGACAAATTAGGTCACATTTCCTTTAAATAACAACCGTCGTAAATACCACAATAAAGATTTGCATAAACTGTTCCTGCAGTCTATTGCATATTTCAGTTAACAAAGTAACCTGAGAACATGTGCACTTCTTCTCGATCGATTTTTTATATTGGAGAAAATAAATAATACTCTGCTGCGTACCTTGTTATTGAAATAGCGGTTTGTGAAATACAATGTAAGGGTAACATCCAGCTGAGTACCGCAGATTTTCGAATTAGAAACTGGAGCCTTTCTGATGAAAAAGTAAGTAAATACAATGTAGTTTGAGGGTCTACAAATACAGCCGATATAAATAGGTTCCCTAAAACTTCACATTATGGGCATGAAGACACTACAATATGGTACCTTCTAGTCCACAGGAATTCAGGGTGTGAAATGAAACTATAATTTTTTGATTATATATTCATGCTTTATTCTTCTCGATCTAGCCGACTTATTGGTTTCATACAACGGCAAATTCACTTACTTACTTCATGGTTGGAGTAATTATTATTGTAGTTATTATTATTGTAAGTTCATTTGTGGATAGGTGGGTACGCGAACATATCATATTCATGGTCATTTAACATTACGTATTTTATATTTTAAAAATGGGTGATTTGGTTGGGATAATATGTTCACAGAAAGGGTGGAGAGACAACGGACGCGCCGGGTTTCTCGGCGGCTCATGCCTGTAAATGAATTCAAATATTTTTGGTAATCATGATTTAATGAAAAACATTGCAGATGAGAAATGATATTATTCTTAATTTCTTTCTATCAGATTCTTAAATTTGTCCATTGTTGGCCGACTCCAAAATTCGCGATTTGTATTTCAAGCCAAACGATCAAAGATTGCGGGGCAAAGGCTGCGTTCATTTTAAGTTAAAATATGATATTTCCATTTGCGTACATGCCCGAAGGAAGGTTTGTAGCTCTTAAGTTAATATTAATATGTTTTAAGTACCTAAACTGCTATTCAAACTGCCTCCTTTATGGCACAGTTCTATCATCTTCCGCATAGTAGCGCTGGTGTGGCTGTAACAACGGTGCGCACAATAGCGCACCTTGTAACAGCCAATGGCATATTTTGGCGGGTTGGTAATAGTTTCTGGGGGGAGTTGGCAATCTATTGCCCCAAGAGAAAGATAAATCTGTCAGCGTTATAATTATGTGACATTAGATTTTTAACATTAATACTAGAGTGTATGTGCATGAGAACATAAGTGTCCGACAATAAGTAATTAATAAAGAGTATATTTTGGCATGTTGATAATACGCCAGAGTGCGCCACTGCGTTACCTTGTTTGACGCGCGAGTATGAAACCACTTGCTTCCTTGGAATTTGCAGTTATCCGAGAGTGTACACTTTGGCTTCACGCAATGATTATTGCGTGACATCCTTCGTAATTATCGAAAAATATAACAGTTAAGATTTTAGCAAATTATCAAGCATATTAAAGCAATAGAAATTTATTCACATATTTTTTTTATTTTTTCAATTGAGCATACATTCTAGGATCGGTGAATATTGTTCTATACATGTCTTGATAATAATGGAACCTATATATTGGCTATATATGTCCTTAATACGCTGACACGTTTGCGATATGTGTGACTTATGAATGCACCCTATGTGTCCCATTTACAATCCTTCACTGTCATTTATTAAGATTTTCATTGAGCAACATTTGACGAAATAAGTTTTGACCAATACTTAACAGCATCCCGTTCTGGCAAAGGTACTTTGAGGAATTAGTGGGTCATGAAAAAATGGGGATTGGATGTTCCAGTGAAGGGCATGTATAAAAGAAGTGTACTACAGCCACATTAAGTGTGTTGGTCTGGTCACGTTGAGAGAATGGATGACAGTTCTATCACCAGACAGATGTACAAGAGAAGAGTGTGTCTGAGAGAAAAGGATGAACTGAGAAAAATGTGGGTGAATACAGCCAAAGAGACTCAAGAACAGGAATATTAGCAGTCTCAGAGAGAGGAGTCATTTATGTATGTGGCAGAGATGAAAAAAGTACTTACCCATGGATAAATTATAAATATAAGGTGCAATTACAATAGTGGTATAAATTTTAATAAATACATTAATTAATATCCCAGGAAGATAATGTCGAAGCCCTACCCAGCCTGTATCCAGTCATATTACTGCCTTGGTAAAAATTTTAACCTCCCTCCACCCTTTTTTTTCTATCAGTACGCATTTCCTTTCCTTTGAACTGGGTACCATAAAAACTCTTGTACTGGATGTTTAATGTATTTACTTCCATGTCACTCTAAAAATATGTTTTTCCTTCTCTTGTGAGGGGAACCCTAGTTTATCACAGGATCTTGACCAGGGTATTAAATGGTGAAGAACATATCTCCCTTCTCCATCTTGTGGAAAAATGCTGGGAACCCACTAAAATATGCCACTATTTTGCTTCTGTCCTAGGATTGGAAAAATGAAAGTTAACTCTAAAATGTTCTCAAAAATATACTTTGGACTTTTTCCATAGATTGACTTTAAGAATAAGTAATGTATCATCATAAAATCATACAGGCATCAACATAAAATAATCGCAACCATACTAGCTTTTATTTCATTACTGTATTCCTTGCTTAATTTCATGTATTTTTATGGCAAATCCTAGTACATACCAGATTTTAGAGAAATTGAAGGATGGTGCATGATAGGAAAGCATTGCATGATCTAGATTCTCCCAGAGGAAAAATGGAGGATCAAATGAAATGGCATTTCATTTTTTTCTTGCTTCAAAATAAGAAGGCACCTGAAAAAATAGTTGTTTTATTTTGGTTTAGGAAAGCTTTCTTTGCATGATGACCCATTTTTTCCACATGATCAACCTTTATTTTCTTAAATAAGGTTGATGTACACCTATGTTTTCATCATCTTCATTCTCTTCTCTCATTGGAAAGTCATCGATTGATCTGCATATTACATTTATGGGAAGATATATTTTACAAAGATGGTGCTCATCTCATTCAAACTATATTTTATAACATCCTATTCATATAGCCCCTGCAGCAGTCTACTCTTTTTTTCTTTACTGAATTATTTATTTGCTATGCATACATTGCATAAGACTATTTTTAGTTTTTTTTAATATTTGAGAAGTAAATCTGCAATCTTAATTGGATGAAGAAAGATGCTGGAGGGTCTCAACTGATAGGTACTCTGTGATCATTAAATGCATCAGAAGCTGGTAGAAGAGAATTAAATACCAGTCTCATAGAATGGGTGCACTATTCAATTTTATTCAAAGCACATACCTTACCTCAAGGGAGCTCCTTACCCAAGGGAGGGAGGGAATGATATACACAATCAACAAAATGGGGGTGGAATAGAAAACCAAAGGTGTGCCAAAGGGGTCAATTTTTTGGGATCACAGCTAGTCTTGATTTATATCACTGACCTTCTTTCAGCACTATCTAAAATAAAGGGAACTAGACCAATTCTATGTGCAGATGAGGGATGCAAAAATTCAAATTAGTTCTAATGCCATTCATGAGCTGACCAAGATCAGTACTTCATCACCTCTTGGTGCTGAGAAAAAATTCTGAACTGAAATCTAAATAATAATAGATCCCAGGCCATCTATTTCTCTCCAAATCCCTCAAAATATTAATCTCTCAATATGAATATATGACCAAGATGTGCTGAATTGAAGATACAAAATTTCTTGAAAGGCCTACATTAATGCCATATCAGGAAAATTTGTACCGATGCCCTAAATGTACCAAAATCCATATACCAATCCTTGGACAAAAATAAATATAATATTATTATGAAGGTATTTTTTCTTATCTCTCTCTCCCATTACCTTTGCTTGGTCTTCATGCACCATGATAAAAGAGGAGAGTTGTCAAAACGTACAAAGATGGTCATACCTATGATGTAGTAAGTGTATAAAATCATCAGAGGTCTCAAAAAGGTTCTTGGTGTCCCTCAGTATTTGTTACCTTTCATCAATAATGGTTTTATCCTTGTTTCATTCAAAATCTTGAGGTTGAAAGGAGCAGGTTTCATTCACAACATCAAAAACTTGCCATCCAGACAAGGACATGTGAGGATGGTCAGAAACCCTTCACGTATAGCCGTTATATACAATGGCACGCCAATGTGAAAACTTCTACTTCAAGACAAAAGGGCTGGATCCATCTTCATTGGATCCTTTATTTCTCATTGTGATCAGGTACCAGGAAATTACCCGGTATGATGTTTTTCAGTGTGTCTAGATGCATTCTTACCCAGACATGAACTTTGAATCCTTGATCAGCAACCTTACATTCAGCTTGCATGCTAGTTTTCCACAATTAGTGACAAAATGTTGCATTCACAAAGCATGTTGGATCATGCTAGGAAACTAATCATTTTAGGGGATGTTTATCTTACAATAAATAACTTATCTTTTAAAGAGCAAGAGGCTGCTTATATCTTTCAGATTCACCCTTTGGAATTGGTTCAATCAACTATGCAATGATGAATATGAATTTCCACTAAGAGATGATCATTTTTTTAAATGTTGTGTTTATAACTGACAGTACAGAAGGAAACTTAAATGGAAACTTTCCTAGGCATATTTAAAAAAGTCTGTCTGGTCTTTGATTATAGTTGTATATGGATGATTATTATTATTTTCATTAGTTGCAAATGCTTCAACCTATCTTTGAAACCAAAACCCTAATCACAGTGCTATTGCTATTGCAGCTTACCTTCCAACCCCAAAAGATTAATGAGCAAGTCTTTTGGAGACCAATTTTTGCATAGCCAACCAACCACAGTTATCTTCAACCTGAAGGTCAGTTTGTTAGGTGAGGTAGGAGAGCTCATCCAGTACTAAGCCTAATGGCATGTGAAATTCACACATCTGAGCAAGGCACACCTTTGCTGCCTTTGGTTTCCCAGGAAGATCTGGTACCCAAAAAATCATGGGTGAAACTGGGGCTGCCCAGGAATGGAACCCTGACCCACCGATCAGTAGTCCAACGCTCCTTAGAATACCACGCCCATCTTTTTCATAGGTAGGTACCTTATTTTAAATATTAGTACAAATTTATTTTCAAGATTATTTTTGTAAAACTCTTGCGATAGGGAATTTTCATTAAGGAATCAAAATAAAATGAAACCATTTACTTATTATAAACAAAATGTTTATTATCTGCTGACAACTCATTATTAAAATAATGAAAGAGGATAACAAATGAGCCATTTTCTAATTGAATTTATAAATCGTGTATCCCAATTATCATAAAATTTACAATATCATGAGCTAGCAGCACAAGTTTCCAAGTGAGAGAACATGAGGGACTCAGGTGCACGGCATTTCACTTTATCTTACATATTCCACAACGCTTCACACTTTTGATGGTATCTTGCAATGAAATCACTCCTTTCAAATTACTCCATGGAAAGGAAACCAAGTAAACATCCTCAAAGACCAGGTTATACAATCAAAAATATACCAAGAATATGGGGTGACCCAAGTCCCATTTCCAACTCCTTAAGATGTGTTAGCTTACAAGTAGGATCAGAGCACAGATTAATGCACTTAAAAAAAACTGTTGGTGTGAAGAAAGAGCAATAATATTTTCCAGATTTCTCCTCAGCCATAATCAAACAGTCTCGCTCCATTCTATATCAACCAATGGATATGTGTCATGTAAACTTGTACTCTACTCCATTTTTTTCAATGTATACACCAGGTGAAAAGACATTGTTTAACTATGGCACCAACTGGCCCCCAATGGAAGTTAAGACAACACTATGGCTGAAGGAATATCAAATTTTAATGTAATGGGAAGATTAATAGAAAGGTGGGATAAAGAGCCATGACTTGAGATGATTCATTTGTGCTATCTCAAAATTAATTTTTTTTTCTTCGAGAACAGTAACAAATCAAGAAATGGTACACAAATATGTGCTGGGAACTCATTAGAACACATCAATAGAACTACATTGGCTGACACAGTCATATGCAGCCTTCAAACACAAATGTTCATACACTTACAACTACACATCATTGGAAAACAGTAAAAAATGAAAAGGTTCTGTACAGTATGGGACAGATGATTCATTTCCACTGCATGAAGTATCATGATGAAGCACTTAAATTATTGGGCATAAATAAATGGAGGGTGCAAAGATATACAATAATGTTACTTAACACGATTTCGATCCCGTTGTGACATTGCCGCCATGCTTGTGGTATTCTCTTTGGAACAAGGAAAAGGGGCGCATGCACCAATGTAAAGACTCTCATACATTCACAATTAAACAAAAACACACGGCAATCAAATCTCCCCACAAAATATTGAGGCATTCTCACGTGCATATATACAGACATTCACATTCAACCATTCCATCTGTTTTGACTAGTTTAACATTACATATGTCATGGTTGACGACATCTGCCATGGTTGTACCATATGATTGCTGAATAAATATATCAGTATTATTCGGGGAAATCAATTGAAGTCAACCAAAAGGATGTGTCCACCGAAGGAGGAGGCATGCATATATATGCACAATCGACCATCTCACTCTCACAACCACATGACTCACAAGTGGAGCTTAATTCCAAATTCAAACAAACGTTTTACCACATGAAACAATAAAAAAATACAAATCAACAAATTAATAAGATTCAAAATTTTCAAAGAACATTGCGCTTTTTTCGAAAGTTACAAAAATGAGTCACAATAAATACGAGGAAAATTGGGAAAATGAATCCACATTTCATACGATTTGTGTGAAGAGAAAAAATACACCAAATCATGAAAAAAAAGGCTTCATTGAACTTTGTAACACCGCTTAAAAATTGAACAAAATACATACAGTAATCAATTCAGTTACTGGTGAAACAACTGTTAGAACATCTATATTATCATATTATAAAGATTCTAACAACATGAATTTTTTTAAATAAATACAGGACACAAACAAACTGGTTTGACCAAACAAAGCCCTGCCAATAAAGTACAATAAATTTTTACCATATTGTTTCAATTACAAGAATTTCAATGATACAATAAAATCCACAAGTTGAGACATTATTGGCAGCTACAACGGTAAACTAAGAAATTCACCAGATATGACACCAAGTAATTAATATTTTTGAAATTACACAATTGAAGCTCCATTTGACAAGAAATTAGATTTTGTGAGACAGTGCATAAATTTAACGCCATTTTAATTCTAAAAAAAAACAAAGTTGCAGAATGCAGCCTCTTTTAAAATGGGGAGTTATTTTTAAGGATAAACTTTAAAACCTATTCAAAATCAATTACATGAATTTCCAATTTTGAGTGGTTGACTGATGATGACTAATTAAGTGGGGATCCACTGGACTCGTGGCAATTTTCTTCTTTTGATACACTCAAAACTCATTCATTCCACTACATTTTTCTCGTATAAAACAGACACACACAGTCTCCCAAAATTAGTGAATAGAAATATGAGTAGTGTTTAAGACTGATGCTTTGGTAATTTGTTAAAATTTGGTGACAATCATTTTCCCTATCTTTGGTATTACAGAACATAACATTCAAAAAGTTGCTTATGCCAAAAATAAAGAGAATGCACTATGGTAACTAACCACTTCCCAACACTCGAGCTCCAGTGGCTCCATCCACATTCTTTTTACTTTTTTTACCAACTGAAATTCACTAAAGAGCATTCGAGTTTTGATTAAGATGTGGTGCATCGTAGCACACTGTACGAGCACACACCTAACTGATTGGGAAACAGAAATATTTGGAGACCCGACGCCACCACTTGTGTTATCACTCTTATTGCCATTGGATTAAGCTAATCATTAGGTTTACTTTAAAATAAATAAGGAACCAAGATGAATGGTGATGGGAGATATAAGCAGGCTTTCGTACAGGCAGACAATTTCCTATCTACAAATTTACAGGTTTGGTGCTCATTTAATTTCCACTTTTTTTTTTATTTCCCCCGCTAGGATACTTCACTCTGGGGTGTAACGATTCTTTTAGTCTAAATGATCATCGATGAAATACACTTCAAACTAACAAAACACTTATGTTCATTAACAGAGCCGAATAAGAACATGAAACAAATTCTCTTAAAATCTTACTTTTTAAGACTGTGGGTCATTGATTAATTCCTAGTATTTGGCAGTAATTTCTCAAAGAGAGCTACTAAAAAAAAAGAAGCCAACCTGTATGATATAATAGTCAACTCCCAAAATAAACTTACAATTCCTGGCCACTTTATCTCATGTTAATCAGATATAGTAACACACAGACAGTTATATTGTGCTTTGAGCCAATAACTTCCTCTGCACTGTTAAAATTCCATAAGTACAATGCTTACGTACAACTAATTAAGTTGTCTTCCATTATTGGCTAGGTTGACACAACCTAACATTTGGCTGAATACTGTACTAATTCCTTCAAAATGTAGGGATAAATAATTTTAACCAAAGAAATTATTCCAAGCAGCTAAGATAATCAAAACCTGAGTTGAATTAATTGGAACTGAAGCCACTGTAGTAAAACTTAGCAAATATAAAATAAGGAAAAGTTGTTCAATCACAGGAATGTAGTCATCTTCTAAGGAATATAGAGGAAAAAATATGAGGTATGATCGACCCAAGTGAGGGAATTTGGAGAAACAGAGGCCAATGGAAACTGTTGATAATTACACTGAAAAAGAAACTGAAGATTCTTCTAGTCTGTCTCGTCCTGCATCTATCACCATTTACTCCCCACCACGCATCCACACCATCAATGATGCACAAATCCAGTCAGTCAAACAATCTATTCAAAAGCACACACACTCGCTCACATTAAAGACGCAGCACCAAATGCAGCCATTTCTCCATTAGGGACTCAAAGGAAGGATCTGACTGTGCCTTAATTGTCCTCTGGCACCTCTCGATCAGTTTTACAACATGCCTGAGTCATCGGACATCCGAAGTCACATTACGCATTTTTAGCAGTCTTTTGTGTTTTGTCCTTTGCAATATTTTTTTTCCCTTTCAAAAAAATTCCTTTCTGCAGTAAAGAAGAATAAAAAAAATATATTTCCAACCTTTCGGAGACACTTTTTTTTTATTTCATTGCAATGATCATATTTATTTACTATTGCCATTGTTCATTCAGCCACAGTTTAGTCTGCACGTTTTCCCCCATTCCCCTCCCCTTCCCACATGGGGAACACTCGACCAAGAAGCCCCAGTCGGTGAAGTCTTTCTTGTTTCTTAATCGGTGTCTCTCAAGAGGGCGTGCACAGTCTTTCTCACTCCTTCCTCTTCTCAAGCAAAAATGGACGTCACCTGCTGAGCCACCACTAATTCATTAATGACATAATTTATTTACATAAGAATAAATACACACCCCACACTCTTATGCGGCTCATTGGTAAGCATCTGCGGGTGGCTTATCACTTAGAAAATTTTTTGGAAAGCTACATTACAATTATATGACACCTTGACTTCGCATCCCTTGACACTCCCTGTCAGAGGCACACTTCTTGGGTTCACTGGTTCCTAGGGGGGAAGTCTGTGGGACCATGTGGCAGGGGTGGGGGGCGATCAGAGCGATCTGGTGGGCGGTCTCGGTGTCCATGCCTTGGGTCCGAGCCCCGGTACGGCCGAGAGTAGTGGGGGACAGAGAGGGGACTACTTGAAGGTGGAGAGTCCCACCTGTGGCCCCAGTGCGGCCCCATGGATGAAGGAAAAGGTAAGTGTGCCCCAGGGTAAGGTGGCTGGCGAGGGTCTCCTATCTCGGAAACGTACACCCCAGGACCCTGGTCTACTGGGTATGCCCGCAGAGGATGGGGCGGGATACTGCTGTGTGTGGGTGCTGGATAGCAGTCCTGAAATGAGAAAAGGAAAACAATTTTTTTAATGGCCACTTGGGAAGAAATTAAAAACAAGCAGTGCCTACTTTTTTATTTGGCCCAGAGTTAATGCAAATAGCATGATTAAGAGTGATAAAACTTAGAATTGGTGAGGGCTAACCTCTTTAAATTGCAATGAATCAGTATACTTGAAATTATAAGAAATATCAGAATCAAATTATTTTTCATTTCAATTTCCAAAACTGTATGAAGATAATGCTATAACAATATGAAAGGTGGCTCAAAGATACTAGTGCACCAGAAATTTGACTGTAATATCATGGCCATTAGTTCATTCTTAAGAGTGCTTGATTGAACAATTTTATCAACTGAAGACATGCATTACATGTCCACAGACAAAATCAGCGCATTTAACTTAGATTTAACCAGATCAGATTAAACGCTACATTAAAAGGATGCCATTTGGAATTATTATTTGAAATTGGTTATTTCCAGCACATCTTTATGCAAATGACCCAGTCTTCGAATTGTCATCTTCAAGTAATGCGTACCAAAAAACCCTTCATAAATAAGTAAGCTAATTAAATAAATGTAGAATAGATGGGCAGAGGGAGGTTGCCATTTAGTCCTGGAGTATACCACAGGGTATATTTCTTGATCAGAAGTTTTTTCAGGTTCATATAACCTGGAGGTGCTATTGCTTATTGAAAGTGCCGTTGTTTAAATAATTATCTAATTGAAAAATAACCAAAAATATTTATTATCACCGAGTGAACTTTAAATATGAGGAAATGAATACTTACTGGACCATGGGGATTGTGTGAACTATGTGGGATTGGGACCAATGAAATGGAATGCGGCGGCCTGGTGCTGAAGGGTCGTCGCCTCTCCACCCCATCCACCTGGCTGTAAAATAAAATAAAACATTAGATAATCTCCAGCGACCAAACATACAATCCCATCCTAAGATGGGGATCTCTTTTTACATGCAACCCCATTCAGTAGAGAATAATTAGTTAATCAACAGATTTATAAGCGAAATTTCAACGGGTGAGATACTCCAATTATGTTAGAAGTCACATAAAAAATTAGCTGTAACCACTGTATCATGACTATAAACACATTCTCATCCATGGTTTTACTGCATTTCTCACAAAAGGATATTGAAGTTTTCTATCAATAAAATTAGGCATGAACTTCAATTCAAGCTTCTACACTTTCTTGTACATTGATATTAAGGAGTGAAGGCCAACAAAATCCAACTTACCAGGCCCCTGGTTCACAGGACATATTCGTCTCACTGTGAGGTTTATGCTTTCTCTTGAAGTGTATGTAAAACGCAAAACAGACAATGACGACAAGAAGTACAGCTATGGTAGCTCCACTGGCTATACTCGCTGTCTCAAGCATCACACGCCGCCTCGAGGCTAAAGGAGGAAATGAGAAATGAAAATCATTAAAAAATCAGAAAAACCAATGATTCAGAGTTAAGATTTTGTATTTTCCAAGGTAGATTAAGTCTCAAGAGTGGTCACTATTTTAATTTTAATTCTAGAACGGCAGATAAATGAAAAACCATTTAAAAAATTATTCTTAGCATGTTTATCACATCTGATGTAAACTAAAGGGTTACACCAGCAGTTGCCACATTCCAATTTATATAAATCTCTCTAAAGAACTGCCACAAGAGTTACATTATTGAAAGATTGACTAGTTTCTTCATTTTAAAATTTAGTACATTTGTTTCTTATGCTTTCAAATTAAAAAGGAAAAATCACAATAAAAAGCTGGTTCATTGCCAGAAACAGAGAATCATAAGGCAAACTTACGCAAATATGAATTTTCCAGGTCTTTGAATTCGCACCTCTGGCCCATGTAACCGTCTGCGCACCTGAGGAGAGAAAATAATTTTAATTAGGCGAATTATCAATTAACTACTTAAGCTAACCCGACTTAAGAATAAACTGTAATCTATTCCATGTTCAAAGTTTAAATGGCCAACCAAATGGTGTAGCAACATATATAAACTAAGCAAAATGCAAAATTGCACCAAGCGAAAATAAATGGATCACGTATCCACAGTAGCATCCGGATTTGCCAAACTTCCTTCGTTCACAAAAAGACTCAATGACCTTAAGCAAGCTATAATTTTCTTTGGGAAAGCCGTCAATGATCTAAAATGCTACTCTTTACTTGAGTTTAAGGAACCCGCATATCTCCCCCACCCAGGGTCGGCTTCGCGAATCTCATTTTGGAGACTTCTCCCAAAGATAGTCGCCTGGTCTTAATTCCGCCTTCAATTTTGAACGCTGACTTCATCATCTTCGGGCAATAGCTTTCCCAACACCTTAAGGTCAAGGGCGGATTAAGGAACTCCCGCAGCAGTGAGGGCTTGTCCCAATAAGCTCTCCTTTCCTTTCAAGTTCACTCCTGGGCGAAATTCGTCCGGATTTAGCTAAGCAACACCCACGCCGAAGCGACAGGAAGCCAATCGCCAAGTAAACCCCACCCAGTTTCGCAAATAGGGTTCCGCGATGTTCGATTCTGAGCGACGAAAAAACGTATGTGCCCACAGACATATCGATATTTCGAAACCAATGCACACAATTTCATGCCCCCAACATCTTCCCTCACTTGAACTTACATTTACAACATTATGACGGCAAGTCGATACGCCTTTCAGCTACTCGGTCCCATATGGCCGTCGCAACATGTGTCACTGATTTGGAAGATAATGCTCTCTATACCCACTCTACATTATCATACCCTTTATATTCTTATATGGAGTATTTTTACTGGAAAAAGAACACCGCATTGGTATATACTTCGAAGCATCAAATTTACCTCTTAACTCTCAATTCGATCAATCAAATTGCTTGGCGGAACGACATCGCAATGTGACGATAGCAGACGAGCATCGTGTTCGAGGCACCGTGACATATCACGGTAATTGGCGAATGGATCGGAGAATTAGGCAATGCCCTATCTCCGCCACCCATGCCAGCACTGCACCCAAGATTGGGCGTCTCGAAGCCTCGGGCACCGCGGCACACATCAAGCCGCGAACACGAGAGAGAGCGGAAGGGGGGGAAGGGTGAAGGGAATAGAGGGAAGGAAGGAAAGAGATCGTGTGTACATATACACAACACCCACACGAAGGCGTCGACGATAACCATTCCGGGCGGCCACCATAATATCCCGAAGCCGCCGCCGCGACGGTGAGTTCGGTTCATTGCCTCCCCAGCTGGCCCCCCACACTTGGGGGGGGGAAGGTTGGGAGGGGGGGTAAGGGGGTGCCGGCGAGAAAAACATCGATACGAATACGCATGATGTTTCGACTAGACACCTCATCCACGGGCCACAAGTGAGCGTCGGGGTTACCACAACCACGCCAGAGCATGCGGTGCAACTTTGACAATTCACATTTGGGATCGAGCCAATTGAATCGTCTGGAAACATAGAATTTTGGAAAATTCCCCTCGGAACTGCTCTCTTGAAGAGCTTAAATTAGGGTGCGCAAAAATAGTGATTTTTGACGGAGAAGATTGCGAACGATGAACAGAAGGGCATGTGCTTTCTTTTCAAATTTGTATCGGCGGCAATACAATTTATGCAAGCTCACGTCTTGTGATGAGGGTTAAATTCAATCGCACCGTGTCTTCCATTGAATTATAGTGACACAAAAGGAAATACCGGTACACCTGTGTTGACCGAAGATAAAAGATTAGATTTAAAAAATAATTATTCATACTTGAACTTGAAATCGTACAGGGTTCATCAAATTATTGTGCGGGCGAAGTCTAACAGAAGTCGTGGGAAAGCATTAACTGACGAAAAGCAGAAATGATACAAAAATATACGGCGATAAAGGAAAACTGAGAAATTACAGCAAAACTACACAAAGACTGTTAAACGCTTTTTTCTGGTCACAACGTCACCGATTTTCAACAAATATCCCCAACAGATGAGTCCGCTGCACAGCTTTTCTGGTATTGAATACAAATATCTCGAGTTCGGAATCCTCTTCAGACATGGGGGGGTCGTTTATTGACGAGAAGACTTTCGTTGAACCATGTCGACGACGAGGAATGAACTAAACCGTCTGGTCACCAAAGGAAAAGGAGCCACTAAATACGATAAGCACATATATTGCCCGTACCTCAATCCATCCCACGCCCCTGACGCACAAAAATGTGCTTATTTCTCTTTTCACCTGCGAGTCCTCGGGCGGCGGTCGCCACAAGACCATCCCCTTCCCCTCCTCGAGAATTCCTCCTGTGGGAGAGGCCGCCGCCGTGAGGGGACTCAATCGAAGGGGATTATGGCGTGAGGTAGGGGGGGGGGTTGAAATGGGAACGAGGGGTCCGCGCGACCCCCTTGCCCGTCTCACTCCTGCCGCCACCTTACTTTCCATTCCTTTTTCCCACCCCGTGTCAGAAGCGAAATAACCCGCCCCCGACATCACCCCTCCACACCTCCGCCGCCCCCCCCGTTTGGGCGGCCACTAATCCCGGAGGAAGTTGGCCGGTCAGGAGTCCCAAGGGCGACGGAAAGACAAATCCTCCCACGCAACCGGCGACTGCTCCTCCCGAAAGGGGAGAGGAAGAGAAGGCAAATGGGGGGAAGGAGACGGCAGAAGAAGAATCTGCCTCCATTGGGAGTGGTTGGTGTGTGGAACACGCTCCGCCATCCCCCCCAACCCTCTCACGTCCTCTCTACCCCCTCCTGTCCCGCATTCTTGGGACTCTACCCGCTCTCCCTCCTTCCTTAATCCGGTGGAGAGGGCGAAGATGATGTCTCCAATGTTTATTGAGGGCCGTTTCCTCACCCTGGGTTTCATTATTACTTCCTCAGATTACGCGTTTCGGATGTGAGCCATGGCATTAGAGAGCGGAGGAACCCTTAAATTACTACATGCTCTGGTTCTTCGTCGCCCCGCGGACGCTTTTATTTCTCAATTCCCAATTCGTTCATTCGTAAAATTTATGTGAATCATTCAGCACGTTTTCCAACGCAAACACACTTTCAGAATTGGTTTACGGCGGAGGATGCCAATGAGGACGCAAGCTCGAGACCCTCGGATCCGTATTCAAAGGGACTACCGAGTCGCGTCATTATAGCAACGTACCGAAAAATACGTTTCTTCGGCTCCAATCTGCCTGGTTGATTTACTCATTGCTAATGCAAATAAGTCGACGCACTAACACTTGAAGTTTGATTTTAGGCGGAAAAAATGGGACGAATCAATTTTTTTTAAATCTAATTTGTTTAAAAAGACAAATTCACGCGCCCAAATTGGTAAAATCTGGAAAAAAAACCCTGTCGGTGAAGAAGAACGGTCTTCAGGAAAGATTTTTAAAATGTGCACGCCCCAAGTTTTTGCGCAATTATTAGGTAGGTGTGCACACCTGCACATGCATGTACGTACGTGGCAGGCATTTTAAGTTCACGAAATGCAAAAAAAAATACAATTCACGAAGCATGCCGAAGTGTAGAACTAGAGGGTAAAAGTAAGAGCCTGGTGGGGAATGGGACAAAAACAGAGGCCTGGAACACGTCCTGTTAAAGACCTGATAAACGTTGAAGAAAGCTGGATTTCCAGCAGCTGAACGACCAAGAAATAGATGCGTACCGTGCGGACGGAGCGGATATGGTTCCCGAGCAATTTGTAATCGATCGACTAGCCCGCTTACCGAAGAGTAAACTAAGGCACGCGCCGGTATGCAAGCGGAGTACATATGTACATGCTAGGGGCAAGGGAATTCGAGGGTGGGCGTGAGAGAGCAGGTGAAGTCGCGGGGAGAGGGGGGGTGGTGAGCGGAGGCATTACTCCGGTGCCCCCCGAAGGGCGAGGGCCGCGGGGGCCAAGGTGACACAGAGCAGCGAGAAGGGAACTTGGAAGTGCAGAGGCGTAACTAGGACCAGTCGGGCCCCCACGCACCACCGGCTCTCCTCACAAAATCCACACAATGGATTTTTTTCGGGCAAAAAGGAACGCAAATATTTGCGGATTTGTTTGAAAATTTGGCCGAAGGAGGAGGATAGGAATACTTACACTTAAAAAAAAACATTCTTTCGAATCGAAAAATAATAGTTTTATAAAACTTTTAACTAGTAAGGAACAGGCATCCAGGCAAATGACCGTGGCCAATTGGATAGACGCAAGATACTGCGCTCGATTCTCGGAACTCTTTCATGTGTTATAAGAAACTCCCAACTGATTTCACACAGAAATGTTCGAATACTACTCGTACACTCGTAGACATGCAGATTCGCCAAACCATGCCAAGCACCAAATGTGGATGGGAAACCTTCGTCGAAAAATTCCTAAATGAAACATTACGTCTTTTAAGTCTCGTCCAACGCTTGGACAAAAAACAACAATCCGAAATACATAGCTTTGTTTCAAGACTTTTTCGGCTCATTCAGCTTCGGAGAGAGCGTCGCCTAATACCGTCCCGGGCCAATTGAAAGCTGACGCCAACCCTTTCGTCGAGGTCGCAAGGCAGGCGAAGGATCCGCGAGGCCCACACGCTGCCTACGTACAGCTTTGGCAGTTGCGCAACTGCGCGACGAGGCGACGTACTTGCAATCCATCACGGCCTGCTACCCACCGAGCGGTGAATTCGACTCCACGGGCAATTAGCCCGGTTCCTTCTACTCGTTACTGTCACTTATAAGAGCGTCTTTTTGCTCGACTAGCCGGCAATCGAAACGGTTGGTCGGAGTGTGGAAGGCGAACATGACTAACTGCGCGAAAGCTTCATTTTATTAGCATTTTCAACCATTCAAAGTTTTGAGTGAAGATCGGCTGTCGAGTTTTAAACCATCTAGCCGTAAAACCATTACTCAATAAGAATGTGGGTACGGTAAAAGTTAGGCAACAACTATGTTTTATTCGCAGCGTGCCATTAAAAACTGTACAACTGAGGCAGAACATCGATTGCAGAAATAGGGCAAGAATAATCACTTGATGCTTATTCTTACCCTAAATACATTGAGAAGAGTGCAAAATTTATTTACGCCAATGACTATCGAAACTTAAAAACTGATTGATTTTACTTAACTTTAAGTACCTCTACTTTCTTCACGGGAGGTATTAAGTAAAAATAAATATGCTTATGTCTCTTTATCTTGTCATTAGCCTTTACAATGAATCAGGCATGCTTTCAGAACGTGTAATACCTACTAAGCAGGTGTAAAATTGGCTAACACAACGATTCATACGCGTAATGGCTTATTAATTATTTCAGTAAAAAGATAAAATCGTCTATCAATCGATTAAAACAATGAAATAATGACTTTTGTTTTGCAGAAAAAAGGGCATTACTGGTTCGAGGGATAGCTCGAAGTAAACCATCCGCCAAATCGTTCCACACCTTTAGACTTTTGTTTTCATCAAAGCTTCAATTTCATAAATAAAATAAAACCGAGAAATCGAAAATATAACGATAGAAAAGTTGTAACGATGGAACCGTAAACAATTCCAATAAGGCGAATGGCACAAAAAAGCAATGCATAAAATATTCTTCCGACAGCAAATTTGAACGGCAAGCCAATCTTTTCTGCGCGAAACATCCAACTGATGAAATTATATGTATATATCCAACTTCATTCACCTTACCAATCCTCACTGTTCATTAATTTTCAAGAAACTGGTTGTCAGGGAAATGGATTTTAGCTGTTCCAAGCCATGTCATGATAACCACGAATTTTATGGGGCAAGTTCCCTCAAGCATGCTTTGAGGAGGAGAAGGTGTGGGGTGCTGGATGGGAGCGCAAAAACGACGAGGAAAAGCGACTACACGCTCGGCTGGCGAGGGCATGCTCTCAAGAGCAAAGGTCAACACCTCCCGACCGGCAACCTCAATCCTGTCACCGGCAATCAATTCATCAAACACTGCGGTCCCGCAGAAGCTGCACTTGACCTGGATTTTGAGCTTGCCGACCAGCATTCCGCGGAAAAAATACTGATATATGTAGCGGGGAAGAATTGCCGCAGGAGCCACCGAATAAATAAAAACGGAACACCTTAAAGGAGCTTTAAATAGACACTAGACAAAGCGCTGACACAGCGTGAAAGCTTCGACGGATTACAGTTACAATTGGGACAAAATAAAAGTAGTGTTAGAAGAAAATTATTTGGTACTTAGTGTCTAAAAACTTCACGTTCATGTTCGATGCCTTCAATAATATTTTTATGACAGCAAAACATATTTGGGGTGTAGCGACTCGTGATGAAAATATAGAACGGGAACGCCTCTTTTTTTGCGCGCACTATGCTCTTTTGGCTCAAAAAAAATTCTGGCACCTAAACAATTTGCAGGATCCATGGAATCGATTTAAAAGTTGAAATTACCCGTACATCACCATATATGAATAATTAACATATTAAATTTATTGAGCGGTCAACTTCAACGAGCCGGTGCAGAATCGAATTTTACCAAACCTTCGGTTGAAGATCGCCGGACTGCGTGTTACTCGGACCATGACTTCACACGAAATGATTATTCCGAAGTGTCCGTTACTCTCGAAGGGTTAATGCGCCACAATTTACGAGAAGACACGGATGCGAGGGAAAAAAATGGGCGTTTAACACTTTCGGAAGAGTATCCCGACCAATCCGATCACTCAAAATGGCTTAAAAGAGAAGCTGCGGGAGGAGGAGCAACTGCATGAAACCAAAGGTCCTTTTCCTTTTTTCAGTACGATATATTCCACTGCTAATTACTCACTTTTACGGCGCCATTTGCGAATATGTCGGATATGCGCTCTATTGAGCGTAAGGGGGAGGGACGAACATCAGATTACGTGAATAATGCAAGGTGAAGGGCAAACATCCCAGTGAACACGAAGCGAGTCGGCATCCTGTTAACGGCAATACATCGCTGGACGTTTTGCGTCTAAATCGCGCGTCAAAATGATCCTGGATGACTTTAGGCAAACTATTCCCTGACGTCGCGGTGCAAATAAGAATTCCATCGACGGGATGAGTCTTACGTAATGAGCATTCGATGTTTTAGTTAAAGTGGGGAAAAATATTTTTGCTAACCAGTTAAAAGATTTTACCAGGAAGCACACGTTTCACAATCGTGTTCTGGAATCTGCCATTTTACCACCCCCATTTACCGGTTGAAACGCAAGTAAGAGCCATATTCAACATTATTCTCGAAAAACACCACACGATTATTCATGTATCGTGCTCATTTTCATTATTGCGGCGTATGTCTTCACTGTAGGTGAATAATGAAGTCACGTGAGGGGTACCGCTGAGTGATAAAAAAACGTTATTTAATTAGCATTACGATTTCATGGCAAACATAAGACCAACATTTACAAGACCGGAGATTGCGCTCTGCCAGCCAATCGATTCGGAATCTGTCCTCATCGATTATTTATCGCAAGCGGCCAGAGTTTGGAGAAGTGGTGCAGACGATTTAGGGCGATACAAAGGGGTTTCGAAACCTAGACAGAAATACAGGGTCCCTTTTGATCCCACATAAACAACTGACTGGGGACAAGCGTCTTGGAAAACAACCACGGAGACATCTAACCATTTCCCACAGCGCTCGACTTAAAACTGGGCTAGTACAGCAGTAGAAAGAGGTGTGCCCCGTCTTGGGAGGAAAAGAGAGAGAGAGAGACAAAGTGGGTGTACTAAAGGCGAGGGAGACCCTTATGGGCGATAAAAGTTTTCTCAAAGGACCCCTTCCCCTCTGCAGGGTGACATAACCAAGACTCTAGACTGTCTGGTGATTGGTGGGCGACGAATTGATGAGCCAGGAGAAGTCAGACGAGATGGCACTTGGGGACTTGGAAGGGGCGGCACACGTGAAATTAATGCACCCCAAATAAATATCATCTGTACACTCCCAACTCGTTCAATTGCGGATAAAACAGAAACTATCCCTCGCTCGTGGAGCGAGGGATAGTTTCTGTTCTGTCCACAGACATGCTCATTTCAATTTCGTTTTAGTGGAGGGCGTAGTGGAAACGGATAATGCCAAGCGTAATTAAAACGTAAAATGTCGTAGCGAATGGTCTAAAAAGAACTCAAGGAAAGGGACAGGCGGTCACTACCAATTCCATTGGAAAAGTCTTAAGAGTTCCGGTCTAATCTTGATGTCGTTATCGCAAACCTTACAAGAATTAAAAAAACTAAGTCTTTAAATATATTACAGGTAATCCCCCCCCCCAGTGTTTACGCAGAGATAACAAGGGGATTATAAATTCCTCGAAACAAAAATAGACTTAAATGCCATTTAACTATTTAAATCTTTTGGAATGGCTTTTAATATTCGGTTTTAAGAAGCGCCATCACGGATAATTTCCATTAAAATTTATTTTCATAGATGCCCAAAGTAGCAATTTTAACTAACATTTTTCCCGAAAACAATATATTATACCTTTAATAGAGACGCGACTATTCGAAGAATGCTATCATAATCTATTTAATATCTTTTCACGCAAGATATAAGCTTAGTACATAAATTAGCAAAAGGGTTATATAGCATCCTCGAGAGCAAGCGTTACAGCCAAAGCGTCTCTCTAATGCTCACGAGCAGAATTTGATTCGGTTTGATCGCGCTCGTTTTGCGATAGTTTTGTGACGATTCTAAGAAACACAGAATAAAGATTTCGTTTTTGAAACACGTGTATTCTCTGACTTTTTTTACGGTCTCCAGTTCGTTCACACGCACTGGCTCTCCCCTCAGCATTGGCGGTCCGGATAGAGGCCCGCAACTGATGCCCAGCCCCTTTAATAAGTAACCTGGAGAACACAATAGCCTCGCGCGCGCTTCCGCGATGCCATCCATACGATCGGGCCAGAGGTAAGATGCTCGGTGCTTCCACGGAAACTTCCAAGACCTCTACTTAGGTACGCCACGTGAAAGGAACGGGAGCGAGATAGGAACACCCTGAGCGCTCTATCCCCATCACTGCTTTCAGTTTCGTCAGCTCTTTTGCCCTTTCATGAATCATTTGAGACTTCGTAAATTTAAAAAAAAATAACAGCCATCAGACAATCCGCCGAGCAGAATGGGAAGGGGACTAGGGGTGGGCGGGGGAGATTAGTAGGACAAACAAAATACCGGCATAATCACACACAAAAACGTAACTTTAAACCGGACACAAGCACACACATACGTACACGAACTCACACACGCACGCACCCGCACACACACACGCGCGGATGAAATTCAAGAAATAGAGATGACGCGAGACTTGGTGAGAGAAAGTGCCGAAGGTGGGAATCTGTGAGGTTGGGCGTGGGAGAGAGAAGAGAAAGAGAGAGAGAGAGAGAGAGAGAAGGGGAAGAGATAAAGGGTTTATTTTATTTTTTTTAAAGGGACGGGGAGGTGGGAGGAAAGGCAAGGCGCCTGGGGATGGGGGAGCGGAGGAAGAAGGGGAGGGAGAGAGGAGAGGGTGGGAGAGAGAGAGAGCGCGCCAGCGAGAGCTCACACAGGGCGGGGCGCCCTACACGTCCGACGAGATAAAGCGGCGAGTCCGAGGGCCTTTTCCCACGGCCAGTAGGGAGGTCCACCCCGATACACCGCCCGTCGCCTATCGGACTGGAGGCGCCCGTCGATAAACAAACTCGCTTGTTCCCCCTCTCCTTCCCTCCCTCGCCGACCCCTTCCCACCTCCCTACATCAAAGACAATTATCTCCTTCCGTCTGTACCATTCCATCGCGGGAGGCCCCCCTCCCTTCTCTCATAGAAGTAAAAAGCGAGGTGGGGGGGGTAAGGGGGAGACGAGGACGGAGGAGGATGGGGGAGGGAAATGAGTAAGCGGCCAAGTCTGCTCTCTCGCTGGCTTATATAGTCTTTGAGAAGGGTGGGGGATTGGGGGGGGGGGGAAGGGGGCGGGGAAGCGGGCCGAGGAGAAAGGAATGTCACCCGATGGATGAACGGCCCGCAATTGGTTTTAATTTTCTCCTCCGACGCGCTAATACTGCACACAGTGCCGAGGCCCGCGGGGATTCGCGCCCCGGAAACGTGGGAAACATCCTACTTCCCGGCGGGGGACCCGAAATGTTTAAACAATGCTTCCCGCTGGAAAGATTTTCGCGTCGCCTCGTTCTGTCGATGCCCAACGCCCGGCGTCGAAGCAACGGGCGGATTCTGTCTCGGTGAAGAACGGCAAAAGCCAGCTTTCGGTTAAACTGTTGAAACTTTCTTTCGTCGAAAAGACGGGAGGCGTGCCACGGTGGTACTGAATACGTGGGACCCACGAGTCGGGATTCCAGCTGTCAGGAGGCCACGGTGTCGTTTATGGTGCATAACTGTAATGCTGATATGAAAGCTGATTCGAATCTTAAGGCTCCGTTTCGCTGAAGGCAAGATCATCATCTAACATTCAAATTGAGACTAGAAAACGGACGTCGTGCATTACGAATGGAAACATATATGAATTAGCACTACCCAAATCAGCACTAGCAGGTCTGAGTAGGGTGCCTGGTCCCGTCAAGGAAAGCGCTTCATTACATCGTCTTCGAACGATAACATCCAAAGACAAAACTCCAATTTAAAAATTTTGCAGGCGTGTTACTCCGGGGTCCATTAACTTATCCAGCATCAGTGGTTTCAACCAAACGCTAAACGATGTTACGTTCGCATTTTCCATACCCCCGAAAAAAATTTTCGCGTCTCTCTTTTTCTTTTGATGTGAGACGCTCTCTGGTGTTGAGCGTGATTGCTAGCTCAGCACATGTCCACCGCGGGGCATTGCCGGAAGAGGGAAGCTATTAAGCGATGGGGAGATTTTGTTAATCCGATGTATCTGATATAAAGCCGCGTCTACACCCACGTTTTGGAAACAATGGTAGCAGAGATAGAACCTAAATCTCACAGTAAATCACAAAGAGTTGAAACGTGTAACCGTATGGGATACGAAGGTAACACAGTGGGAAAACGCGAACTTTTGAGATATCAAAGATATAGAGATACACGCAGTGATAAAGGAGAAAGACGTTCCCATTCCAAGGGATCAAAGTCGCCAGTTACATCACGACCCATTTATTATGCAATGAAACACTTCCACATTACATCGACGAGCGATAGGGGCGGGCTCCACGCTTTCTTATTGTGAGCTAATCTACCGCGGAAGATAATCACAAAGCCGTCGAGCACTTCAGCTCCTAAGATACGAAGTCCTTAACCCGGGATGGGATTACCTGACCCGTCGGGAAACGAAACTATCCGGCGACGGATTATGACTTTCATTTAACTTGATAGCGGAGCACTAACTGCGGACGGAGGGGAGCACCGTTAGGGACTGAAGCCTCAACAGCACTCCCCCTTCTAGCACGCATGCCCAGACGTTGATTTCGCCCCATTACGCAACAATCACCACGCTCGCAACCAGTTAACAAACGAGTAAATCGCACATTCGCAGGCAGTGGCACGGCGAATCAATAAATAATACGCGAGCCTTGTGTCACGGAAATATTTCTGTCAGCTCATTTCACTAGCTTAACTTTAGATTTGCTTTTTTAAAGATTCAATTTTTTTCATACCAATCATTACAAAGAGCACACAGGTTATTCGTCGTCCATTCACGTATAACTCTTACAATATTTTTCATTTTCTCAAATTTAGAGCTTACATTTTAAAATTTTTGGCACATGGAATTGAAATGAATCCTAAAAAGTGAGCTTCGAATTCATCTGTTTTCCTTCCGCTCCCGAGACGCCATTAACATGAGCACCGGCAAGTTCACATCTTGGAGAGGGCGTAAGACCAAATACTTAAAAACTTCATCATGACCTTCTGCGAGAGCACTTTCCAAGTTCCCTATGTTATTCTGTGCCTTCTCTATGGTCACCTGACTCCTACAGGTCTTCCGACACTCCAAGCACTCAATACGGTAAGAACAATCAAGACTCGATGCGCACCGAGCGACAATGGACACCGGTCCCCATGAGGCATGAACCCGACCCACCCCCTCCAAACTACCAAACGAAGGGGGAGGAGGGATAGGATACGTAACTAGAGGGAGGTAGGGAGGGAGGGGTTGGAGAGGGGTGTTCGGAGGGGAAGCAGAAGGGTCCTCCCCCACCGCAGACCACTGAAACCCATTCCTCCCCCTCCGCCGTGAACTTCGTCACTCCGAAGACAACCTTAACAGCCGCGCCGCACGACCGAGTGCGGGCGTACATGTGCACAAATGCGCGGGTTCGCGAACATCGCCTTCCTCTGCCCTCCGTGGCACCCGCGGCCATGGGCGGCGGATTCACTGGGAGAGGGTTATTAGGGGTGTAATTATCCCCCTCCCATTTCATTTCTGAACGCTACTAACATTACCCTTCACATCTCCCTCGAGTTTGCGGGAAGCTGTTGAATTTTCCACTCAAATTATATTTTACGCGTTTAAATAGTATTAAACTCAGTCGATCAAAGTGAAACAAGAATGAAATGAGCAAAGTGGACGATGGAACATTAAATTACGACCAGATTTCAATGCCGATTGCTAGACTGCCATAATTCCCGAGTCTGGAAGGACATAGTTGTTTTTCCCCCAATCAGACACAATCGATACTAATTGCACACCTAGGAAGTTTGCCATTGGTAAGTATATGAATAAATTGTATCATTTTCTCAATGCGATACGAAATATACAATAATCGTAAAGATCAAATGTTTTGCATTCACATGTTACCCCATACTCTTTAAGATAGAGTATAGGTCCCACCAATGCCCACGGTCATCTTAACAAATTTTTCAAATACTTACTCGCAATTGTACAGCAGAGACTCCCCGATCTTGACGGTGAAGCAGGTGGCTCCGTTGAGGCAGTACCAGGCAGCGTAGGCGGGAGGGCAGGCGTACGTGTGGAATGTGATGTTGGGGCGGGCTGTGGGACTGGGCGCCCGTGGTTTGGGTGTCGAACGGCTCGAACACGCCTCTGAAATCAAACGAGAAAGAGAAGAAGGCAATGAAAAGGCTGTTCCCATAAAAAATTAATACAAAAATTGTACACACATAAATTAATACAAAATACACGTATAGTACTCAAGCAAACAAATCACTCAATGAGAGAGCAAATCCATCCTATGTCTATTCGAAAACAAAGTCAGTCTCTGTAGCGGAAAAACGTACTTTTAAAATTTAAATTTCAAAAAAAGTTAAACAGGGCGGGATAAATTTGTTTTTGAAAAAAGATACAACGTAACTTTCAGTGGAACAAGTTATTTCTACCATATTAAATCAGAAAAAAACCCCTCATCAACTTAGCTTCTGTCAAAATCGATACGACATATTTACACAATGTCAATTTTTACAAGGATAAAACATCATCAGGGTTGACAATGGGGAACGGCAGCATTGCGATCATAACTACATAACGTAACATATTTTTCAACACGATCCGTTTGAGTAACGCATTTTAAAATTGCCGCATATCTGACACAAAACAAGACTGATTTGTATGCAAATAGATTTAGTCATACGGATTACCAACTCTTCAAAAAAATAATTAATTTCTGTAATTTCTCGTGTTACCAGACGATGTTAACACCCATTTTTTTCTCTCTACAACATTACCGAGAAGGAAATTAAGCGCATAGTGCTCCTCGCTCTCTTTGTGGTTGAGATGGCAATCTCGGGTTGCAATGATAATTGAGCGCTGTTGACTTTTCTGATTTTTTTACACTTCAACTCTGGAAACTTACAGACGTCATCTCAATTAGCTTCGCTCTTTTAAATAAGCGGGAATAAATGAAACATGCTTGGTAATCCATAGGAGAAAGGTATTATATAATAAATTATTAGTGTAATTATGTCATTTTGGTTTAATTCAATCAGCTCTATATTTTAATTTACTGTACATATGTTTCAAAAAAACTTTCCACTAAAAATTAAACTTGTACAGGTAATACAGTACTAGACATGGCCTTGAAAATACATGTACGATCCTTATGAGGAATTTCAGGTAACCTTTAAGTAAAAATCGAGAAGCAAAAACAAAATACAAAACTTAAACATGGCACTATACAGCTACACGATTTATTCTTTAAAAATAGCAATAAATATTTAAAAAAAAGCCATCCTGGTTATGGGCACACAATTCTTCCTTCGTGATTACACGATATAGAACGCTTTTCTTACCAGCATGAAAAAATGCCAGAGTGTACTACAACAGATCTGAAGAATGATGCACTATAATAATGCGCATGACTTCTTACGTTAAACAGTTCTTATACAGGTGCTAATTTCCGATGAAGACCAGGGAATTGCGCAACAGTCGTCATATCTGAATAGGGCGCACTAGTTTTGATGATACAATTCAAAGGGTTCTTGAGATAAATCTTTCATGTGTATTCGAAATCGATGCGTGGACAAAATTCGACCCAGTACCCAAGGGTGATTGATCAAACCCGAAAGTGAGGTTAGGCAGACGCAACTGAGAGGAGCGGCAAATAGGATCCCGCCCGTCTCACCGACGGATTCTGTGAGAGTACGGACGCACGCGGTTTCGGGGCACGCGAAGAGCGTCGAGATTCCTCCCACTGTAGGAAAGAAAGAGAGAAACTTCACATCCGTCGCGTGAAGGGGCTCCTTGCTCGCACACGGCCCCGACGCGGGGGTCGCTCGGCGCGTGCTTCCATTCACAGAGAGGGAGGGAGGGAGAGAAGGAGCGCGCCCGCGCGGAGCTTGCAGGCGCGACTCGCGTGTGTATGAACGAATGAATGTGCCCGAGACAGTATGTGCGTATGTGTGTGTGTGTTGCGTGGATTGGAAAAAGGGACGAGGGGACGATGGAAGAAGACGACGTCGACGAGAGGTGGCGATGATCCACCCACATAACGGACTCAAAACGTGCCTTCCCCTCCCGACCCCCCCCCCAAACGGGCCCTCCTCCCTCATCCCCCCCGCCCGCTCGCCGGCAGACTCCACACACCACCGCGCTCCTCTCGGCGCACCGAGGGAAGAGAGCTTCCGGTGAAGATGGTAAAAGGAATGGTCGAGCCTCCTCCACTCCGGAAATGGTGAGGGTGGGCGAGGGAGGGGGAACGAAATAGGATGCGGGGATGGTGTGGGGAGATAAAGGGAAAGGGGGAGGGAAGGGCTCGGGGGGAGGGGATACTTGAGCTCAAAGGAGGACGAAGTACTGCGAGTGGCAGCATACCAGGTAAGCATATACGCACAAAACCTACCCTTACTGTGTTAAGGTAGGTTTTGGTTCCACAGCACACCTTTGTGAAGTCCTTTATCATTTCTAAACCGCCTGAATACATTTCTCTCGACAAAAAGTTTCGCCACACTACTTCAATCTACAGCTCCTCAGAGCATCCTCTCCCCTCCGCCTACATGCAGTCCAAAACGTATTTCCTCTTATTCCAATTACCTCATTTCTCCCTTCTAACAAGACACCCCGTCACCATGCCATCTCCTACATCCACTTTTTCCGTCTACTTTCAAGCTCTTCAACCAACTTTCAACAAATCCATATCAAATTTCTTATTTTGCCCTCTTCTTCCCTATACCGCGTGCGGGGGATGCGTCATAAAAAGGGAAAAGAGGTTCGGGCGGAAAAGTCTCGGGCGTGCACCGTTTAAGGTCCAACACCACGATATTCCTATAACTACTGGGCAGCGAGTGCCCTAGGACGCTAGATTTCAATCGGGTAAAGGTCGGAATGGAAGGAAGAGGAGGGGAGGGAGATGGAATGGAAAGGAATCCGGCGTCGATGTTGACCTTCGTCAGTAACAGAGGTTCCCAATCGATGTATCGCGAGGAATTCCGTGACGTGCCGCGAATTCGATAATTCTTTACAGGACGCATGCACCGCGGTCAAATCAAGCGGTTTAAGGTTAGGTAGGCAGTGAATCTGATTTGCAGTGGGATTGCTCATAAACTACGGTGGCATTATACTCTAATGAGGGAACTTCTATCAAGATGGATGATCAGTTGCAATTCCTTGTACCCCATAAGCATGCACCCCGGTGGATATTATACCGTTTAAAGTCAGGTATCCATTCGGATTCAAGGGATCGAATGATAAAAAAATACGCGATAGCCAAGTTTTCGACGAGCTAACCATTTATTATTTGATTTATTCTTACGTTCTTTTACGAGAAATGAGAATTTAAAACTTATTCTATTCTAAGCGCACATTTTAAACAAGCACGATTTGAACTGCAATTCCTATTGCGTTGAAGTGGAAAGGAATAGTGCAAAATAAATAGGTCCGCATCATTTAATGTAGATTGAGTCACTTCTAGAGCCCATCACATTCTAGTCACGTTCCGTGATCTAAGGCTCCTGCAATAATATCTCCCATAATTTTAGGACAGGAAAACACTCAAAGGGCTGACTGGGTTAGCGAAGGAAACCAAAGTTAACGAGCGGAGCGACCGAAACATACAAAATAGCAGAGGAGGCGATTATTATTGACGATGACGTGAGGACGAGATAAAATACGCCACCTTATGTACGCCGAGGATAGCTGACTAACTGCTTAAGGCATCGCTGCGGAGATATAAGACCCTATGAGGTCCACGTCATTAAACCAACTGTACGCTTGGCTTTGTTACGTGGAAGGCAAACTTTGATCGAGATGTTCGTGTTCGGGCACATGACCGGAGGAAAGCAATTTGGAAATAATATATCACTACGGGTGGGTGAGCGCAGGAACGCTCGTGACCAGCTACGCGGTCTTACGTATGAGAGCAAAGAAGTAAAACTACTACTCATTAAAAAATACAGAAATCAGCCCGAAGGTTGGTTTGAAAGGTGAGGGTAGAGATCAGGTTGTACTAAGCCCAACGACGTGTGAAATTCACACATCGGGGTAAGAAAGGGGGAGGGGGCAGCTCCGTTCCCTTGCCGCCTGTGGTTGTTTCCCAAAAAGATCTCGTACCCGAGAAATCACTTGGCTTAGACAAAGCTGAGGATATTCGCATTCACCGAAAACGAAACCAGGCCCTCCGGTCAATAGCTTGACGCTCTATCCTGTGAACTATCATACCCTGGTTACCCATTCCGTGAAAGTACATTTTCATTAAGGGTTAGGGAAGGTCGAATATAAATCAGTCCACGGTCAGTACTGATGAACTAGCGAGTTAAAATTGCGCACAGACCAGAAACGCTAATCTTTTGAGAAATGCACAAGAACGCAGAAACGAGAAATAACTAGGAAAATCGTTCTCCTAATTAATTCACCAATACCCGCAATAATGTGATCACTAAAGCTAAAATCCTTCCACGACAATACATTCTGGTGAAAAGAGAGGAGACTTAACTTTAAATTTAATTTTAAATATTACTGATAAGTACGCAGTATGACCTTATGAATGTTCATAGAAATTGATGACTTTGCAATTAGTCTTCATGAGCAGTTCTCAACAAATAAAATACGTTAAATATAATTGTTTGATCATAAAAATACTACGAACTTTTATTTTAATGATGAACAATTACTGGTAGACCATCGGGCCACTTATTCTTTTCAAGTCGATAGGATAGGAGTGCCGTAGGCTAGCGATACCAACCGCAAGATTTCCACAACGAAAATAGAATAATTACTCATAGAAACTCTCCGGTGCAAAGTGATGAGTTAATTGAACAATTTACGTGCTTCTGGTGGCCGACACCATTTCGCACTACTTCCAAAATTCGATGAAATATACAAGAGTATATTAAGCAAAAGTTAAATAAAACCAAACATTTATCGCTAGAGCGCTCAATTCATTTGGTATCTTCCTTACCCTCCCCATGACCATGCACTACATACCCTTGTTAGCGTTAACGTAAGGTAACTTCTTTTTGCTTATTCGTTTTTAAGCACCAACTACGACAAATTACACGAAAGAAAACAAAATGGAAGCCTTAAGTACACCGTGCGTTCCGCCAGTTAAGCTTGAAGAATTGCAATACTTGTCTCAGGCCAAGTGAAGCCTGCATGAAGTTGCGAAATCCGAAAAATTCAAAAGGTTCCAACCAGACTGACCACGGCCGTAAACGAAAAATAATGGGTTCATCAGCACAGATGAGTGATTCGATTAAGATTTTCTGCCTTTACGACACTCATGGTTGCCTTAAAGACACTTACCGGCCCGGAAGTCGGAGCGCTTGACCTCTCCTTTTCCCCACTTCGTCATGCCAGTGCACAGACCGTAAATGATGGCGTATGAATTCTCAGGATTGCATAACAAGTGCTTTAAGGGCAAAAAAATTCCGTCTCTTTCCAGGAGTCGGTTACACGAATAATCACAGTATAATAGAATCAGAACTTAATTAAGTTTCTTGATCAAAGGTTGACATAATCGTTTAATAACGAAAGCTAAAATGTGGTTCATGAACCTAACGCTAAAGCTAACACAGATGACTCAGTTAACGGTAAAACTCTTTAGATAGAAATCAAGGTCAGAGTAGTAATGCAATGTCACAATAAAATGCACCTGAATGAGGAAAGCACCTATGTGAATACCATTATGGCACTAGACTAAGGCCATCCAAACAAACTACTCTGGAAACTTAAAACAAAAAAAGTGCCACTCTTCCTTAGCAGCAATACTTCATACAGCAAAGACAACACTTCCCATGTTTTTGAGAGAAAGAAATTCCAGCTTCATAAAAGTCTAATTAAAACTTTATCAAGTAGATGACAGACCGATTTTCGATACGTGAGCCGCGAAGGATTAAAATGAAAATTACTGGAATTTCACATTTGTGATTTCTTAAACCAAAAAAGTATTTCATCGATATTCCAGGCGGAAAAGACGCGGAATTCGCATGCCCCCCTCCTTGAGCCTTAAACATTCCGCGGCTTAAAATGAAGCGGAGGGGCATCGTCGTAAAGCTTAAGTTAACCCGAAGGAATCCAGAAGAAAACGAAGAGAAGGGGAAATGGAAAGGGGAGGGCTGGGAAGGTCAGGGGAAGGATTGGAGAGGGAGGGAGAGAGGGAGATGGGGAGCGAAGGGAAGGAGCTCCAAAACCGACGACGGGCTCGGAGAGAGTGCGGAGAGAGGAGAGGAGAAAGAGAGAAGGAGAGAGAAAAAGAGATTTCAACGACTGAAAAGTGAAAAAGCATAACGAGCACCGGACCGCAGCTCCGCGCCACCAGAGAGCGCAAATCCGAACAGAGAGAAAATCAACAAAGGCGTCCGGATGGAGAGTGGGAGGGGGCCGAGCGGTAGGGATGAGAGGTAAAGGTGAAGGGGGGGAGGAAAGGGGTTGGAGGTAGGAAGAGGGGAATGGGGGAGCGAAGAAGAAAGAGGTAAATGTGGAGGTGGGGAGAGCGGGGCAGGGAAAGGAATGAGGATTTCGGAGGAGTCAACTATTTGGGTGGCCTCCTGCCCAACAGCGTCCATCGTGCTCTGACTTAATGAAGCGATGGAGGAGGGGAGAGGTGTGCGGGGAGAGGGGGGGACAGAAGGGGGGCGGAGACGGCCGCAGAGAGGGCAGAGGGAGCAGGGAGGAGAGGGAGACGGAGAAGTACGGTGGCGATGCTAAATTATACCGGCGGGAGAGAGGATATCCGAACGTGTTCCCGAGGGGTCGACGGGAAGAAATGTCAATGGTCAATCGAAGCGGCGTGTATCGAAGGGAGGGCCGAAGGGTAGAAGGGGGCGGGGGCGAGGGCAATCTACGGACCCTGGGGGACGAACAAGGCCCGGGTAGGCGTCCAGACCGGTCTGCTGGGCCTTTATTAAGGAAGCTATCTAAGGAATCTTCCAGTTAATAACTTACACATCAACGTAAAGAAGCTTGAACGGGCTCTTAGAGCCGAATTCCACCCGTGAGAGAGAGAAAGAGAGAGGGGTTTATAGAGCAAAACGGTGACGTCTATGGATGCGGAAGGAGAGACGTTTCTCGAAGAGTTAGAGCATTATCTTAATGAATAATATGAGTTCAACATGGATGAAAACAACGCAATGAATTCGTTAAGCTATTACAAGCGGTTTAGAATAATAAAAAATTAAATGACTCGAGATGAGTAAGACCCATACAAATAAAGAATTTTAGGTCATGTCCTGTGACGGAGAGATACATAAGGTAAGCTAAGGTCCAAATGGATAGGGCAATTGTACCTATACAATTTACCCTGATTAAAAATCGTAAGGGCGCATAATTAAAACATTCCCTGCACATCGATGGGGTACATATAGAGCGAATATTACAACTAAGGACTCCTGACTCGATGCCTGCGAATAGTAAATAAGATAATTCCCACCTACTCCCCTTCATTTTTCCTTGGCTCTCCTTGCATCCCGATAGAAGCGGAGTTAGTTTTGCCTATGAATGAGAAAGTCGACTTTTCATCGGGAATACAACAAAAAAAAATTTCTTTCCGTCCCAACGGCGGTTCACCAAAATCAAACCTCGTTAAAAATTATGCGGCCCTGAGATCTTCGTCTTGGATGAAAAAAATGAGATATTTTGGGAGCCCGCTTCTGAAAATAAATTAGGAAGCGAGAGGCTTGATGCCGAAGCTCATATCAGATCCGGTGAAAACTTGAGATTCAATAGAATTTAGCCAAGCTTCAGAAGCAATAATTAATGCGGTAGGAAATAAGCCGAGGATACTTGGACAATTAGAGGAAACAAGCTTGGACAATTTTAGGGCTTTTAGTTTACTATTCCACTTCTGACTGCAAGTACACCATGCCTCGCCAGATTCTTTTAACCAGTATACATCAAAACAAGCCTTCGAGTCGATTATAGTTATGATGATAATTAATACCTTGTGCTACTTAACATGTAATCATTAACCATTTTAACGTAAATAAACTTTTAAAAATATCATCCGTAATCTATTGTCTCCATGCACCGCGTTAACAAAGATATGATCACATACATTGCGGTTGGCAATGAATGGTGTCTGTGTCGTGCCTGTAAGTTGACTGGAGAGTGAGTGGGAAAATTATTTTCTCAACTCCAAATCCCTGCGCACAAGTGGGCGGAACCCCTTGGTCGCTGTGGGGAGGGAGGTTGAAAACGGTGCCGAGAGAGCCGAGGAAATAGAAAAGAAAAAACCAACCCGTGGAATCCTCTCCACGGTACTCCAGAGAACAGTTTCTGGAAAACGACAAAATACAAGCGCATGGGAACAAAGGTGAGTTGAGGTGAGAGAGAGAGAAGGAGAAAGAATGCAGTGCTTTGGTAAAGAGCGTGACGGAGATACGTGCGTGACAATGAAGCGGTGCAGATTAGCGCGCGTCCCAACCCACTCCCGGGGCAGAGCCGAGATTTTACGAAAAGGCACGACTTTCTCCCAAAAAAGGTGAGCGAGGAACATTTTGTTGGTTCCTTTTTTGGGTTCATAATGCCATTGGGCGCGAACTCCCACCGGCGTGAATAGTATTATATATATACAGATAGCATAGCCTCTCGGGGTGAGGAAAATCCCTCACCTGAGCGGTTACACCGAGATTAAAATCCCTTGAATGCGAGCCAGGGTTGAGGAGGGGGTGGGAGAGTAACAGCGGCAGGTTAAAAAGCTCGGTTTTGTCCCTTAACGAAGGGTGAATTGTGCGTCGCAAACATCTACTGCCGCACTTCAATGGATATTCGGTAACAGCGGCGGTTATTAACGTCCTCCGGGCCCAGAGTACCCTTTTGAACTCGGGTGTGTAGTATAGTGAATAGCACGGGCGAGTTGGCTGGCCGACGGCGAACGGGTGCCATTATAAGTGGGCGGCCAACCGTTCAACGGCGGACTCTCTTCGGGATTCGTGGAATTCTCTTGAGAAAAATGCGTTTCGGGGACTGGAAAGAGCGACTCGGATAATCAGCAACGTTCGACGGCTATCAATGCCTCTGGCCCCTTGACTCGCAAGCCGACGAAGCAGATGCTAAGCCATCGGAAGCAGCGAACGCATGGCAGATGGAATTTCTCAACTCTCTCAATTGGAATATCTGCGAGCGAAACGAGGCGCATCAACACACGATGAACGCTATTAAAGGGCTATGCAAGAGGCTTAAAATAAATATTTTCACCTGCTGCAAGCAGGTGAAAATATTTTGAATTTGTGAAAATATCTTGAATACGAAAAAATGGAGACCTCTGTGAATACTACATCAATAATGAAACTAACAGATCGGAACGAAAATTAGCTCGGGTCCGACGAAAACTATTTTCATAAAATGACTCATTACAAACCAAACGAAGATCGAGCGCTTGGGGGAGAAATAACTGCCAGGACTATAAGCAAGAGATAATGGCAAAATCCTTTCCTCGTCACGGCGACTGAGAACTATAACGGGGAATGAGATGCTTCGATGGAGTCCTACAATTAATATGCGTTACACTGTGATCCTTTGAAGCGCTTCAAAGTCCATGCCCATGCACTTTGATAACCAGAGAATGGAAAATGAACATGAAAAAGTAAAACACGATTGTTGTCATGATTCAAAACACGATGGCTGGGATTTCGTGGGCAAATATTAATAGAAGATATTAGTCAAGAATATGGACTTAGCAATCCGCAGTTTAGAAACTTGGGCTTCAGACATGAGAATGAGCGTAAAATGGAGACGGATGTGGGCTAGGATCGAGAAAACAAGAAGGATAGGAACAAAGTGGCAGTGTTAAATAGCGTGAGGGAAGGAAGCTGAGAGGGGAAATTGAAAAGCGGGCGGTAGCGAGGAGCGGAAGGATGCCGAAAATTGAAACTGACTGTCGAGGTAAAAGAGGGTGGAAAAGGCATTTTTCACGAATTGAAGGGGGAATAAAATATGAGGAGCCATAAAAAGCAAGCCAGTTGTTGCAAGCGACTTGTACGCAAGATGGGAGACGAGAGAGTGATAAAAAGAGACCGGAGGGAAACCCAGCGTCGTCACTTGGGAAAAGGCGCCGAACTCTCAGGTGAGAAAGGCGACTGGGGCGACTAACACGAGCGGGAGGGTGAGGAATTCGTGGGGATAACTCACGGACGGAGACGGGGGACAGGGGTTGACAAGCATTTAAGTCATTTTACGATCGCCCCACACACCCGACGCGGGGCTTGAAAGGGGGAGAGAGTGCCAGGGTCGCACCTCCGAGGGATTAAGTCGACTGCGAAGGTGAGTGGGGAGGGGAGGGCGACATATCTACGGGGAAAAGCCCCTCGCGGCACGGGCAATAATGGAGGGATCGTGGGTGGAAAAATGCCGTCGAGGGAAAATGCAGTCGGTGCAGTGGAGCAGGTGGGAAGAGGGGAAAGGCGAAAAGAACGCACGCCTCCCCTCATTACTCCACCCCGTCCCTGACTCCCTCCCCCTTCCCCCCAAAACACTCCATTCGGCCCGTCATTTAACCCCCCCGTTGACCCACAATCCGTGGTCCCACCATCACGGCGGTGCCCCCTCCCGCCCGGATGGTTGGCCAATGCCGGCCAACTTGCCCGGCTCCCACGGGCGAGGGCGTGACCACTCTCGAGGAGGAGGGCGTCCGAAACGGGAGGGAGGAGAAGAGAGGAAAAAAATGGAAAGTAAAAGAAGGAATAGCCAACGTCACCCTTTCATCCCGGTTCCCCTCCGCCCCTCGTTCCCACCCTCCAGCTCAGCTCGACTCCTCTTTGAGGCGGGGTGTTAATGAACGCCGCTTCGTTGGGATGAGGGAGAGTGGGTGAAAGAGAGGGGCTCGGGAAAGGGTTGCCGGCGCTAGTGGAGAGCCACTTAACGCAGGCATGCGCGACTTCCTCCCTCCCGTCAGAAACCACTCCTCCTTCTCCTCACCCCCACCCCAGCACCCCCCCCCCCCGACGAGCGGCGCGGAAGTGCGGGATACGGCGATTTTTTTGTGTTCACTAGCACCCAAAGCACACTCCGTCCCGCGATGCTAAGGTTCGAAACGAGTCCATTCGCGCGCACTAATTGAATGCGCTCATAGTCATTAGCGCAGCGCGATTCTCGCTCAAAGTAATTGCACCATCGGAAACAATACGGCTGCGATGATGTTAAAATTTCACCCGAGTCGAGTTCAACCATCTACTATTTCAACAGCAAAGGAAGCTCCTTCTCTGACGGGACGGTGGGCAATCAATACGTTGATTTTCTTTTCTCAAAGACACACCGAACGTTTTCGCGGGTCGATCATAATGAACGATTCGTCAGCGTCAGTAAAAAAAAACTACCAGTGAGAACGCCACGCGGTATCTATGATAATCAAAAGATACAACTTGTACTTTGCCATAAGATATTGTTGGAGCTACGGAATAATACATTTAAAATATCCGCATAGCAACCCCTGACACCGATGCACCAATGGATTCGCCTCACAACTACTACATAGAACCGCACCTGTATCTTCTCCTCATCAATGGCAACTTTTCAACCCCACTCTGGAGCATATTAGGACTATTGAGAATTTCCTTCGAGAGTATCACAGTCAAATGTAAAGCGACTCAAGACATAACTAGACACGCACACGGTAGGTATGCCTATTCGCACTCACCTCCCTCAGCTTCATACAGATTCAATCGATAAGATCTTGATATCTCTTAGAAAGTGAGTCGAATCGAAGTGGGAACTCGAATTTCGAACAGCCGATGTTATTCCTTGATCGCATCGCTATAGGAGTGCGTTAAAGCATTCCCTTACATCCGATACATCGCAATATCACACAACCCAAAGAGTAAGACGCGCATAGTCTGAATCCGCGCGATCGATGCTCGAACGGCACTCACGTGGCATTAGCACCCTCCTCTTCCTCCCCGCTGGAATCTCCCCAGCCCGAATGTCTGTGCGAGCGTGCGTGGGGCAGGGGGGAGGGTGTGTTTGGTGGCAGAGTAGGGGGGGGGGGCGGGGCACACACTCCGACCCTGACTCCCGCCCACTCAATCCCACACTCCTCCGGCGGAATGAAGAGCGGGGCGCCAGTGAGACGCCGCCGTTCCGGTGGGATTCTTGCGAGGGGATTCACGCCGCCCTCTGGTCCCGAGGGGGGAAGGACGGAAACGCGGGGAACACACAGCCCGAATGGCAGCGAAATAACATCCAACGGAGCCACCCGAAGCGGTGTGCCGTGGTGCCCTCGCGGAGACGCCTTCTCGTACGGCGCGAGAGATCGTGAACGATGCGATGTCGGGTGGTAGTGTTTCCATGCACGCGTTCCTTTCAGTCCGTCTCTACTTCTCCCATCCCCAAAGGGCTTCAGAGAATTGGTATCGCTCCCCACCGAAACCTGTCCTTTAGACTTCACACAAGTATTCGAGCAAAGGATATAAGCTCTTTAGTGGGATCATTGGGCTCTTAGCCACAATTGAAAGAAGCCGAAAGTGCGAGTATTACTCACGCGGGACTGAAAAAGATTGTTAACCTCATATTGCCTGAATACATTTTTCTACTCGTCAGGTTTATTATTAACTTAATGAAATTGAGAAGCTAGCCATTCTTAGAAAAAATATACTTTGGTTCCTGTGCCTCAGGAGGATATAAGTAGAAGTAATCATTTAAATAATTTACATTTCTAGAGAGGAGGTCGGGAAATGACAGGGGGTGACAAGTGCAATAAAACAAGTGACGCTCACAATGCCGTATACATGTGATTGAATTACTTTACGATCTCATGGCAAAAGTGACCCGGCAGGAATATAATTTTCGGTGCAACGTTGGAGAACATTTTAATATTTTACGCAGAAATCCAGATTCACTAGTGCAACTTCAATTTCAGAATATTTAGAAAAATCTGAACTCTCCCCCGCCCTGCTACACAACTGGTCGGATCCCACGCGAATGCGCTGACACTTGATAATCGGAATAAGAACTCGTTCCTGTGACGTAGAGCGTCGGTGTTTGCCGACAACTGAGGGAAATTACGGGGGAGGGTGCCGCCCACTTCCACCCGGGAGGTCAATGATGGCAGGGCTTTGTCCGAGTAATGACCGTATTTACGTTATACGACGGGAGGGGAAGGATCGGCCGCCCCGGCCGCCAAACGAGGTCCTTTGGGGGTCGGTGGTGATCCATAGAGGACGGCATATAAATAGTAGGGACAGTGAGTTAGGAGGGGAAGAAAAAAAGAGGGGATAAGTGAAAAAAGGTCTCTCTTCGATAGGTCCACCAAAAATTAAGAATGGGGGAAAACTCTTGAACAAATAGATAAAACTGTAGTCTTGTGTGCGGATAGCGAGGCTATTTCCACGCCCTTGATCGAGATTTTCATCAGTCGCTCGCATCATCAAGAGTGGATTTATTCCTTAAAAAGTTCGTTCGCTGAGGATGCTGTTTCACCAATGCTTCTGCTCTCAATTAAAACTGTATATTTAGAATGCAATTCTCAGGACTACTGCTACGAATTTAAGTGCTTCGTCGGCCCTTCCGAGTCGGGTGAATGCTTTATGGAAATTAATTCCACGGAAAAGAACCGAGGTGAATTTTGCGGAACGAGCAGATACAGGCTTCGAGATCGATTCCTTCATCGTCGGAGACAAGAGGGGTTAATTTACCAGTGAAACCAATTACACGTCATTATCCGCGTCAGTGATTCACAGACGATCTTTCCATTGCTCCCTCGCAAGGAGGGGTTCCACCCAGACGCTTTGCTGGATACTTGCCGAGAATAGCAACCGGGGTGCAGCCATCAATTCAACGTTGCGTTGCGTTTTCATGAATCTCGAGACCGAACAATACGAGTGAGACATCTATTCCATTTCATTTCTAGTTATTTGAAAAGAGCCCGAAACATTTGGTAACATCATATTTAATATTCATCGCAACATGGGACCATATCAGATGTTTACGAATTATCACTAAATCATTTGATATTCAATTTGCACATTCTGTTAAAATTACTATTTGGTATTCTACCGTTAACGGTAGGTTTTCAATGGAACCCGGCTGAAAAATGCTAAAACGATACATTTCATTATCGCTCTTAACAAACCACAACACGACAACTACAATAAGTTATTATTTATTCCGCACACTTCCTTCCTCCCTCCATTCCGTCAGGCATGCATGTCCTACCCCTTCCTCGCTTGCCTAACGTTCTCTCCACTATCACAGACTTCAACATCCCATCGACAATCAAAACGCTCTGCATCCATCTTTCCGAGCGGTTAGGTGGTAGAAGAGACTCCAATAACTCAACCTCGCCCCAAAATAAAGACGACAATCTATCTATCTATCGCAGGGCGATTGATAGATGGATTACTCTTTTAGATTTCTCCCAACAAAGCACTCTTCTCCCTCAACATGCCCAGCACCTCCTCGATAATTTTCCTTCATGCACATTTTTCCATATTTTCCACACCCACATTTCAAAAACCTCCTATCTACGCTAATCATCTTGAATAGGTATTTAGTAAAGAGAATTGCCAAAACAATATTTGAGCTTTCCCTATTATACCTCAATTTTCGAAGGGTGAGTGGGACAAGAAATAGATATATTCAGGCGCTTACGGAGTACCTCATTATGACTATACGTAATATTTTATGGAACGAACATTAAAATAGTACCAGATGTTAAAAAATATAGTTGGAGAGACAGCGAAAATATTTCGAAGGCGTTTTCAACTGAGTGGTGAGCAAAATGCCGAATGATACGGTGTGGGGGGGTTGGGAGAAAGCCGTTTATTAGGGGGATAGGGTTTCTCATTTCAAAATTCCTTAAGGCGCCGCGCAACGCACACACCCGGATTGAGGGGTGGGGAAAAGGTCCCACGACCCTTTGCCTGCCACTCCTCCCTTCGCGACACTGGGGATCCCCCCCCCCCCAAGGAGGACGACACACGACCCTTCAGTGGCATCCGTATCCCTCGGAATTGCTCTGGGAAATCATTACTTTCACCCTTTGGCGCGCAAGGGCGGACTGGGGGTGGGTTATGGTGAAGGAACTTGCTGGGAGAAATGGGGGGAGGAGGCGGTCGGCGCGTGTAATGGATGGCTTGGAAACCGTGGACGGAGGGGGGAAGAATTGATAGTGGCAGGAAATATTGAGAGAAAGAGGAGGAGGAGGGCAAGGGGATCGAAGTTCATTGAAGAGACGGATCTTTTGAAGAGAATTGCGAAGGGATTGCCGCTAATGACAAGGAGTGGGCAATCAAATTATTTCTCGGCGCGGGTCGGGGGAAGTGCTTCCCAGTAAGTTGTCGTCATGGTAGAATGAACATGCTTCAAGTAAATACACCCTCAAAATTGATGTCGCTTCAAACAAATGCGCAGTAATTACGGGACTGCCGGCTCTCCCGACACACTGATGACATCCCATTGAAAATTTGATTCAACAGACGAAAATTTAGAGGGAAAACAACGGCGTATAACAAGAAAATCTTGAGCATTTCCAATGAATAGCCCGAAGCCATTGCCGACTTCTTGAAAGGAATGGTAAAATAAACCTTACCGTTTCCATACCACTTTCCGGCAGCATATTAAATTACCGGAATATGGAAAAGAACTACTAAATAGTAGAATAATGTTATATTCCCATTTTACGAAATTATTTAACGGAAAAGTGAATCGAGAATGAATGGAAGTGCGATTGTGCGAATCTATAAAATTATACACTGGTGTCATCGGCCTACATTAAACTAAGACTGAATCAAAATCAAAGACTGGATCAAAAAAGAGACGTTTCGGGCGTGATATTGGTGAAATATCATGATTAATTAAAAATTGGCTGTTTTCCATAAAATAAAATTTAATGCGACCGGACTGGATCCACCTGACGATGATGCAGTTACATTGAAACCTGTCGCATTAAATTTTATATTGTGGAAAATCACCAATTTTAATTAATAACACTGAATCGTCTAGAACTTTTAGGGTCGAGAAGAATGTTTTTGCCGCCCTCTCTCTGGAAATGCGGGACTGTTCCTCATTCCAACGCTCAAAGGCAGTATCATTCCGTGGAATTCCCTCGTACATTACCAAATGCTTCCTCTTTTTATGCCACGCCATTCATATCATTCAAGCTTACGCACTTCCTCACCCGCTAGCTCACCAACATAACATCCACCCTCAACTCCTTAACAAGCACCCCATTCACCACTTGCCCTCGTATATCCGACGGCCGCAAAGAGTCCAGCAACGAGGCACCTCCCTGGTGACAACTAGCATCGCCCTCTTCGATCCCTCCCCTAAAAACACCCTGTTCGTCATCCAAAAGCTCCCCGGGATCACCCTCCTAGGACACGTTTATAAAACGAGCCATTGCGCCGTGCGATTCAGCAATCTTAACTGAGCGCCTACACAAATGGTCAATTACTCTTACACTGATGACATCGCCATCTAATACTCCCAAATAAAAAATAAAGGGGTGCCAAAAATCCGATGATTACATAAATAAAAGTAGTAATAATCAGCCTCATTAAATAAGAATCAAAACGATACTGACGGACGCTGAGAAAACATTTTTCACAACTACAGAGAGAAAAAGTAATGAAGCATAGCAATCAAGCTTGACGTAAAATTGGACACCACCATCACCCGCTAACCTTCCGATAAAAAATTCCTGCCCTTCAAGACATGCTGATGATCCCTAAAGACTGAAAGTTGCGGCATACCCAGTCTAGAGGTTCAGAATCCAGACAACAGAAACTCCGACCACATGGGAGAAGACGTCAAAAATTGCACAATCGGGGAAGGAAATATTATCTGCCATGAAAAAAAAATTTGCTGGCGTCGGGGCTTACGACGCATGAAATGACGCGGGTGTATTAGTGATGAAATGGCTTGAAACACGTACACGATGAGACGGAAACGGTTGGGAGCTCGTTACGGGAGAATAGGGCGGTGAAGGGGGAGGGAGCAGAAGAGGAAAGACGGAAGGGCTTGCGGGGAAGACTCCCATTATTATTTCCCCCAGACACGTAAGATCCCGTACATGCGATATCATCACGGAGAGTGACGATAAAAATAGACAGCCCGTTGAGAGGAAAAAATACAACTATTTTATCAGAACAATTTAAATAACATTATAGTACTAGAAAAATTATGAGAAACATATTATGCGACAAACAATGGATTAGAGCAACCCATGCAACGTGTACTCATGTTACTACGGAAAGTGCATCAGGGGAAGCCAAAGGAATGAGAAACAATGACCTCAATTGTGTACAGTTTGAATGGGTAGAAACCTATTTCCGTTCACCATTTTATCCGGCATTCAGTCCACCATATGAGTTCAATATCTAATTCTGAACCGAAAAATACTTTTGCTACCTATTTAGCACATGAGGTAGCCCTCTTTTAGACCACAGTGTGCGGTGGAGAGATAAAAAAACCCAAAAACTACACTTTCTGCAAGCTGAAGAAATGGGTTCCGAGTGGTGGTAAGCCTGATGACATCCATATACTACGGAAATGGACAGCATTAGGAGCGCAAGATTATGGATTACTAACTAAAGTCGTTTTAACACAAAAGATAAACGCTTTGAATAGCTTGCAAACTGATATATCTTTTTATTGGATATATGATATTCTCTTCGTCATCGCCCAACAGCATCCGTCACATCATTCCACGCCTTTGATGGGCACCAACAGAGACCGCCACGTGGCTTCACAGAGGAGAATATCCCCGGAACGTTGGTAACATGGACCCCCCGCCTCCCCGGAAAGGACTTGCCCTCTCCTCTCTTCCCCATTGTTCTTTTAAAATTCCACCAATTTTTCGGAACGACCGCCGTCGAGGGCGAGTCAACAACGTGACAGGCTCACGCGTCTCCAGACAACTCGCGCCGCGCGGGGAAAATCCGGGAGGCGAACCGGAGGGAGGTCCCATCCGAGGCGGACGGACGGACGGGGGGGGGGGGCGGAAAAAAGGAGGGCGTAGTGGAGGAGAGAGAGATAGAGAGGGGAGGGGGAGGGCGAGATCCATCCCCCGTTGTGCCCGCGCTCAGAGCGTCCTTCCCAGAGGCGAGGCCATCCGCCCCGACCGACCCGAGGAAGAGTAGGGGGGTTGCTGGCTGGAATGCCGCCCCCTCCCGACCATCACCACAGCATCCATCCGCCCCCTCCAGCCCTTGAAGGGCACGCGACTCGCCCCCTTCGCGTCCTTGGACCATCCTCCCCTTTCACCGGGCAATTATATGTATGTGCGCGTATGTATGCGTGTATATTATGTACATTTGTAAGTGTACGCGCAAACACACACACACACACACCGATTATTTCATCTGAAAAAGATGGATCTGCATCAACCTAAAATTTGAGCTGATGTGGTGTTACACGTCTAGTTGGTGTGACTTTGCTTAAAGTTGACTATCAGTTCGTATATTCACGCTCGTGAGTTGTTTCACTAATGCAAATAAGTATACTATTTGCTTACATGAGTGTGTACCACAGTCATAAAATGTACTACTAATATAATGCCTCTAGACTGGGTTGCGGAAACGACGAGCTGGTAGAGTTAGCTGATACGGGGTAATGGATTCTATAACTGGATCATAGATCTTCGTTAGACAGCGCGACAAACTGTACCATACAAGAAACGTTTACAGCATAGATTTCACCGCCATTGAAGTTTGAGGCAAAAAAAAGCATAGCAATAGGTCTTTTTACAGCGATTCTTTCGTGAAGGGTAGAAAATATAGGAAATAACAAACATACCCTGACACTCCCATGATTTCCACGTGCAAAATATTTCATTTATTCCCTTGCTAATGTGGATGTATTTTAGATTATACCTAATGGAGAAGGCCTTTAAATGCTCAAAATAACTCAAAATGCCCTCTTATACATTTGCGGTGAAGTGAATACTACATTGAAAAGACAAAATGTCTGTAATATATGCGCGAAAACAATTATAGATCGCGAGAAAATATATATCAAATGTATTGCAATGCAAAATGCCTATCTCTTCGTTCATTCGACTTCTACAATTTCCCCGGCCCACAGCCAATCGAAGAGCAAAACTTCAAACAACCCCGATTAAACGGATGGGAAGAGAGAAAAAAAAATCGCCAATCCACCATTCAATCCTTCCGATTCACTAGACCTGCAGAAGGGTAACGCGGGCGACAGGATGCCCCATCTAATTCGCGGACACACGCGAATCCGCGGTCACGGAACTCGCGCACATCCCGAAGAGGGAGCGGAGGAATGGGAAGAGAATACCGAGTTTGTGTGGGCAACATTTTTCCGTTCCCTCCTCCTCCCACCTCTCCCTCCACCACCACCCCGATTGTACATGCGGAGGAGGAGGAGCGGCGGTGAAAGGGGAGGGGGGAAAAGTTGTCCCGGCAAGGAAGAAAGAGGGGGAGGGGGGAGCCGGGGTGGGGGAGGGCAGAATGGATCCGCGGAGAGCAAAAAGCGGTCGTCATCATCATCTTCATCCGCTAAGGCTGCCACCTGTGAGCTGCCAACCCCCCTCCCACCCACCTCTCCTCCACCCTCTCCATTCCTTCCCTCCGCACCCACCTCCGAGACAGAACCGCGGAGGGAGGAGAGGGAGAAGAGAGAAAGTGGCAGGGCAAGGGCGGGATGAGAATCCTTAATGGGATCGGGAGACATGCCCTCCCCTCCCCATATTCGGAGAGCGAAGAGAGGGAGGGGAGATTGGGGGAGGGGAGAGGTGAGGAGCTATGGACCGAGTGGGGGAGGGGGAGAAGGAGGCCATCCCAATCGGCACACCCGGCCAAAGGGAAGGGAAGGGGAGGGGGGGAAATGCCTCTCTTCCTCCCCCGATGCGACAAAAACTGTAAGCACGGCATACATACATAAAGCTCGCCTTCGATTCTCATCCCCCAACCCCTGCCCGATCACCCCGCGGGGAAGGACGCGGAGACGGGGGTTGGATGGGGAAAGAAAGGGAGGGGGGGCGCGACGACCCCCTCAGTCCACCGAAGTGGGGTGGTTTGCCGAGGGGGTTTCGCGTGCACGTGGGTGAGGACGGGCCTCTCCCTGCCCCCGCCCTCTCTCATCCCCCGATACATACTAATGATGCGTGCCGCTGGCGCGTGCAATGGCGTGTGGAGGCATCAATGGAGAGGGGTGGCGAATGGGGGTGGCTCGCGGGGACGCACCTCGGGAGGTATGGGCATAGTAACGTCGGATAGAGGTGCTGGTCCAGCCTGCTGAATGGGCGACACGCTGAACGGGGTAAGTTGGAAGTTTCCGTCTCAATACTGTGATAACGATGGAATCGATAATAATTTGCGATCGGTGGACGTTCGATGGTTATGGGGATACAGTCTCCAGATATTCTCCGAGGGATACAATGTCACCGTAGGCTACCTTTTGGTGAAAATATAAGTATAACCTCAAAATTGTCTTTCTATTCATATTCGTCCTTATATTAATCGCGAGTTTCATCAGCCGAAGTTTTCAATACACTAATTACCGTAAATAATCGGGACTTGACGATGCATAAAAAGTTACGTAATGCATCCATTCTTCGAATGCACTTCCTAGCAAGGCTGCTATGATCGTTTATTCCAACAAGGGCTATTAAGATATTCATCGGTAAAACAAGTGGATGAAACAGAGTCTACTGGTCCTCAAGTGTATTACGTCCATCACGGAACAAATTCTTATTTTTCATTCAACGCATAAGTATCATTAAATAACCATCCTTAAACTCACGAAGTAAACCCAAATAACGGGTCGGAATTTCAAAAAGGCACCCATAGGGGATGCGCTAAAAGTATTTTGCAATGTGAAATGCATTTAAGTTTAAAAAAAAATAAAATATGGCTCGTCCTTCAATTGTGTCTGAGCGGTAAGAAGCAATGTCAAGGAGGGGATAAAAAAATCAAGAAGTCTTTCTCAGTACTTACAATTCAATTTTAATTCCAAACTCAATGCACAATATTAGTTTTGACGCGCAGTGTTATTTTTTCGCGGGGTTACTAGGGTATTCCAAAGGCATCGTAGCTAAGGCGATATAAGAAAACCTACATCGACGAACTTTTTTAATTTAGTTTTTGCAGGTGAATTTAGCAGGTAATGAACAACGAATGCTTGATGTATGCTAACTATCTATATGAATACAGATCTGGAACAAAATATGAGTCTTCGTAGCGTTAAGAGGAAACAATACCGACAGTTTACTTTGTTTCATAAAAACATTTTTTAAATGATATCCTACCGATAGAAGTGTTACATGCTTTTATCTCTTCTTCCTCGGAGTTAGAATTGCACGACATTCTTGCGCTGTAAGTGGGATAGAGGTGATATTTGCAGGAACAGAAAATGAGAAACGGTGGAAGAAAGCTGTGAGAGGGTGAACATGGATGGATATGAACGAATAAAGGTAGTGCAGCCAAGAAACACAAAATATTCACTAAAGTTCACCCATGCCCGTGATCACCCAATTGGGAAACTCCGCTGAGGTGAATCTCAGAATGTGAACGCTCATGTCTGGACGCAGGAATTTCAACTTCGCTGGCCGCTAAACCCATTTCATCCCGACCGAACGTTACCCACGGTCTCCCCCGTTCAGACAGCCAACGAAATAAATATTGGCCATTGATCCTTTTGGGAAACACGTGCTCTCATCCAGATTTCCCACCGTCCCAAAAAAAATAACAGGGGTATGCCCAACATGCCTTAATTGGGAACAAGGACCGGCGGTCGCAATTACCGGAAATTTTTAAAATGTTACCCTGCTTGCAAATGCCCGGTACGGAGACAAATATTCAATACTTCAAAAATTCTGTACATACGTACACATAAATTGTGCGTGATTACATAAACCCACAAATGAAATTTTCCACGAAAATACATAAGTATTTACGCACACACACAAATATGTCGCATGAGTATGGCTACATACATAAAAGAGCTATTCTTGAGGTAAAAGTAGAAGGTAGGCACACACGATACAAGTAGACGAGGTGGTAAGGCGGAGACCGGCCGAGAGAGAAAGATGGGGAGAGACGGAGAGGAGTACGCGGGAGCAGCAGACTTGGAGGGAGGAATAATATGAGAGAAGACGACCTGTTTCCGGAGAGAAGGCAGAGCACGCGACTAGCACCGGACGCGGGCAATGAAATTCCGAGCAAAAAAAGATTGGAATGCGGAGGATGAGAGGGAACGGTGTGGAGGGAGAGAAGAAGAAAGATCGGGGAGGGAGGGATAGAGCGATGAGTGTGGAACTGGATCGGGATGAAAAAACGCTTCGGAGGGAGAAAGAGAGGAAGAGGTTGCGGGCACTGCAGGAATGGATGAGGGGAGAGAAGAGTGCGGGCGAAGGATTTAAAGAATGAAGAAGAAGGAGCCGGGGGTTGGGGCTGGAGAGGGGGGCAAATGGTAGGGGGGAAGGGGGGAGAAAGAGACGAGATCGGTGTTGGGAAGGAGTGAGGGACAAACGGGAGCAGTAGCAGACGAAACAGAAGCCTTTTCGCCGCCACGGCGGGAACCCACGATTCCACGGAAAATGAATTAAGCGTTCCGAGGTGGAGTGGATCGGAGTCCCAAAAATATCTTCCAAGACCATCCTCCCCCGATACCAAATGCACTTAAACACGGGGTTCCGTCCCTCTCGATTTTCCCCGGACACTCCTCCCGGATTCTCTTCCTAGCCACCGCCACATTTCACCGCGGTTTTTTTTTCTCGTCTCTCAAGTTGGGAGTCGTGCCTTTAAAATTTTTCTGAATTATCCGATTAACTACAGACTTGAACCGGAATGAGGTGAAGGCTAGAACTTAAGGAATTAAGGCCTACGGCGTGTGAAATTCACTAACTCCGGGGAAGTCCCTATCACAACATAATCTTGAGTTTTCCCAGAATGTTTTAGCACCCGCATTTTTCATCAGAGGGCACCCTGAAGGCGTACCGGGGCACAAACCCGGGAGCCTCCAGAAAGCCACCGAACGATTAGACAGAATATCATACCACGATTATAAAATAAATTTATAAAAATGAAAGTCTGCGCTGAAAATTATTGCATTGATTATCTGAAGTATAAGTTAACGTATTGTAATACCTCAAGTAAATTTCGAGAAAAAATTTCATTTTATAGTGGAATTACACGAGGAGTTAAAAGGGTCAACACACCGAGAGTCCAAATATGAAGTTAAAAAGTACTGGGAGACGACCCATGAATAGAACGTGAGGTCATCGTTTCTCGGCCATCACTCTGGGGATATGCTGATCCGAGTGGCCTAACATGAAATCCCTCGTCTGCATATACAGGGCACAGAAAAGAAACGACATTTTGACACTCAAGTGGCCAGACTACTATAAGATAATGTCTCAGAAAAAGATGATACCTCACTTGAACGACTTTTAATCACGAAACCAGCGAAGTAATGGGATCACAACTGTCACTTTAAGAGGCAGGAAACATCACTTCCCACCCCTCGTTCCTTTCCCGGATGATATAACACATTACATGCCAATGATGAATAATTTGGAATGCTATCGAGCGATATTATGTTTGAACATAACTCAAGCGAATTTTTAGCAGTCGCCTATTTTTTTATGTAATAATTTTAATATAATTATTGTTTAAGGTGGGTCGCGGTAGGCCAGGGTTAGAGCATTGGACTACTGACCGGGAGGCCCGGGTTCGATTCCCGGGCAAGCCACTCAGGGCACCTACAGCTCCACCGAAGATGTGATTTTTTGGTTACTATATCTTCCTCGGAAACCATAACCGCACAGGGAAAGGAACAGGCTCCCTTACCCAGATATGTGAATTTCACACGCCGCATAGGACTTCGTACTGGGTGATCTCTACCACCCCCAACCAAACCGACCTTTGGGTTGATTACTGTGCGTTGTTGTAATGCTTAAGATCATTTCACAAGAGACGAATGGCACCAAATTTCTCGGAAAAAGACAACACAGGTAGATCGAGTTGGTCAAATGGACGAACGCTTTACTTGGCAACAATTGCCTCGCTTCTATGCTATCGATTTTTATACTAGGCACTATTAGGCTTCGTACGTAACGTAACTAATTGTTCGAATCTATTACGTTGAGTTAACTCCTCCGCCATAAAATATTACGAATACCCCAACACATTATAAAGACGGCATTGATTTTCTTAAATGGTTTCCGACTCCCTGAATTTCGGGGATCGTTGAATGACGCATGGGACAGTCGCAGTCTACGGCACCGGAGTTCTCCAAGACAAGGGGGGCGATTTAACAAGGTGCGGAACCGAAATCGATCACTCCCCGCCCACCCCGCCCCCCCCCCCGGCCGCCTCCCTCGCAGATTAAGTAAACCACTTCCTACGGACGGCAATGGACGGCCCCGCATTCCGAATACGAAATAAGCCGCACTTCCGTGACCGGGGCGGATGAATGGGGACGACGGGCGGATGGACTACCCCGAGAAATAATGGGGCCGCCTCCCCGCGGGTTCGGCGCGGTTGCAGGGAAAACGAAGACGGGGGCGCTCGAACCCCGGAACTTTGAACCCCCCCTTTACTCTCTCACGAAAATAGCACCCGATAATTCACACGACGGAGTACGCCGGGCTGCATCGGCCACGATTTACACGAGATGCATACATACATCCACCGCATCCCACCCCCCTCCACACTCCCCATACCTTCCCAGAAAAAATAAATACACCCCATATGCAGGCGAGTCGAAACGATCCTCTCCGATCGACGCGAAGGACGAGTAAACTGGCATCGCTTCCATCGAACCCACTTCGAACGCTTACGGAGAGAATCGAATGATCGAGTCGTGCAAGGAACGGGTGACTCGCGAATTCCAGGGCTACGGGAATTATGCCCCATAAAAATGGATCACGGTTTTATTAACAGCCCTGCAGAGCCTGGAAATGCCCGAGGGTGATCCGCCCGCTATCCCAGCATTCTTCCCTTTCAAATGTCTCGGCGAGTGCCAAGGCTTTCACACACACGTTGTGCGGTTTACAGTGGACTTATTTAGCAAGCGGTGCCAATATGTTTCTCGTGAACGGATAACTTGAGGTAATGAAGCCAAAAGTTACCACTCCGTTGCAGAAACCAGCAACCAAGTATTAATTTTGCCTACCTACTTGAAAATAATCAGGCAAGAGATGAGTATCTGAACGAAAAATTATGGTTCTTTTATGACAGCTATTTCCGATTACTTAATCCCCATTCCTAACACCCTAGACTGTGAGATTTCATCCTCGTCATCATGCGCCACATCCGCGCCAAAATGTCGGAATTATAAGCACAAAACGCTCCCCGAACAAAATAACAATTGAAGCGAACAAGACGATGATAAAGATAGCACACTCACCAATTCCTCCTCGTAGGAGCAATGAAATCCTACAGGACACCCGTAAAAATTTATTGCTCTCTGTGCTACCTCCCGGTTCTCTACAGAAACGAACCGGACTTGCCTGCTGAACACCAAAAACTCCCCACCACCTCCCTCCAGGAGAGCATAAGACCAACAAAACTGCAAGGAAAGGTGGGGGACAAAGACAAAAAAACGAATTCCTCACGTTTACAGCGACTTAACAACTCGTTGAGACGGTAAATGAATTGAAAGACGGATACGGGGGATGGGGAGGGGAGGCGTTGAAGGCTCGGGCGGAGACCGCGGGGGCGAAGTGAACGTAGCATACCGGTCTCATACGACCCGGTCCCGGTAACATACCATCCTCATCCTGATGAGGAGGAGAAAAAGGGAGTGGATGGGATCGAATGCCTGGGCAAGGGAGGGAGGGGGGAGAGACGAGTCCAGGGGTGTGGGGCGAACGGCGGCGGGGCAGAATCCGTAACACGTGAGCCAGCTGCCGTCCCTCCTCATCCTCCCCCTCCCTCGGCCGGCACACGCCATACCCCGCCCCCCTCCTCCTCTTCTCCGCCCACCGCGCTCGGCCACCCCCGCCGGCGGGCCGCACCCCCCTTCCCCGGCTGCCCGAGGGATCTCTCGGCCCCCCTCTTCCTCCCAATCCCCTCCTCCTCTACCTCACCTTTCACCACGGGCCGACGCTTTAGTTTAAGAAGGGGGAGGAGAGCTTCCCCGGCTGCCACCGTCGCCGAGGACGACGCCGGTGGCTGCCTCGGAAAAGAGATCGCTCCGGAGTGAAAATGGGAAAAGAGGGAGGGGGGAGAGAGAGAAGAAACGTGATGGGGATCGGGAAACGGTCCCCCTCCACTCCACCCAACCCCACCTCCCTAACCACTGCCCCTCGCGTTGGCCAAGACTCGCAGTTTACTCCGGAAAATAAATATTTATCATTGTCAGGTATACGGTGTACCCACGCGCTTAGATGAGGTAATTAAACCATATGCTTTCTTGCTGGGCGTTGGAATTAAATGAGGAGGGAGGGAGGAGGAAACAACATTTTGCGGCGAATTCCCGCACAAAAGCTAACGCTATCACCCCGGAAGATCACCGCCAAGGAATTCAGGGCGCCGAGATGAAATTACACAAGGAAATGACCGGGTTCTGATGGCTCTAAGCTCTTACACCAAGTTTACGACTTGATAAGTGTCAATTATCCGCCGCTAAGAAAATCAGGTCACTTACACGTGTAAACGTGCTTAATGTTTCCAACAGCCATCGAGCCTCTGAGAGTAAATGGGCAAATTTAGGCTGGCCTTTTCTTAAAATCTACCATCGGGATGGAACTCGTACTGCGGTTACGGCATTCTCCAAATATTTTTCAACTGCACTTATGAACAGGACACCCAGCGAAAAAAATGAATGATAACAAGCTCTCAAAAATCATAATCTCAGCATTGATATCTACAACAGCACCGACTCATTCAATCTCTCAGATGATTTTTGAAAACCATTGCGCTAGTCTAACAATGAGTCAAGTCAGAACGTTTATTAACAAGATGACGTTTACCTATTTTAAGAACGAGATTCAGGTAAGGTGTAATTGGCAGTGATTATGAATCATACTTCACCCGTGAGAGTTAAAAACACAAGGGGCACATAAAACTTTCACAAGCGTATCAGAATTGATAAAATTACGCTGATATACTATGGTGACGCTCACGTCGACGATTTAATAATAATAATAATAATAGTAATATTTGCCAACTTGATAACGTCATTATGAGTTTCAGCATCCCAATAGAAATACAAGAAAAACCAAACCTTTAAAGCGAAGCATCTACGTGGAGGCCGGTTTACAGAGAAAAGTAAAACCCTTTGTATCCGTGGGGTGCCGGTTTGCGACTTTACCCCGCTATCCATTGTTCTAAGAGAGGGAATGCGGCGAGGGTTGAGAGAGAGGGAGAGAGAGAAAGATAGTGGGGGAGGGGGAGAGGTTTAGATGGGGGATGGAGATAGGCGAGGGCGGCGGGGTGGTGGGGACACGGCGTCGGAGACCTTCACAGTCGGGGCCACCCACCTAACGAGGTGTCAGGTTCCCCCCACCTCCCAAAGCAAACACACTCCCCCCCCCCACACATCGCCGGAGCGCAACCCAATATGCGGCGGCGACTCACCGCTCCGCGATGACACGCGCCTCGGAGGCGGGGGCGTGTCCTGGGGGGGGGGGAGTTGGGTGGAATGGGTGCGTTGTATAAAGACGGCAGACCACCCAAAGGGATGAGTCTGCGGAGGTGGCTGCCGGAGGGGCCGACGATTAACCGGACGGCGAATAGGGGGAGGGAGGTGAGAGTGGCCCGCGACCAGCGGGGGAAGAAAGGAGTGAGGTGGGAGGGTACGTAATCATCGCACGTGACCACGACACCCCGAGAAACTCCCCACCACTTCGTAAGACGGGGGAATCTCCTGACCCTGTGACATCCTGAAATCTGGACAGTGTATTTAGTATCGCGTCCCAGGGGCTCTTTAGCTCCGAGTTCACGGGAAAGAAATCCAACACGCCTCATATTATACTATACTTAATGTTTCAACATGAAGGCATTCAGGTGAAAACTTCGATATTATTAAATATGCTTATGTTTCTCTTTTGAGCAATCATTACCCCAATTTTGGAAGTGTTTGGAGACAGAAAAGCCAACATTTAAAAATGCATATTTTACTATTTAATATGAAAAACTAATTTAAAAATTCTTAAGTCTTCCTGATGTGAACTTTTTTACGGGTAACGTGGAAAAGTGATCAACGTTGTTAATGCCTAACAATAGTTAGCTCCTTGATCTCGAAGAAACTCAACCACTCTTGTTGGAAATGTTATTTGACCGTTGACGAATGCTACTTAAAACTTATAAATCAAGCAAAACCATTGAGAGCCACTTTTCCATTAATTTATACAGATTGTGCAAAACAAATTGTATGCCAAAATAAAGAATATATATATATCGTGTTTTACCTTAGGCAAGGTTTTACATAGAATGTTACTAAGTAAGTTAATTTACAGCTGATACGTAGGCTTAATTACGTCAAACGCAATTGACAAATAATTTGAAAATTTCGACGCGGTTAAAATTATGAACTTAAGGCCTCATCAACCTCAATAAAATTACTTCTCCATGTGCATCTAATATTCTAAAATTTCATCCAAGTTATAATTCTGGCATCTTTCCTTTAAATGCCAAACAATATCCTTAGGCACGGTTTCACAAAATGAAAATCGTGTGATAGTAAATAAGATTCGTGAAGTGGAGAACAAAGAGAATTCTCATTGTATGATAATATTTTCGCTACTACAATTTATCACAACAGACGAATATCACATCCCTCAAAAACAAGATCGACATTATTTTTAAGGTTGATTTCTCGATTTCTCTTTCTCGAGTCTTTCTTTAAGGTGATTACTAGAACCTCAACGCATAAGTTGAGTTAATGGCTGGAATTACGAGCGATGAATTATCGCTTAGTGTGCTGAATTAGAAACTTCAAAAGTAGCCTTGCTCCTATAGGAAATACATGAATTGGAGAAATTAGCTTACCGTTAGGATGTTTATGAGCAAGAGATCTTATTGAGTGAGCGGCGGACCATTGTTAAAATCGTATCACCACTACGAAATCACACCAGATTGATCGATTAGTTCGGACGCCCCGACCTCTTTTATTACGAGAATAGAAAAACACAATAGGCGCGCCGCGGACAATCCGAATAAGCCGAACCTAATGATCCTCCTCCCCTTTCTCCTCAAAATCTATTACTCCGAATGCCTGATGCATGCTTTTCTGGTACCGACAAACGCTCGCGACCTCGACAGTTAGCTGTGGTTTATATTCACACATCACAACGACTTTTTTTCAACACCCCGCCGAATAAAACGATGACAGACAAAAGGAAACAATTGTGAACCGCTAAAACAAAAAAAAAGAGCTTTATGAGACGAATAAAGGATGGAACAGAATAAAGAAGATTTGAGAAAACATACTACTATGAGGGAGATGATAAAAATGTTCGGATCTAAGGACCACTTTATACGTTCAGCCAGAGATGGTGGAATTCTGAAGATATACGGCAAACAATGAAAGGGAGAACAGGTAAAATTGTCGAAGGGAAATTGCGGAGAAATTAATGAAAAAATGAAGCAGGAACTGCGGATGGCGTCACCTGACGAGATGAACTAATCGGACAAAAGCGAAATAAAGAAGAAGTGAACGAATTGGAGTGTGTTTGGAGAACCTCGCATAAGCGATTCAAGGACCGATGACCAGGGACGGTGAATGTTTCTCCTCTTCGACGGAAACTGGAGATGCGAAAAAGGGAACGGGGAAGAGAGGGCCCGTGCTCACTGGCCGATTAGTATCCTGTGTGGAAGACCCTGGCGCACAGAGAATAAACAAGGCGGATGACGGGGTGGAAAGGGAGAAGAGAGAGAGAGACTCGGGCATTTTTCGTTGGCCATCTGCTGTCCCCCCCACCCTCAGAATGCAACGCCCGACATCCCGTCAGCCCCCCATCTCGACGCCCCCTCACCTGGCGCACCGTGCTGCCCTCACTCTGCGACGGTCACAAGCTTTACTGTTAATGCATCGGCCTGCTCGCTTTTACGTTGCAATCGACAGCGTGGGCCAATCACGCAAATCGACGGACCACACGGTTGCACCCAAGCCTCCGTGGCATGGGCGTGGTTTATCCGCGTGAAAGCCGAGTGAGTTTGTGGTTCCCGTAGAAACGTAATCGTCAAATCGGCGATAACGTGATATCGAACGTTCAAAGCGAAGGACGACTTCGGAAACCACCCAAATTAATAATGACTGCCAAGCGCCCTAATTCTTCGTTCCTTCAAATATTATTTTAACTTCGTCAAAGATAACAGCGGAATGGCGACGTTTTGGGAGCATACTTCTAAATAGGTGCGTCGTCACGCACTAATCTTTGGAAGAAGAAGAAGACGGGACGAAGGGACAATTAGTCTCAACCTCGCCCAATTAAGTCGATAAATAAATAAATAAATCTTAATAGAATACCTCGACACCGGGCATATTTTAATGATCCCCAGAATTTCAACCGAACGAGTCGATTCTTCTTCATGTGCTTGTTGCATTAATTATTCAATACACAAACAATTATCGAATAGAATCCCTAGATTCCCTTATACTCCCGGGGGAGGATACTCACACCCTGGACTTTACTCGACTATATCAGAGCGATTCGATTCCAGTAACCGTGTGCAAATATCCAACAAACGACGATAAGATAACACTGCGAACATCACATACTATGCCGAAGAGAGGGCTACGCTTCTACTTGGATCCCGCTCGCTTTTCACACCCAGAGACGATTATCAAATACAGTTTAGTTTTTTTAACAATTTCAGACACTTCCGTTTCATAATTCACGGCGAATTACGAAATATTAATATCCTAAAATTGTTTAGCGCCTTTAACTGGAGGAAGGGCAATGAAACAACACAATAGAAGTATTTGAAAAAGAGTGGGCAGGTGTGTTTTCCGGAGCGAAGACAAATTTACTATTAGAGTACTAAGCAGTTCCGCTGCACTGCGTGTAAAAAATTTGCACCGCACTTCCTTCCTAATGCTTCCCTGACGAACACGTCCACTCGCACCCCTCCCTCCAATGCACCCCACACGACACAGAGCGACGAAAACCACCCCGAGTCTCCCCGTCTCCGCTTTCTCTCCGTTTTATTCGGAAACTCATCGCACCAGGTGGCGCGTGGTGAAGGGATCGAGTGCGCCTAAAACCTTAATCGCCAGTTCATTTTTCAATTAAAGGGTCCTGTGGAGAAGGGGGTTGGGGGGAGCACCCACCCAATACCAATCCCTTCCCCTCTTTCCCCAAGCAAATCGCCCCAGACCACACACCGTCCCCCGGCCTCCCGCCCCCTCCGACCCCTGAGCGACTCGCCTCGACCCGTGGAGCGTGCCCCACACCGGCACCCAACACTCCCTTCCTCTCCTCGCCAGGCTTTCGAACGCGGGGGTGGACGAGGCGGTTTTCAGCGCCCGCTTCACGCACCGCGGGAGGGTCCCCATGGGGCCCATCCTCCCCCCCCCCCCGCCACCGGGAGGAGTGAGCTACCGGCGAGGCCCACACCGCACCACCTGTCGCCCTCCCCACCGCCACCCCCTTTGCCCCCGAGGCCTTTCTTTCGCGCCCGTATCCACAAACGCGCGCACACACACCAATCGCTCGCCCATTCTAATCGCGACAATTCTCCATACCATCCGAACATCTTTCCCGACTGACTGATTTCCCTCTGGGGGTCAATTGGGTCCTTAAGGAGCAATTGAACCACCCTTGTCCGGTGCGAAAGGATGGTGGACTTGAATCGATAATGCTCAAATTCCACTTAAAGAACGTCAACGATAACGGATACAAATTCGAAAAATGTTTCTGATTTTTTCACCATCTGCCACTAAGTAACATGATGTTAAAATAGGCCCACTTCACCTCAAAATCATCTCACTGGTATTATGGAAATCCTTCTTGTTTAAGCTTAAAAGGGGTTATACGTAAATACGCATGCATTATATCGGAAAATAACAATCACGATTTGTTATTATCATCTATATGACAATTAAATAACGACAATGAAATACTATTTTCTTTAAAAATCAATTACGAGTACAAAATATCTTTTAATAGCTAATCACGTGTCAACTAATTATTCGAGACACATAGTATGCATTCTTCTATCAGTCAATAAATTATTAAAATTTGACTTTAAAAAATATCTACTCTGCAAAATTTGTGCGGAAGAAATAGACAGCATTCGTAAAACATAAATTATCGATTTGATCTAGGGCTTGATCGACATTTAAATTGGATCTTTTCGTATTCTGATATCATCAGTATTTCAACCCTAAAATTGTTTTACTGAATCCCTCCAATTCTTCTCATTTCAAGAGTTACCTCCCTCACCAGATAGTTTTTTGTTTTCACGTTTATTTATAACTAAGAAGTTATTAATGCTGATAGTACTTAAGAGACAAACAAGGACAGAAATATTATTGTTTACTCTCATTATTAAAATAATGGGCACTGATAGCTCGATTGATTAGGTTAATAATCAAAGTTCAAAGACAGAACTTGCACAGCGCAAAAGCATTAACGAGATATAATTTCTAAATATAGAAATCTCCAGGCATTTCTGAATGGCAGCTGAGGGAGAATTAAGGCATATTGCATTTCCCCGCTGCAAGACCTCCACCTGATCTACCTTTCTTCGGGGTAACCTTATGGACTCGCCAAACGGAATACCTATACCATATTGCTTGGGTGGAGCACGAATCACTCTATTAATGTACGAACAGGTGCTGTACCTATATTGAGCTTCAACGGATTCGTTGCGTGGGAGACGTACGCAGGAAGAGAGGGAGGAGAGTGCGGGGGAGGGACAGCGGCGGTGGGGGAGAGGCCAGCAGCCACGAGCCATTAGCCTAAACTCAGAATAATCGCTGTTCCAATGCCCTCGTTATTAACGGATGACTTCGCTAGAGTAATAGACCAATTCATTCCATTGCTGGTAGATGCCACAGCCGCTATGGCAGCCGATGTAAACACCGTCTGACGAATATAATTACCCGAATCGTTCCGGAATACTTTTAGACAAGGCTACTAAAATGGCTTTGAAATGAAACATAATTTAATTTATTTTTGACGTGAAATTGACGGTTATCAAAATTTTATTAATAGAATACACATGCTTAAAATACCACGTATTTAATATCGATATATGCTCCGGAGGAGGTATTGAAAGCACAGCGGTTGAGTAATGAGCAGTGGTGGGAGTACAATTAAGAAGTAAAAAACCTTTTCGAATATCAACACATGACGATTCCAGCTCAATTCTAGGCGATTAGGAATTAATCCGAAGCAGCGATTCCACTGATATTATAAAAATACGTCCGCGGGCGATGCTCCACACTACGCACTTCGGTCTCCAAGACGAAGACCACTGGAAGACAAGTTCAGCGGAAAGATCGAATGCAGTGCAGGCGTGACTCTGGATTTCTCCATATCAAGACGTGGAAGGGAATGAATAGGAGGGGGGGGGGCAAGGATGTTATGAGAAGAAGGTGAGAAGGAAGGCGGGAGGAGGGTCGTCAAAGGGTTGCCATTTCGAGAGAGTCCACCACCCCCGTCTCACTTTGCACTAGAAAGGAGATGCGAACACGATGAGGCTGTAAGATACGCGTCGATTATCATCGCACTCAACACGGCTCGATGAACGGGGCGAGTGTGGGTGGGAGGCTTAGAGGAGAAGGGGAAGGGGCCCGGTTGGGGTGGTGTGGAGAGATGGCGGCAGGCGGGCGACCTAGGGCGACTCCGGCTCGACTCACTACACTCGGGGGCGTATTAAGGGTTTTTTTAAAAGGGATGGGGGAGGAGGAGCGGACGCACGAGGAGAGGAGGAGTATTGTGTGGGGGAAGGAGCACCTCGTCACCTGGTTCCGACGACGTGGGATATACAGTGTCGCCGGTCGGTGACATGTGGCCGCCGGTGAAAAATAAAAGGGTTCGAAAGAGGGTTGGTGGTGGGGGAGAGTGGGTGAGTGGATTGGGGGAGGGAGGCCACCCCACAAGACGCCCGAAGAACTACCTCCTCCACCCGCCCACGCCGAAAAAGCCGCCGGCGATTACCATACGCCGTCCCGCACTCGCTCAAAACATTTTGGCACGGGGGCCTCGAGATAAAGGAGGGGGGAGAGCGGGACAGGAGTTTCGCCATCCTCCTCCCGAAACGTCTTCCCAAAACTACCACAGACTCCCCCTTCCGCCACGCGTCACATCCAGTGCTACTGAGGAGTAACTGAATTCATGAATTACTTACCACCCCCCCTCCTCCACCTGCTGAGTCACGCCTTCACTCCCAAGACAGTTCAGCCCTTACCTCTAATCCTCAAAGGACACCTGAGACGGAGGTGGGCACTTGGATATTCCTGGTTATTTCACCGAACACTAACAGTGGCAGTATATGACCTACTTCATTCGAGGACCCCGATTTGTGAAATTATAAAACATTTCCTGAGGAATGCCTGAAGGACCTCCTGCCAAATTTCGGCAAAGAGGCTGCAATATACAAAGCCTCCACTTACATGAGCTAATCTGTGCACAGTGGCTCAAGTACAACGTACGCCAACTGTTGAAAGTAACCTTACCGAGAAATAAGTAACTTCTAAGAGTAATAAAATATAATTTTCGTATTGGGTTCATCTGACTTATAGAAGCGACTTCGAGTAATCCAGCCTGAGGAGGGCTATGGGTGGTATAACAGATATACGAAACTCTTACTAGCTACGCAAAGATAAAAGCAAGCAGTATATGTGCGGGAGACAAGAATTGCCAAGATTACTAGGTCATTATTACTTTGCGGCTTACTCCATGAAGAACTCTTAAATGTCTGATTATTGATATGAACTACTTTGTCCTTTGTGTCAAAAACAACGCGTTTACATTCCGCCAACAGTCTAATGAACTATTACCACATGCTATCGCATGGAGTATTGACGATTAAGTTCGCCCAAACTGAGTACAGCAAGCCATGGTTTTATACCACGACGCTGATATTCGATGCTATAGGGGGTCTGGAAGGCAGGTAATGGAGTGCTGGACGTGACATAGTTATGAGCAACCCGAAACTGTCCCTTTCAGGCGGTGTTCGCCCCTTCGAAACCAGCCCCTGCCCACCCCAGATGGAACAACCCTTATCTCCCTCCCGCGCCGGCATCTCTGATCGCCAACCACGTGCTCCGAAGAGTGCTCCGGCCCGGCCCCATCCGACGCTCATTCCGCACCTACGCACGAGGTTCTCCTTAAACCCCCCTTCCGGAACTCATTCACGCTCTGTGCCTCCATGAAGAGGCACGTCCTCTCTCTTTAATAGACCCCCGAGGGAGGGCGTATAATTAAGTGGCAGGGGAGCCCGTGCCCGGCCCGAAAAGACTTTGCTTTTCGAGGAGGACGTGGGAGACGAGATGAGGAGGGGATAATCCGAAAATGGACTCTCCGGAAAAAAAATCGACTAAACCCTTTCCCTAAGAGGTGGCGGGGGAGGGAACAGGGGAGGTGGAACGGTTTGGGCCACCTACTGAGGCGAGCATGGAGTTCCCGCCCCCTTGTCTCCTACCGGGAAGCAGCAAACGAGGCCGGACACACCTCGGCGGGAACGTCTCCATTAGAAGCCGGTATTCGCGGGGACGCAGCGGCCGGCCTGTGTCGGCTTACCTCTTGGCTGGCAAGGTACACACATACACACACACAATGCGGGGGCCAATACCCCGCCGTCCAACTCCCTTCTCCCGAAAAACGCACGAAAATGTTTACGGACCTGGCATGTTCCTTGGAAACCGCCTCCCCGGTTTCGCGAACTCGGCTCAGCGGCCGATAATTGAGCCGTCCTGGGTGGCAAGAAAGGGATTTCCCGGAGCTTCCGGAGGGCGTCGTATGTCGGAGAATGTGGGGAAAGCGACGAGAACAAGCGAGTTAGGCGGGGGAAAGTGAGGGCAAGTATTGACTGGAAATGCCGCGAAGGTGGGGCCGGGAGAAACTTTACTCCGAGGGCAATTCGGGGCGATATTCCTAGAGAACAAATTACCCAAGAACCTCTCACGACCATTCCTTTTTTTCCTCGCAGAATTCGCGAACACACGGGTAACAGTTTCAACAAGTCCATCCGATTGAAAGTAAATAAGATAAATATTAATAATCAGTATTTACCCTTATGGCTAATTGAAACAATGCTTTTTTCAGTCCTGAAATCAGTATTGAATCCAGGAAACTAAAGATCGTATCGTTTAAATGGGGGCTCACCTACGATAGGTGAATTCGATTTCCAGTATTTAACAGAGTAACAAGCAATGTATTTTCTATCCGATTCTTCAATCCAACTAATAATCACAGGTGAGCACAAGTGTGTTTCAAGAAATTATAGATCATGGCGCTATAATCCACATTATTTTTGTAGAAATCCAGCTTTCGTAATCTGCCCGTGAAAACGTTTTGTTGAAAGAAGAAGGCGGAAGAAAATTGAAATTTCTCACTATTTACAGTTGGAGGAGGCTCGCAAATAATTTCTAAAACAGTCAACGTGTTCATTCAACAGTGCATTGCGACATATCGCCAAAATATCAGCATTTGGCGAAACGTTTGCATCCAATATTGAAACAACCTGATTTCAGCACTTATAGGACTGACGACAGGACAGGACGATGGTAAATAGAGATCAAAGGTTTGAAAATATGAATTTATTCATCTCTCTTACGAGTTTTACATTGCGCACCTTTAACTATTGATTCCCGGCGCTTAATCACCATCATCAACATTTTAATGGAAACGAGAAAACGGGAAAAAGGAAATTTTCGGGTTTATCATCCAACTAAAATTCCACAGAATCTGTCATTTACGACAACTACTTTACTAACGCTCACAGTAGATATCAGTAATTCAATAAAGGTTAATCGATAAATTTTTTTTTAATCTACACACGTGACGCGAGACGAGAAGCAGTGCAAATAAATTAGCGACCAATTAGTTGTTTGACATTGATTTTCTCTTTCAGAAGGAAGACCCACGCATTACCGAGGAATTTCACATAGAATTCAACCTTCTCTCTTCTAAGATATATAATCTCTTTTCCTTCCCTACGCGGTCTCATCTACCACACGAGAATGCCTTGTCCATAATGCGCTCATGTCCCAAGCACAATTACGAAGGCACCTCGACCAATAAACGACGGACGGAAAAGATAGCGCTCCTTCCCACCGCGGAAAGCACCAGGTGACCCTAAGGCAGAAAGAACTCCAAAGGAGCCTATGTTCGGAGCACCACCGGGTGTCCTCGCGCCAGCAGGGGTGGAGGGGGCATGGAATAATGGGGTGCGGAGGAGCGGATGGTTAGAGAGGGCAGAGGAGGAAGGCGAGATGAGAGGGCGGGCGGACAGGAGAGGATAAAAGGGCACGTTATAAGGGTCGGGGGAAGCTCTTGGAGAGGGAGTTCTCCATGTCGATAAGTGAGAGGAGAAGTATATCGTGTCTTTGGTGCGTATTTGGTTGCCCCCGCACCTCATCCTCCCCGACCCATTCCCTCCAAACCCCTCCTCCCCATTCCCCCGCCCATCATCCCTTTCTCCTCGACCCTATCGAACCCGCCCAAACGTCCAATGTTTTAATCGTCGCACAATAATCACTGAAGACCTAACTTTCGACGCACCAAAGCATGCATATAGTAATATCTTCTAAAAGATAAAATTTTCACGGTCTGGACACCGAATCAGGCTGAGAATGAGGCAAAGAGATTGAAGGGAAATGTACAAATAGAAAAAAATGACTACTTCCCAAGGTTCAACGTAATATCTCAAAGCAGCATTTCCATATTCACTTGGCAAAGTCTCCTAATCACCACTGAACTAAACACCTATTGGCATCTACTTTTCAGGTGCTTGCAATCGACTATAATTTTACAGTGTCTTATAATCTTCGCCGTTTTCTATTTTTATATCAATACAAGTATATAATACTAAGAAGAAATACCAAATATCATGCTTATGGTTGAGTGAGATAATTATTAATCGAATGTAGAAATTAATGTGGAAAATATTCACCATCATAACAACACTTAAATTAAGGCTGTCTCCTATTCGGATTTAGCAATTTAGCAAATAAGATCTAAATGAACCAAAAATGACAAACAATTTCATATAATAGTCGTTGGAAGTTTTACTTCACAGCCTTCAAATACCTGTACATATCCACAACTTTCAAATAAATCCTTCATCCACCGCTCTCCTTACAACAAACATCCTTATTAAACACCACACGTCCACGCAGAGACGGATACTACGTGGACGAATAGGAAAAATAAAGCATCAGGGTAGAGAGACGGGCCATCGGGCACGGAGGGCTTTATCGGGAGGGTTGGGAGAAGTATCGGGGAGGGGGTTGGTTGGGGGGAACGCCCCACATGTCCACCGTATTGGATTTCAAGCACCAGATGAGGCGAAGAAAAGGAGCAGAGAGGGAAGGGTGGGGGTTCAGAGAACGGGGCAGGAAGAACCCGGGAGAGGAGGTGGGGACGGGGGCAAAGTGGACCACACCACGCGCCCTCATGCCCGACCTCCTACCAAAACTACTTATGTCTCCCACTAAACCCCCCACCCCATAGGCCGTGATGGGGGGGAAATAAGGGAGAAGGCTTGAGCTCCCAACGGAGACGCACCGGAAATTCATCGGCACGGGGAGTGGAAGAGGACGGCAAACCACTCCTTGAACAGCCAACCCACATTTCCCGAAGACCCCCTTCTGCCCCCCCCCCCTTTCCGCTATACCCACCCGCCGCCCCACCACCCAATGCTTCAACCCACACCGAGGAAGGGGAAGGCCGCTAGGTAGGCGAGCTACCTAATCGTTAACGAGTCGGCCAAAGTGGTCCCGCAAATTAAAATGTCCCCGCAATAAAATTCCATGGGCTCTTCCGCCCCCATGTTAATCCATCGGAGAGATAGCGGCGCTCTCATAGCTCGCCCGTTTTTTACAAATTTCCCGCGGGCATGAGAAAAAATGTGGAAATTCAGCGAAAGGAGGAAGGGACGAGGGATGATGCCAGAAAGAAATTCGGCGGTCGGGAGTCTTTTATCTCGAACCACTTCACTCTCCCGAAAGAAACGAGTAAGGACGAGTCGCGATTTCCGTTTCATTGAGTTAACTTTGAACGGCACACGCATGCTTTCTTCAAGTCAGGAGGATTGCCAGCCAGGAATAATTTCCTGGAAAACGAATTCGAGTGAAGATGACGATAAAATAATAGAATATGACCAAGGAATCGTATTCACTTGCTGCTGAAGTGCTACAAATTAGAACTCCAGAGATGCTTACGGAAATGAAAAACATTTATTTAACGAACCGCCAGAATTTTATCTCACAATCACTCAAAGTTAGAGAAGTCCAATATTTAATGATATTATTCCAGATCAGCGACCGGACAAAAAAAATACTTAAAAATGTGAGTTTCTTCAAAATACTGCCAATTATACAGGAAGCAATGGCATAGTTAGAATAATTACATCTATTTCCCATTCCCATTGAGAATTATAAAGACAAAACACCTGCTCAATTGAACACGAGTAAATATGCATGTTATTCTATTACTTATTTTTATTTTTTAGAACAAACTTGGAAAAGACATGATTGCGATTCAATTAAATTAATGCCGGATTCGCATTCCATCGCAATGTTTTACGAAATCCTAATGCCACACAAAAATCTCAAAGCGGATTACACTTAAATCCAAAAAAAACTAAATCATAAATATGCAATTTGAATTCATAATGAACTCATAGAAACTCGGTCGACTCTCAGATACTTACCTGTAAAGAATGCTTGGGAATATTTAGACGGCACATTGTCTTAAACCGTGTCATGGGAACTACACACAAGATAAAGAATATATACCTAATAGCTATGTGATGTTTCCGCTTAATCGGAAATGCCTCACATACCAAGACATAGACTCCGTGCCGTTTACCGTTCGTGACAAAAACGACCTTAATATGCCTTAACCTACTTTAATGTTGTACAGTCGGCATGAAGATGGCCGCAGTCATAGATAACTCTCAAAACAAACACGATGATGCCCTAGAATTAAACTAATGAAATCTTTTTTCACGAAAGTTATTTTTTCGGGAACGCGAGATTTAGCTCGCTATACGATCATAAATACCAAACTGTTATCATTAAGGGATCAAAAATGAAAGAAGAAACCGAACATTTTTCCAGCCACTCCTACAGCCAAATATATTTCAGTAGAACGGAAATACTATAAATTTACTGCCGCGATAAGATCGAAGCAAAGCAAGTCATTGGTGCAGATATGAAATTACCGCAGTAATTACTCACTCGCGACGGCAACTGGTACATTAACTACGGAGAACCATAGCCTCCTAAAAAGGCGCTTGTCATGACACGCGGAAAACAGTAGTAAACCGAATTAATCACGGAATCCGACGGATAAGAAAGGCAAATTTGTGACCATCACGAATGCAACTGCTCGAATTAAAAAAAAAGATTGCAACCGGAAACGTGTGATTGTATAATTGGGAGCGGTAAACGTGCCTCCGGACGGCCGTTGGCGTGCATTTAAGCCACACCCCCGTCAAAAAATTCGGCCTCTCCCGAGGCGTTCCGTGCCCACACACACACCCCCCCCCCCCGCCTGCCCATCCCCTTCCCTCGCCACCCACCGCACCCAAAGCCGCCAATCTCCGCCCGCGCCGAACGGGACGGCACGGGCCCGACGCGCATTAGGGCCGGCGGAGGAGGAGAGGGAGGGAGGGAGGGGGATCCTTTGACGCCGCTCGCCGGTAGAGCAAGAAGGCCTTTCGTGTCCTCCGCCACCACGGAGCACGCAGCCGACGCACGATCCCCCGGAGGGAGGGAGGGGAGGCAGGAGGAGGAGAATGAGGCGGAAAACTCGGTCAATCGAACGGACGATGCGAAAACGCGAACCATTCCGTTTCTCGAAAGGCTAAAATTGAAACGATGTGCGTAATTACGAAGCTGTATGCGAGAGTGGGCAATGGAGTAAATAAATTCGCGGAAAAATGCGAATAAAACGCAACGTGAACGGGATACAAAATAAACATCTGCAAAGATTGAAAGAAAAAAGTGAATGCGAAACTGTGCGTCGTGTCTTTTCCACGATTAGCCTACGGACTCGGGTTCGTGCGAGGCATCATTTTCAACATTTTCCTCTTTTAGAGAGGGAGAAACGAAGACACGAAAAATGATGACCGGTTGAGTGTGTCTACATACATATTTACGATGCCGCTGGATCATTAAGTACTTGTCACAGCATTTAATGGCTCAGCTAATGATCGCTATGGTATGATGGCGGCGTGCATTGGACGAATCGGCAATTACCACTGAAGTTGGGATAAGAGATTCAGTTCCTGTCACATTCTGTACGATACCTTCAGCATGCTATAGGTTGCGACACGGGAGGATCTCATTCACCTTCACCCTGCCCTTTAATCTTTTCAAATCATAGGAATTTCTCACGAAACTATGAGATTGATTGCGGATGTACCTCAACATTTTACGCCGTCACATTCTCTTAACTGATAGTTTTGTCAAATTTGGCAAACGCCATCGTCTGCATGCAGTTTTCTAGGAATTCAATCTTGTAGGAGATTAAATATCCAAATTTATTTATTTATTTAAAGCACAGCTAACATGTGAGAATATTACTTATCGGACTGGGATATTACGAAAAACACATTGATAATACAAGACTCGAGGCTAATTCCAGCCTTCCATGTGGTCCATCATGGGTAATGCTAAAGAGTTAGATTGCTTTGGCCACCAGATTATCTTCATGGCCTATTGGTTACCAGATACATGAATCTACAGTTTCACAATGAGAATTCGACGGTCGAGTTCGAGATTTGGCTGTATTCCATTGCGAAACAAAGACCAAAAAGAGAACTTTCCAAAAGCGGTTGTGATATTTTCGTATCATTATCATGAAATCTAGTCAAATGGATTTTATTTATCAAGAAAATTCGGTCGTTTCTTTTTACCTTCTATATTTTTAACAGAATGTAAAGAAGAGACACCTTCGACCGGACGTTAAATCAGTCTTTAGTATGTCCATGGAAACCATTGTATATAAGACTTTCCACATCGGTTTCCTAAATAGATTTAGACTGCGGAGTATTGATGACCTTCACCGAAGTCAAAGTGAACAGTCGTGAATTCAAGAGCAGTTAAGGAAAGGGAATATTTCTTTTACGTTCCATGAGAATTACGTGCTAGTTAAAGCGACCGAGCTCAAGATTTCCCGAGTTCAAGATTTCACCATTTCATATATATACTCCGCCCCGAAAAAATCCTATCAGTTAATAATAGATCTACTAATATTCAACAGATACTCCACTCGAAAAGTAAGGCAATCAAAATATTCACAAAAAATATCTCCCGTGGGTAAGAAATAATGTACTGAGTTTGATGGTATTTACTCATTAAAAGTTATCCACCGGTATCATCGCTAAAACTAGACTCTTCAAACTACTTAGGCGGATATTTGGCAAAATTAAATAGTGTCGTTCATAATAAACTGAGCCGATAGGAAGGAGACGCGAACTTCTAGCAGCCTCGCCTGCAACATTCACTCTCAATGCTATCCCACAGCAACATAACATCACCAGAACCGCTGGAGTCGCGATTTCAGCGTGAATACCCACACCAATTCTTCTTCTCTTATAACATGCGGGACATTCGAAGCAACAACCCCTTCGACGGAAGCGTAAGTGTAGTAATGAAAACGTCATACTATAATCCCTCCAAATCAGAACGGTGGCAGCGTATTGACTCGAACGAGGAGACAAATGGATACAATCTTGCGAGCGTGTGCGTTCGGGAGAGGCACGCGAATACTCTCCGACACACGGGGGTGGCGTAAATGGATATACAGGGGAGGAAGCGGGAGTAAGAGAAAGGGCAAGCAAGACAGAGGAGAGGGAGCACGAAGGCTGGCGAGAAGGAGAGAAAGAGAGAGAGAGAAGTCTTTGACAGAGAAAAGAGGCGAGGGCGTGAAGTGAAGGCGAGGAGGATCGACCTTGCAATCCCACGCCTTTTAAACTTGGGGGGGACCCAGAGGGCGCCAACCCCGCAGAGCGCGCTTGGCTCTGCTCTCTCTCTCGCGAGGCCGTTACGTCAGCAGCAGTACAGCCGTCTCGAACTCTCACTCCGACCACCCTGCCTTCCTCTTCTTAGTTACCCCCCTCGCCCGCCACCCTTCCCCCCCTCTCTCTCTCTCTCTCGCCCTCACAAGAGAGCTCGCTGCTTTCAGCACGCGACCGAACCGGGCCCGTCGATATGGGTTAGCGAACGGATCAACACAACGCTGCGCTGATACCGCCGCCCCGGTCTCGCACGCTTCGCTCCCCGCGAACACCCTTCGGGATCGGCGGGCGAGGGACCCCCTTCGGTGACCCTCGACCATTTTCGGTCCGTCTGCAAAAAGACCCCCGGAATTTCCCTGCGCCACACCACCGAGGGGGGGGGGAGTCTCCGATTCGCGCGCTGAGTACCAGCCGGTTTCCGTTGAGCGCGATGCACGCACGAGTACCGATTTCCTCAAAAATTAATATGACCCCGCAATTTTCGTAAAACGACAGTAATCTTTTTCAGTAAAGGCAGACGATACATTCTAGCAATGCCTCATATTCGGGTGAATTATACTTAAAAAATGTTTCATCTTCATAATTTAGCAATTACTCCGCTAATTAAATCCATTCATGGAAGTTTCTCGCCTTCATTAATATTCCTTACAGAATGGTTAAAAATTGCTACAACACACTCCCTTTTAATCTGCCCTTCATTTTTGTCCCTAACTAAAACCCCCCATGCCTTTTTGATAATCACACAAGCTCGGTTTCCAGAATATACCAGATGCACGTCAGCACCCATAAAGTCCTGCTCTACATTCACCTAATCCTATTTACCCAAACATTTTTTAAACATAATTCCGAACCTATCATGAAATTTCATTCAGCATCGATTTGTTTAGTTGGCACTACATGTTTTCAGGAATGCAAAGATATTTCCAATGTATTTCTTTCAAATAAAATAAACCTCAGGAGCACAGGTCCACGTTCGAGAACAAATGAGTTTGTATGCTCATGAGCTGACTTCTTTACCAAAACGGTAAATTATGATTCGTTATGAAATGAATCAATTAATTATAAAAAGTACATCATGAAAATGTAAACAATGGGAAGTTCAAATTACTGGAAATTGTTTGATCAAAATTTCGAGAAGTTTGTAAACAGTGCAATTCGGATGGAGCTACCGAGAATGACTTATTAACACACATTGATAATTAAGAAACTCCACAGTTATAACAATAAAACCAGGTTGCTCTCGCGATCTCAGATGACGCAATTAATATCACATGAAACAGGCACGTGAGTTGAAATTTATCAGAGTGAGCGATATTTCCTTTATCATGTCACAGGAATGCCTTAGCATTAACGCAGCGAAGATCAAATGGCCAATGCCTCCGAATTGGAGCGCTATAAAAGAAAATAAAATCTGTTTCATCGTGTTATTTGACAAAGTTTTTTTATCGAGATAAAACCAAATACCAAACGCCGCCACGCATTCCTTACGTTGCCGGCAGAATTAAACAGTTTCATAAACGAAAAATGAATTTCATGCCACGGTTCAAACCCAGTGGCGACCGTCGAGGAAGAGGAATTGGCCATTCGAAACAGCACCAGCCACCGTACCTCCCCCGCCACCCTTCTGCAAAAATTCCCAAAGGACGTAGCCGAACATTTGCATCGTTATTATAGCTTCACTCCCATACATATATATACGTATAAACCCATACATGGATTCGTGATAAGGGAATATTATTTCCAGAACCCCGGTCAATCCACGGCGATATTTTCCGAAGGCAGTTCGATTTGCATCGAAGACATAACCTTTATATGCTTATAACGACGGAATTCTGGCATCGGACAGAAAAACGGTGCCGCTTATCGGTTGTGGAGAGGGAATGGGGATTCTAGATTTATGGGCCATAGTCATACGATGTGAAAACGAGTGGACCGGAAAAGCAGGGAATGGAGCCGAGAGGAAGGGTAGGATATTCAAAAGATAGATGAAAAGGGAGGAAGGGAAGGGAGACGTCGCAGGGGGACGAGAAAGGGAATAAGCTGATGGGTTTCTCCTCGAAATACTCGTAAGGGTACGTCCGGGTTAAAGGAATGAGTGATTCCAACCTAATACCTTCCACGCAAATGAAGCGAGAGCATGAAAATAAGTAAGAGATAGCATTAAAAGGCTCCCTAGGAAGACAACATGCAAATTGAAGATACGGAAGCAATGAATAACTAAAGATGAAAATGAGTACAATCCATTTAAAGTGTATTTCCGTTCATTGCTATGCTTAGAGGAAAACGGTCTCGAGGGGGAAACGACATATAACACAGAGAACGGTAAAGGGATAAGAAAAGCATCCAAAATACATTTGAAACACAAATATTCCAGGAGAGTGGTTTGGCGAGTGACATAAGGAAGGATAATTACGACACAGAAAAATTGTCATCCTCTTTTATACAACTTCATTAATATCAATGAGCGTCCAATACGCTCTTGGCAAGCCACGGGATTTTGTAAATGGCAAGAGACCTATCGGAACAACCACAAAACGGCAGCTTCCACATGCATCTTTGATTGGAACTTTCGTGTCTTTACACTTCAAAATATCAGTATCCTTCAAAGAGATACGAAAGACTTATTTTGTAATATACAAATTCTTAAAAAAAACGCAAAAAGTAATACCATCCATTTCCTTTCCAAACTACAAAAATTATTTGGTTCAATTAAGTAAAATTCACGAGATATAAAAGATATAATTGAAAAGAGATATTTTTTTCAATTCCAGCATGTTAATTTAACGAGATGGATACATGTGTTAGAGAGTTTATTTTTTGAATTGCCAAACAGGATTCGATTGGGTAGAGTTATTAAAAAAATCGGATTTAATAGACTTTCTCACACATGAAAAACTGATTAAATAGACTCGTAGTGAATATTTAGGGAGATGATAGTAACTATTATACTTTTGACAGTAGTCCATGCAAGCGTTTTCCCAATTCAAAGTAGTTACCCAGATAACAATGTTTCGAATGTCACACGCACCTGCACGTTATATATTAAAGAAATATAAATGACTCATTGTTTCTAACATAACATGCCTTAGTGGGCTTCTTCAATGTTACAAGACACAAATAATCGACAATACTGTTCAAGTTCATAAAAATCTTCGACAACAATCATCGTCAATATCTTCAGACTTCCCGGCTCTCGTGGTGCGGCCATTTTTAAGGCAAGTCGTACACGTACGTTTATGTAACAATTTTTTAACTCAGAATAATCGATACTTTAGCCTTCCAAAATATTGACTATACCTTCGAATCACCCCTTTATCTCCGAGACACGGAATTTCTAGTGCACCATTGGGAGGCAAAGGGAGGAGACGTGAATGTGTGGAGGGACGAGGACGCAGGGGCGGGCGGGGGGGGTGAATACACCACGCGACGGCAAAGTGGGAAAGTTGGAACGTAAAAAGAAAGGGGGTGGACAGGAAGAGGGGGTGTGTGTGTCGTAAAAGAGGAGGCAGGGGTCGGCGGGTGGGAGGCGGAGCACCGAGGCCGGTGGGGCGGAGCGGTTAGGAGGACGAAAGAATTGAAAACAAGCCGTGGGGGGGTGGCCTCGGGAGAGTGGCGCCCCCGGTGCCGACGGGGGCGAACAGAAATCGATTGGCGGAACAAATCCGAACCGACAAATGAGACGCTTAATGCGGTGGCGGCAAGGACCGGCGCGGGTGAGTCCTTCGCGACCCCGGAACGGTTTAGCCGAACACCCGACGGTTAAGGCGGGGAAGGAGAAAAAGAGGGGTTGGTACGGCGGTTGGCGAAAAGATATACGACAATCGGGAGGAAAACTTCAAAGAAAACAAGAAGAGGCACTACACAGACACTCCCCCTCGAGTCGCTTCCGTGTGCGAGTGTCAGAGAAAGAGAGAGCCGGCAGGGTACGAAGATCGATGTAGATAAATGCATATATACATATATGTATAAAAAGTTTCACCCTCCAGAGCTTCAATGGAAAGAGAGAGAGAGAGAATGTGTGTGTTTGTGGTGGTTGGCTGGTTTGGAGAAAAATACCCGGATCGATACAAAGGGAGGAGAGGGAAGAGGCAAGGCATTCGCCCCACTCTCTCTCTCTCCCCGCCCCCTTCCCTGCAATGGGTCCCTCGGCCGTAAGAACGGCTTCTGAGGGGGGGAGAGGAGCGAGGAGGCGGAGGAGGGAGGTGCGGAAGGCGGGGGAGGTTATGGGGTAATGGCAGTCGTCTGATAGAGGGGGGGCCTGGGGAGGTGGGCAAAGGAGTCGAAAACACGATACAGGGGTAGGGGGTACGGGTAGATAAGGGAGAACTAGCGGAGAGATTTTGGGGCAGAGGAGAACCAGAGACGTTGACCACGAGGCCAATCTTTATAATATTTCGCTCGGGATCCGAAAAACACGAATGGGTAATATCAAGTCTCTTATTTTGACTTTCAAGAGAGGCGAAGGGGGATATGAAACACAATGCTTCATATATATTTTACGAGCAATCTCTCAGGTATGACGGTTTCTGTCACAGTGAAAATATGAAGTGCCTACTTAAACCAAACAAAAAGGGCGGGCACATATTTCACTGCGTCAGGATAAAAAAACTTACTACGAGACGCACTTCGAATATGTATTTCTTGTAGGAACTGAGTATTTTGAAAGTCTTAGACGTTTCAAGGGTAAACTGCAAAAAAAATTTCGTCTTCGCGTGCTACCTTGAGGGTTCCTCACGGGATATTCATTTCACAACAGTGTTATCGGCCTATCGATTTTCAGCGAATTACACGATCGATTATGGCAATGGGAAAACGGGCGAAATTGCTTTACAAACAAATGAACGTAAAATATTGGCATAATTATATCAACAAAGTAAGTAGTTGGTGACAAATTTTGAGCAAATTATACCAACGGATCGCCTTTAAATATTGTTTTGGTGAGGTTACATAACCGATTCAATGCTTCACGCCATCGACGGTCTCAGCTTAGCTGAAAAGATAGGAATGCGAGAAATATTGGGCGACAAGAATTCCTCCAAAATGAACCGTAGATCTGGCTGGGATCACCCTCAATTGTTATGTTAGGTTCGTGTTTTAATACGAATCCTGCGACAAATGAAAAGTGACAATCCAACAGAGTTGGTGCGAAGACCAGATTAAGTATTCACAGGTTCAAATGGTAGCTTCGTTTTATAAGGAGGTGGGCGGGCAGCAGAGGATATAAGACAGACCAAACACGATCGACTACCCTCCCCCATTCCACACGATTTTTCGCTGCCAAGTCGACAACAAGAGCACTTTAGGAGAAAGTTAAGAGTCGTCACGAGCCCGTTCTGATGTGGATATGACGAGTGCGCGTCGCCAGAAACCAAACACTTGCAAGCGAGAACACCTGACCACAGGTGTGCACGACTAAGGGTGGTCCGTCAACGATGACAACAACGGTGTAAACAGGGCAGCATTAAATGTTCCATTCCAACGAATAAAACAAATAGCCCAGAACAACAAGACGGAAATAATTCCAATGACTCATGTGATGAGGAGTTTCAATACTCGAGCCGTGTATGTCAATTTTACTGCTCTTAAGTACAAGTACGATGCAGGGACATAAAAAGAATACACATCAGATTTATCAACCCGTACAATTTTTCAAAGTTTTGAGAAATCATTTTCGCGATAGATTTGAGGAGATATCATTAAATTCTAGATAGAAATACAATTTTCTACATCATTTTAACTGAATGTCAATTCATCAAATGCGACAATGAAAATTTAACGCCATTACTGAACCAATAACCACTTCCTCCCCAAGTTTTGACGCCATTCACTTCAGTTCGTAACACGCATTTCACAACCAACTATGATACAGAAAAAGAATGACGAACAAATAATATTTGCCTTCGATACAAATGAATCAGCTTTTGACGACAGTTCGTGATGCAAAGATGCGTCATGTTCTCCGACGTTTATGCGACCTAAGTTTTTATTAATGACAGGTGCCCAAGGACGAGAATCAAATTGCTGCCACTGGAAAATACCGAAAAAGTAAAAGAACACTGCTCAAGTGAACATCAACCTTAAGGCAGCATATACTGAAATTCAGCATACATCATGCAAAGACGTCCAGCATCAAAATTTGACGAAAAACACTGTCGGAACTTAGTTTTCGCCGCCAAACACCCTTGGCATCGCACCAAGTATCAGAGCATTTGACGCCCTTCGAGTTCGACTCCCTTCGTGGCTTATGCCCGTTAAAACACACCACTATAACGGCACACGATATCCTTCCACCAGGAGGGGGAAGGCGCAGACCAAAGACGGTCGCAGAGAATGAATGCGAAAAGTCGAGGTGAAATAAAACAAAAATAATAACACAACATTACAGCCCGATGGTGGGAGAAAAACCAAGGGTGTCGCAGTGCCAGGTGAGGTGGAGGGGGACGCTGGTGATAAAATCGGAATGGGGCGTGTGGGAGAAAAAAAAGACGACCTACCTTCGTTGCCGTAGAGGCAGTCGCGGCGTCGGCGGCTGAGCCGTGGATCGCGGGGGCGTCGAGGGGACGGCGCGGGGAGGAGGCGGACCTTTCCGGTCGCCATGGGCGCGCGTGGCGGACGCGACAGCGATTGTTAAAAGAGTGGGTGTCGAGGAGGAGGTGGTGGTGGTGGTGGCGAGAGAGGAAGAGAATGGAAAAACGCAGAGGAGGAGGAGGTGGCGGCGGAGGTGGCGGTGGAGAATGTCGGGAGGGGGGAGGACGAAAGGGGAGAGAGAGGGATGTGGGGAGGAGAGTGAAATGGCCAGGATAATAAGTCGCAGAGAGAGGTGACTGGTGAGGGGAGGACCGGATGGGAGAGGGGAAGGTCCTCTTCCGCTCAAGGGGGAGATTGCTTGAGGGGGACGACACACGCCTTCCCCCGGCTCGGCCAGGGGATCACCGCGGACGGCAAAGGTGTTGGAGGTGGGTGGGAGTGAGCGGGGACCGTGAGGCGGCTCAACATTGAGCAATATGAATCTGCCTCACCAGAGAATGAATGAAATGGTACGGCGGGAAGAGGGGGGCGGAGAAAGGATTGGGGATAAGGGAGGAGCGGGGTGCGGGTTGACGTATGTAAAACAACAAGGAAGACTTCAATGAAAGGGAGCAGGTGATGAGAGGGACGAGGGGGGAGGGTGTTGGGGTACGGCTTATTCCTCCTCGCACGGTCAGCGGCGATCCCGGTCGTTGAAGTCTCCTGAACACGTTCACTGACGCCGACCTCTCGCCCTCGACGAACTCTCCGCCTTCCGACACTTTTCCTTTGCCCTCTTTCCCCTCCCACTTTCTCACTCTTTCCGACCGGAGGCAGGCGTGGGTGGGAGGGGTCCGGAGCGCGAGGGGGTTGGGGTAGGGGTCCGCGACTGACTGACACGGGGCTTAGGATGGAGGAAAGAAGGGATGAGGATAGAGAGAGAGAGAAAGGGTAGGGGGAGGAAAGGTAGAGGGGGTCGAGACGAAGACGTCGTGTCGAAAACTCGCGGAAAAGAACGCCCTCTCCGACTGCAGTGGCTCGTGTCCGCGCCTCTACTGAGGCGACGAACGCGACTACGTCCTCTCTTTCTCTCTCTCTCACGCACACTCGCGGTTGAAAGGGTTAACAGCGTATGTGTGAGTGTGTGTTGGTGGTAGTGGGGAGACGAGGGGGTGGGGCGGCGGTGCTGGGGAGGTGGAGGAAGGTGTGGAGGAGAGTAAGAGGAGTGGGGGACTGTTGCGGCGGAGAGTCGAGGCGCGGAGGGAGTGGGAGGAGGTGGAGGAAGAAGGTGGCGGTGGACGGGAGTGAGAAAGGGGGGGGAGGGGTTTCGGAGGTTGGTGGGGTGGGTCGCTCCTTATCTCTCGCCTCCGCAAAGACCGGAGGAGCTTTTCTGCGTCACCGAGTCCGCCATTACGTGAGCATGTAATCTGCCCCCTTGTCTTAACTATTATGCTTTCGGATAGTCAAACGACGCTCAGTGACGAGGGACACACCGATGAATGGGGGAAGGTGGGAGGAGAGGGCGAGCGAGCGGCGTGGGTGGATCCGAGGCGATCGCGCCGCGAGCCCCCCCCCCCTCACCTGCAGCCACTGTATCCACTCCCCACGAGAAAATACCCCTTCAAAGGAGTCCAGAGGTCGAGTAGGAAGCTGCACGGTTTGGGGGGGGGGGAGACGTGAGGGAGGGTAAAAAGGAAGCGGGCCCGAAGGGCACGGGGAATGAATGACGCGGTACACACACGGGGCTCGAGGCGACAGATTCCATTCACTCTCCATTAATCAAACAACTGATAAGCGGAACCGATCACATGACGGCAAAGAATAATTGAAGGTGGTGGTTATCGTCTTGTCTTCTCTGTTATCACCCAACGGGCCAGTTGTATAGGATGGCGGATAATGGCTACCTTAATTTAGTGGTCGTATTTCGATCCTTCTATCAAAAGATTATCGTTGAAAAGGAGTGCTCTCATCAATGTGAAAAAAGGCGTCACTAAGTCCCGCATTCTGATACTAGATAGGCATGATGACTTAATCTCTTCCTGAAGCATTTTAAGACCGTATTAATATTCACGCTCCCACCAAAGGAGCATCACTCAAATCTACCATGCGACTTCTCAAGCTGAAAGAAATTAATAAGGAACGAGGACGCCTCAGTCTCTGACGACTAGGATTAAATATTTTCATAATTTTTTAATCAGCCGAATTCCGAGGGAAGAGAAATTTATCACCACCTATTAGAAACCCAACACCTATTACTTGGCGGTACTCCACCATCGCTCTTCCTCCGCTAAATAAAGACACCTATCCAACAAGCGGATGCACCACAAAGCATTTCAAACGAAGGAAGGAAAAAGAAGTGTGCGTTGACAAGATTGAAGCATTCTTATTGGAAGTAGGTGATCAAGGAAATATTTGACCTCGGGCGTGGACACTTGAGGGTGAGACGCCGTCATGTGACACACCAAGGGAAATAACACCGACAGCTGTTCAACCTTTCAAAAGTATTCGTTGCAGGTGAAAGGAACAAACGTCTGGGGACAACACATTTCGCAGACTTAGATGTCCCCTTTGGTCCAGGCGGATTCGAAGGCTCCAGAAAACAGAGCACCAGAATCTGTACAGTAACCATTCAGTACAAGAAAGGTTATTAAATAAAACCGTTTTTCAGGACCTCCGCGCTCGAATCCCGAGTCGACAGACTCCTTCCGGTGGAGTCCGGCGACTTCAGGTGAATCAGAGGCGCTTTCGCCTCCTCGGGCGCCCACGCAGACAGCATGACAGAGGTCGCAATGGGAGGGAGAAGTGAAAAATGAGAAGGAGAAGAGAGGGAATGTGTTGGGAGGGAGAGAAAGAGGATAAATGAGAGGAAGACAAGAAGGGAGGGGGTGGGAGGGACGAGGGGGAGGGAGGTCGGTCGGGAGGCGTGGGACGACCCGTCTCACCGTCATCGCCATAGACGGGACCCGAGAGGCCCTTCCGATGGTGCCCAACTGCACATGCGCAGACCTCACCTCAGAAAATCCACCTCAATGGGCTTATTACCATTGAATGGCACGGGGAAGTTTGGCTCACAAAGAAAGAGCAAAAGGCACCATCGGAGCGAGTGATACTTTTGTTTACGACCAATTACATATTTTGTCGCTCACCCCCCCCCCCTTCATCCCCACAATGAGAGTCGTAATTTCGGTATTTGTGAGAGCAATTAATACTGCGGCTCGGCAGAGGTTTCCCCACAAAAATAAGGCGTGATGGCGCGAAGCATTAAACGAAGCTACCCCAAAAATGGTTAACCACCAAACTTTGCCGGCTGGGAGGCTGCTTCCAGCTATGAGTAGAAAGAGCTAACAGAGCTAGGTATAGCAAACAAAATATCAATTTGAATGTCTTTCTTTCAGTACATCCAATTGTTTATCTAAGATCGAATTTTGACACGAAGCCGTTAAGGTGCAACGCCATAAATGACCAAAAACCATGACACGAATTAAATCACACAGGAAAATATTTTCCACGAGATCGTTAACGAAGTTATAATCGAGTTTGATATTTACTCACTGAATGCATACACTGTTAATTATTGCAAGGAGGCCCCTCGTTAGCCTAAAAGAGCCCCGATCAGGCAAGATAGCATACAAAAATCGAGAAGGCTTCTTGTTCATGGCAGTCTGCTCACTCTTTCCTCAATAGTCACACTTCGCCTCGAGACCAGTTTCTTAAGAAGGACGAGATCAACTTGGGCACATATATCCAATCCCACCACACCTGTCAACTAGCCTCAAACGGACACTCCTATTCCAGGATTATCTTAACTAACTTCAGCACAAGGCCATGGCGAGGTACGGGCATGCACTTGCATTGCGATACGGTTGAAAAGACTCGTACGCCATTGAGTAGAGCGTAACATGAGTAACCGTTTTATTGGAAAAGCATTTGAAATCGCGATTTCAAGATCAATCACGTCTACATTTCAATAGTAGTACCAGAATTATTTCAAAATAATAAAAGCATTATAGAAATAGAATCTGCAATAAAATAAGCGAATAATAGTTACTAAACGCTGATATATTTTTAAGGTGAATAAAAATAAATTTAAAAGAGCCCATTTCTCAAATCCTCTAAGTATTAGAAGGGGTGAGTAAAGGAGCCGAACAGTGATCCTAGTATCAATTGCTGTGTGAATTGTATGGTACTTATACTCGTCCAAAATTTGCACTAAACTTGTCACAAGGGTTTTACTGATTCAATGGGATCTTAACGGCCATTTGAACTTGGACATAGGAAGTATAGTCTTTTGATTTCAGGAAAATTAATCGGATTAATCACAGAAAACTTGGTGAATCAAACGAGGGGAATCCGAATGTTCATTCGGATTTCGACATTCCATCAAATCAAAAGATTCACCTAGTGTTACGAAAGTACTAACTATTCCAATGTTATAAAAAATATACGACCACTAGAGAAGCTAAATGATATGGACGTCGACCTTTGAGATGATTTCAAGGTAGAAAAATAAACAACCAGCAGGTTACCTACGGAACAGCCGAATAGTTGTCCACGAATATAGAAGATGAATACATTTCGCCACCACCAGCGCCCTTTTGAAGATGAGGGGCCTTGCCACCTAGTTAACTGTTGAGGCGACGCGGAACGATAAAGATTAACGGTGGACGGAGGGGCAGGGGGAGACGGGAAACCAAAGGCGAAAGGCATTGGGCAGAAAAAGAGCCAATTTATGCCTATGAAAGATAATACGCTATTTATCATAAGGACTCTAACGACGCATTCCAATGTCATTAATATAATAATTTTATTATAATAAATGCATTTTATTATGAAAAAATAAATATAATAAGATCATTTTTCAATCACATATGTGATAAATTCTTTGGGCGCCACAACAAAGTTCGTTATTTCTTGGTGTAATAATCTAATCATGCTATAAAGTTTATCAAACCATGACACTCATAGGCATTCTATACTAATACAACAAGGAACATAGAGGTTGTGATTAGCAATGAAGACGATTACGAAGCAGGATATGGTACGTTAAGAACACCATTCTATAATCAACTGAAAGCAAGATGAGCTGCGCTGACAAGTGATAAAAGCGTAAACAAAATTCAAGACCGCCAAGAATGTGGAACACATTAACAGCAGCGAAAACGATAAAGACATCATAATTTTTCAGTACATTTCTTTAAGACGCAAGAAAGAATTGATGACAACCCTTTAAGTACACGCTTTGAATTATTAAAAAAATGACACAGCATAAATATACAGCTCATTCCTCGAATGAATTAACGCCATGGAAGTAAATTTAAACACGGCAGATTCCTAAACCTTCGACCGTGACGAACGATATTGGTTTCCTGTAGAAAAAAATATCGCCCAAACATTTTGACTAATGAAATGACCCACGGACTTCAAACACGAAACCGCATTTCTATCGCCGAGATATATAGTGGGACGAGCGCCCTGACAAAAAAAGTACAACACCACCTCTCCGGCCTCGAAATCCTTGGCATCTCTGACGTCGGGACGGGAACGGAATATTGGGTGTAGGAGAGTTGGGGGGGAGGGGGGGGGCAGAGTGCTGCAAGGGAAAGGGGAAAATGGGAAGAGGATAAGGCAAACACGAAGGTGGTAAATTACAAAGATGGGGAGGGTAGGGGGGGGGGCATGGGAGTGATGGTGAGGGCCGCCATGCACCAACGAGGAGTTTTAAAGAGAAAGGGGGAGGTGGAGAGAGGACACGGGAGGTCGAGGGGCCCGTGGGATGAGGCCCAAACAAACAAGAGGGGCGCATATACAATATATCTGGCAGCGCTCATTAACGCGCGTGGGGGAAGAGTGAGACATCAGAGGAATCCAGGAGGGGGCGAGGTGACACAATGGGTTGGAGCCGGAGAAGGGCGGGGAGAGGGCGAGGATTCCTCCCTAAGGGCCCACGATAGGGCGGAGGGGGTAGAGGCCGAAGGGCCGCCGACCGTGGGAGGGGGGAATGGTTAGATAGAGAGAGAGAGAGAAAGGGAGAAGTGAGGGACGGCTGGGAAGGAAGGAGAGTTTACCCAGGAATGTACCGCGTCATAAAGGCGTCGAGCCACCCAGTAGGACAAGGTGGGCGCGATCAGGGACCCCCGATAAGGACGGGGGCCCTCCCTATTTAAACTGACCGCCTTAAATTACGTCTGCTAATCATTGGAGTGAGGAGGGAGGGAGGGTGGCGGGAGGACCCCGAGGGCAGACGGCGGTGGCCTGAGGGTGCCTTCCTTCTAATGAGGGATGGTTGAGTCGGCCACACTTTATGGGGGGCCAGCCGGAGTGAATCGATGTGGGAACAAATAACCTGAGACTGGAATGACGCCTTCGCTCACACATCCCCCAGACGACAAGCATCTCTCTCTCTCACTCGGGAGGAGAGGCGAGAGGGATATCACCTCCGGGCCGGCACAGACGCATTCCGCAAAGCTTATAACGCCTCGTGGAATTCACCAAATGTGTCCTAGGAGCAGGCAGTGGAGTGAAAAATTACAAGACAAATGACACGGCCCGAGTTCTGGAGTGCCGGGACTCGGGGAAGTCGTCGGGATGGACTTGACATATATTTAATACGTTCTCCCGCCTTCATGGCCGGTGGTGCCAGGATTTAGGATAAAAGGGACCATGGGTTGGGCGAGGGAATGTGGATTCACGGCGAATGCGACCATAGCCGACGAATGCTGGTGTAAACAGTGGTAAAAAGATTAGGTGAGAAAAAGACGAGGTGAGAAGGGGATGGATGGATGGGGTATGGAACCAGAGAAAGTCAACTCCCGAACTCCCAACTAATTATGATGAAGATGACCGTAGGGTGTACCAAAGCAGTCGAGGCTACATTTAAGAACTAACATAAGACTCTCACAGCATGATTTTACTATAAATGGTTGAGGTACCCTGAGCATTTCTCTTGAATTCGATTAGTGGTTGCACATTTATTTGAATTTCAGAATTTTCTAATGAAGTTCTCTCATGAATGGTACGTGAATTTCCCTATTCTTGTGCTGTGACTGCCTGGTTAGGATACACCCCCTGCCACACACCTTCCCGGTGGTTTGTAGAGTATTATGAAGATGACGTACAAGACAAAACGTGAAATGCTTGGTATTGTTCATGACTATTCTACAAACAAATTGACAGTTAAACTTAAGTTTTGAACAGACTTGAGCTCGTCTTGCCGCTACACAACTCGGTTCCTATCCCGCTTTACAGACAGTGGTAAAAATGAATAGAACATTTTGTTGCTACGATAACTAAAAATTAATCAAAGTAATAATACAAGTAGAAGAAAAGCGATATATACATGAATTCAAGTAAGCTCATGTAAACGTAAAAATAATTGTAATGATGACAATATTCAGACTAACATACCTCTACTGTCGGGAGGAGTTCTGGAAGAAGTTCTGCGTATCCCAAGAAACGCATCTTCGAACTTCATTGTATGGAAGTCGTTCGAGATTATTAGTGAGTTCCGTATACGCACTGTAAATAAAGAACCCGCTAAATATTCAGGAGTCCTATCTTCCTCATCATTGGTAAGAACACTCGTGTAGTGCGGCGTGCCGGCGGGACTCGCGGTGATCGTCATATACAAAATCCTCACAATCATCATGATTTATCAATACCAGGATTGGTTTTTAACGGCCGCCAAACCTATCCTCTTCCCTGCCAATCTCTTCACTCTCACTTTGCTCCTTGCGAGGTTGTCTTCCATCAATATATTTACAGAATTCAACTCGAAACCCCTCCGTATTCTATCCCATATAGAGTACCACCCATATACCCTCTCTAGTGAATTATGGGCCGAAGTGCTTCCCAACTTCCTCTCATCAGTGTATTCCACAGAATGCTTATTTCGTAGGAACTCATTGGTCACTGTCTTTTATTTTCGTCATTGCATAAATAAATACATGCATGAGAAAAATCGATAAATCGTTCATCGATGTACGTTACGTGTTTTTCCCGAGTCTTTAGAGGACGACTGACCTGGGAATCCCTTTGCCTGAAGGCCGAGGGAAACGACCAGAAATCGAACCGCTCGTGTGATTAGGAGAAAAAAATGAGTGGCCGAAATTTTCGGGAATAAAGTCATCCATGAGTCGGGCTCCGTATCGGAACGAATCATAAGGAGCGGGATGTTGGGGGGGGGATTATCTGTGGGGAGGGGTTCTCGGAAGACGGACGGGGGTGGGCGGTGAGGTTAAGAGTGGAACGGACGGGGAGGAAGCGTAATCACCTGACTGATCGGTGAGGACCCGGGCGGCAAAAGCAAAGTGGTGCTTGCGTGTTGTTGGCCCGGGCGTGTGTGTGTGCGCGCTGGAGTCCTTCTTCCCCCGTCCCCAACAATTTCTCTCCTTCCCTCAACAGGGGACCCTCCTTACCTCTCTTTTTTCCCTCGCCGCCGACGTCCCGTGCCCTCTCCCACCCCCGTCCCGTACACGAACAGCCTCCCGGGGGCCCTTCCTCCTCCATCCATCCCCCGGGTCCCCGCGCTCTCCACCCCTCCCTCTGCCCACCCCAACAATACTTATTCCACTCATTTCGGTCACCTAGCGCTGACAGGAAGACAGTTCCATTTTCTCTTCTCCCATGACAAGCGAACCCTCCCTCCCTCCGCCCCCTCTTCATCCCCCCATCCGATCCTACCGAAAGGGCGTGGGCCTCTTAAAAAGTCTCCCTCGCTCGCCTCGAGTGAGAGAAGGCACCACCACACCAGCATTCGTGTTCCTTCGATATCCGGAGTCCGCTGGGTGGTGGTGGTAGTTGCTCGGCATTGCACGTTCCCACACACAAGCACGCACACGGGAAAGACGGCTTCTTTTGTTCTCCTCCCCCCTTTATTTAGAGACGGTCCGCTCAATTATTTCCAAGGCTTTATCGCCAGCCTATAAAAAAAACCACGGTCCTTTCGGTGAAGCGACGTATTTGACCTTTTTTGTTTGGAGTCTCTCTATCTCTATATCACCGCCATCTCTGGGATAGATTCATAAGGGGGGGGGGACTTACTTCCAACCGAAGACCAAGCGTCCACAAAGGTTGCCAAACTGATTTGACAAAACGGTTCCAATGGACACGAATCTCCTGTCAGCGTTATCGCTACGCTTGAAACCTCAAATGGATTAAGCAGGGGTCTTCCAACCATTGAAATGGAGGACCCTAGTAAGGTTACTGAACGTAGTATGCATGCCGGATCCATAGAAATACATATGATATAATCAGTGGGGTTGAATGCAGTAAAAATAAATGAAGAAAAAAAATAAACCCTTTTAGAGGAATTCAGGGACTGGTTTGAAATCTTTCACGCGCGAGTTGCAGCATTTGGACTCGTTGATTAAACGAAGGTTAATGTATAGACTCTCATTGCGATTTATATTGCAACGCATGTATAGGAGTTCTCGCTAAGTGAATGTAATTTTTAAACGATTTTCTTCTGCGCTAAGGATTCGATTTGGAACTTACAGGCACATGCATTAGATTCTTACTTTCTCTGACTCATAAGATCACCTTGAACCGAAAATAAAATATGTACTTCAATGAAAACCATATGATAAAACACAAAATTCATGCCGCAGGTATTAACGCGTGAACTTCGGGTCACCGGGCAAATTAACCCAACTTCCACTAATTGGCACAATGATTAAATATTTTTAAAGAATCTATTCTTTACAAGCTGAACCGAAAAAACAGTGAAATACAAACTGGCACGATGTCATATTTATCTTTCTTCTAACGAACGGGATGTACCATCCTCAAGGTAGGCTGCACTGGTGTACACTCCACGATGACGAGCGGTGGTCCACGTATAAGAAAGTTGAAGAATATCGTCCTGTTGAGTGCCACTGAAGAAGCTTAATCTAGCTCACATTCAAAGCAACAAAGCAACTCTTTGATTTGGGGCAAGCGCCTCTTTGTCCGCCTCCGAGAATCCGAGCTGTCTTCTCATATCATCGAGATGGACCCGAGCGTGGCTTGAGTGATATCTTTGAGGACAACGAACGAGCACGGGATCCTCCAGGATTATCTCCAGCAGACCCCATCGTAGAAAGACCCAAATAGTCACGATCCGAAACAACTATCATAGCTATTTAATCATCGTCAAATGCCCCAACTTAACAAAACATAACTGAAGCGAACTAATTTAATATTAAACCTCAAAAATTTAATACTTAGGCGAAGAAGAAACTCCATAAAAATACTTATTACACGACTCTATGGTGATAAATACACACTAAACCAACCTGAACGACCAGATACATTTATATCTCCTTCCGATCAGGGTTTACGTTTTCCTTAAAACAATGCGAAAAGCATTGTTTCCGTAAGCACATTCATATATTTATACAGAATGCAGATTTCATTCTTGGTTGGGACTTTTTCGATATAAATGATTGTACACAATCAATTAACCATGCCAATTTTCTTAATTTTACATTTAAAATGCTTGCCAATTCAGATAACCGGTTATGAGTAAAGAGGGATGACATCACTGACCTAGAAGAATGACCTTGAATCCACAGAGAATAAGTAATGAGATACATGTATGATGGCAATAAGGAATGCTGTGCCGAAAATTTGCCCCTCGGTCTTTTCACTTTACACCACAGGAAGAGGTCCTGCTCCTCAACAGTGAAGACAATTTGAAACTAACTAAAGAAGACTAAAAGAAGACAAACACATTAAATAATTTAATACATTAACTTGACAGTATTGACGCGACGTTTTACGCATCTCTAATGTCAGTTTTTAATAATAATCATTCACAATCGTCGATCACGTATCATGATAACTTACGTTTACATTTCGAAAGTCATATGAAGATGAGTGAATGGGAATTCCCCATTATAGGTGAAATACAAACGTTGGAATAAGGTCTCGGAATCAACCATTGTTCGTTAGCAAAGCTACACAGCAAGAGCCAATCAATAATTGCTTGCGATTTCCAAAACAAATCTTTGATTCTGCATAATTTCAAATTTTCCAGAAATCAGGGATATACTAAACATTGCTCGATCGATTAGATTTACTCTCCATTGAAGGAACTTTCGCCGCCATGTCTTCACTCGCGAACACCTCCGTGTGCCTTCGCTTCGGCGAAATATTTAAACTTCGTCGGTGAAAACTGGGAAATGCAGAAGGGGAGGAGATACTTCAAATTCGAGTGCGATCGAAAAGAATGCGGGAGGTATAATTGGCGATGGGAGAAGTAAGGAGAGGCCACGCCTTCAAGCCCAGACGGCATACTTCGCCAAAGACACCGCGTCACCTTCCAGGAAAGCAAGGCTCATAAACGAGGAGGGTCGGGAAGAAAGGCACACTCTCTCTCTCGGCTATTTTTAACGCGCACTCAGAAAAGACCACACTTGCGTAATTGATTTGTCCGCCTGACAGCTTATGAATCGAATCCACCACTCCTACCGACTTCGCCGAAAGTCCCCTTGATTCTAAGTATATACCTGTCAAGTTGATACTTATCCCGTGAAAAATTACGTGATATCACCGTAAAAGCATTTAAAAAATGCGTATTGACGGTGTATTGGTAATGATACAATGGGGAAAAATGGAGAAAATATATCTACTTAACCAGGCCTATTCACTGCTTCGACCAATGAGCCAAACGGCAGTCATCCCGGGGAAAACCAGGAATAATGATGGCACTCCACAATCCTTTGATTATAGTGTCGCTCCTTCACCACGCATTTCGGCGTGAGAAACAATCGACACCCTAGCATCTCCGTACCCTGGCGCCTGAAGAGGAACTGGATTTGCCTACCCGTCAATGGAACAATGGAATGATGACTCGTCTGACGAATTATTCCCTGATGATGCACAGGAACTAACACTGCTTTTCTCTCGGTCCCCCTCCAATCGCCCCAGATATCATGTTTCTCACTCATCCAATGTGCCTCAAGGTGCGCCAATCTAGTTCTTCTCTGCCGCAGAGTATTCCATATGGTCCTCTCCTCCTCTTCCTTACCCTGCCTTGTTTCTCACTATGCCAGTCCATTGAACATTCAGTATTTAACCTCTACACCGGGTTCCAAAGGCTCCAAAGCATTCTTCGCTGTTCCAATGCTCCATGTCTGCTCCAAACAGTACCATGCTCCACACGACCGTTTCGACGAACTGCTTCCTTGGTTGCAATATTAGGTTCTTTGAATATAGTAGCTGGTTCTTCTTCATGAATACCTTTTTAGTTGGAGCTATTCCTCACTTGAAGTCCGCCCTTCTTTCATCCTAAGTTATATTGCTGCCCAGGTAGATTAATTATTCCACTACATCTAAATTTCACTCTTCGAATTATAAAATATCTGCCTTCTTGCATCTTGCAGTGAAAATTGGGCTTAAAATCTCTTTCTGCGCGAACTTTTTCGGGAAGATATTGTGGGAATCTATCAACTCAAGAGGTCAAGTATAATGTTTAACAGAGACTTATTTTTGGGTCTAGATCATAAGTATGAAGACGACTACGGACGGAACAGGTGTAATACATCGCAAGTCACCCAAATAGTGACTGGAACACTAATTACCCTACCCTATCCCTCATGGTATTCAAGCCCGGGCTCGCGACACAGGAGGACAGAATATTATCCACCAAAACCTAACCCAAATATATTTATTTCTAAAATACCGCTACGATCCCGAGAAAGGACTAGAACACGCACGCATGAACAAAAGGAAAGAGCTACACGGCGAATCAAAAATCTCCAGGGTCGTTGAGAGCCTATTTCAACTCCCGAAAAGACCATCCCCCCCCCCCGCCCCTAAGCACATAAAACAAATATATACGCTCATCACTTTATTTGTTTGTTCAAACACACGGATTGATAGCGTGAGAGAGGCACGAAAAGGAGGAGGTGGTGGTGGGAGGAAAGCGGGAGAATACCGAGGGAGAAGACGAGTGGAGTGAGTAGTAGTGGGGGTTAAGAAAGCGTGCGTATGGGAGGAGACAGGGTGAGTGGGAATGGTGCTGGGGAGGAGGAGGAGTAGGTGGAGGAGTTAAAGTCTAAAAGCATGCGGCGACCAGCGCGCGCACACACACATACACACAAAACATTTCCTCCCCTCGCCGCTTTTCCATTCCGGGAGGGCGGTGCGAGAGAGGGAGGAGGTGGGGGGGTCGAGGGAGGGGTGCGAGAGAAGAGCGGTGGGGGAGGGGGAGAGAAGGTCGGAAGATGGGATGATTGGAAGGAAAGGTGGGCGGAAAAGGAGAGGGGGGCGGAATGAAAGGGGGGAAGAGGGTGGGAGAGAGAGCTGATGGTAGGGAAGGGGGGGGAGAGAGGCGGGAACGCGGCGCCCCCCCACGACGAAGACGGACCAGGAGAGGGAACCGGAGGGTAGGATGGGTTGGAGGAATGGGATGTAGGGGAGGCATAATGAGAATCAGAGGAGAGAGAGAGAGAAAGGTCACGCTCGAGAAACGGATCGGTCGTCGGACAAAAGACGACGGAGGGGCGAACAACCAACTCGCGCCGGCAGGGCCCACAGAGGCCCCCGCTCCCGAGCGGATGCCTTCGGGGGAGTCACGAGACGCGAAGACGAGGGGGAGAGAGAGAGAGAGAGTGATTAGATTTAGCCACCGAGGAGGAGGGTAATGCACCTCGGGTGGGCGAATCAATGAAGAATGTAATTTTGGGAGGGGATGGCGCTCCGTAAGAACGCTACAGGCCCGAGACTAAAAGAAGCCATGCGCTGGAAGACATGTCGTCCTCCCACGTGCAAAAGCCGCATATTCCAACGCACTCCTTTAAGTTAACAACCCGTTGATTGATTTGTTGCGGCTATTGCATTTTTTCCCATCAAATTCTGGTCTCTTCATCTCCACACTTGAGCTACAACCCCACATCTTCCTTGACCTGCTTCAAACATTCCTTTCTCCGCCTTCCAATAAGATTCCGTCTTCCCATTTATTTTTCCTTCTATTGCGATCATCAAGAACCTCTCATTATGTACTTCACCCACTTATTTCTTCCAAGTTGTTATTTTTACCGTAGTCTTGGTCCTATCTTTCGTGGGATACCATTGTTGGTTACCTTGTCTACCAATTTAACTCAGCATTCTCGTATAGCATCATAATTCGATGGGTTACAACGGTTTTAAGGGAAAGCTTTACACCAAACCGCTGGCTACTTGGATTGCGCCCTAGTAAACTTACTAAATGGAACCACTGAAAACTATTATGAACACCTTTTGATAGGGCATATGTTTCCCAAAGATTTTAATACCTCACACGTTTTTGATAAGGGCGTCCCTCAAAACCGTATCAGCACGAATGAAACGGCAAATATTTAAATAAATTTAAAAAAATTCACTAACTCAATGGCCTTACATGTATATGATGGTATTAAAACTTCCAAAAACAAGCTTCCTTCCTACCAGCGCCAGTCAATCGTATATCAGATCACCAGTAAATTGGAATACAATTAGATTGAAAAACACTATCACGCTTGAGTACTTGCCGCATTGATGCGTGCTATTATTCACTGAATTTTGGGTCTCATGCGGGATTCCCCAGCTTTTGGTACAACACCAAGGCCTACATGGGTACTCTTGCTTTCATCAAAACTATCGGAGTCACTTAGCGGGCTAAATAACGTCTTATAGCAAAAATGGTACTATAAATGTTTTTTAACATCGTTTCTACCTCGACGGTTAGTAAGAGGTCCCGAAATTTGTGCATGGATGTAGGTTTTGGGAGTTTATATTCCCACCAAACTACCGGACTGCCTCCAATCAAGTCATCCAATCTTTCACTCAATTTCAATTTGCATTATAAGGCACGCAAAAAAACTCAACCCCTATGAATTTCACCAAATTTACAAACCAAAACGCATAGAAAGGAGTTGGGGCATTCATCCCTCGGTAATAAAAGATTAACAAAAACATTAACGACGCCACAAAAAAATAAAAGATCGGAAGAAAAATCTGGGGGGGGGGGGGGACGAGAGAAAAGACCTTGAGAGAACCCACGGAAAAAATTGCAACGCGAAGGAAAGTTCCCGCGATCCAACCGAGCGATATTTCATCGCGGCGGCCCCTTAAACCACCGGCCGAATTATTCACCCCACCGCGGACGACGGGAGTCAAACTCCGTTTGTCGCCGATTTTCCGGAACCAATTACGGGAAAACCACTTTCACAAAACATCGAGGGAGTAAAAAAAAAGGAAATTGGCTTGGGAGAGAGTGATGATTCGGGGGAGGAGGAGTTACCTTTGTAGGTACACGCATTATGATATCTGTTTACCCAAGCCTATCCGAATGAATACCGTTTTGAACAAATATTGACGACGGATACTTTTCAGATTCCAGGGACCGGTTCGGACAAAGCGTTGAATCATCAGAAACGGTTCGGAGGGGGGGGATTCCAACAGAGGGAACGGGAGGTGGTGTCGCATCCATTCCAAATGCACCAACCCCCGTTAAGCCTTTTCCTCCATAATCCCCCAGGGGCAGGGCGGAGGAGCGGTGGACGCGAAGGGATAAAGTCATCCAAAGGTGCGGATGAGATGAGTGGAGCGATGTATTTGGAGAGGAGGAAACATTAAAGAGCAGGGGAGAGAAAGGGTTAGGGAGAAAGAGTGAAGGGGGGGGAATGGAAGGGAGAAGCATAATGAAACTGTCAGAACACTAAACTTTCCCATGCCTTCGGTCAAAACGTGAGCCCGGGAGAGTGGGAGGAAGCCTGTCCTACGGGGGAGGAGGAGAAGATATGTGGGGGGGGGACGAGGTGACCAAAAGGGCCCCAAAGGTAGGTCCAGAACACCAACCCGTCACCACGTACGCTCCATCACACAGTCGGACGGACACCGAAGGACCTACACACTCCGGTACCCACCTTCCCCGGACCATTTGAGAGGAGGAGTTGGAAGTGTGTAACAAGGACGGAAGAAGATAGAGAGGTAGTGGGGGAGGAGGGCAAGGGGGAAAGGGGGAGTTGGTTACGGGGGTGGGGAAGCGAAGGGTCTCAAAAACTGCCCAGATGGATAATTGGGAGGCGTTGTGGGTGGAACGAGGGGAGGCAGTACGAGAAGTCGGGCGGGGATAGGGGGGGTGAGGGAGGGAGTTTGTGTGAGCGTGAGTGCGTGCGTGGTTGAGGGTAGGTGAAGAGATAACTTCACTCCCATCCCTCCCCCATCTCGCATTGCCACCTGTTTAGTCCAGAACGAGAGTGAGTGAGAGGCCGGGAGAGAGAGAAAGAAGTGGGGAAAGGTAGAGAGAGAGCGCAACGAGGTGGGTGGGGAGGCGGGATAGGGGGCGAGGGAGAACGGGGGAGGGGGGGGCAGCGGGGGCAGTTCCACGAATAGGAATTCCTTCCCATCCCCCCACCCGGAGGCGGTGGCGGCAAATACAAACATGGCGCAGTGTGGAAAGGGGGGGACGGGATATGGCGGAGGAGGGGGTCGTGGAGGGGCGGAGGGAGCTGGCGAGAGGGTCCCAGATTGGTAAGAATTGGAAGGAGCGCCGAAGGACTGGGCGAAGGGCAAGAGGAGTCGAGAGGGGGGACGAATGAAGGGTGGGATGGGAATGGACGGCAAAAACCAACAGCGGCGTAGAGGAGAGGGGGGGCGGAGAGAGGAAAGGATAGTTGGTGGCCGGAGGCTCCGGCGGCCACCCACCCTCTGCGGCCCGCCCACACCGATTACCCTCTTTCTTCACGTCCCGAAACGGACGGAGAGGCGGGGGCGGGCGGGGGAGGAGGAGGGCGTGGGGAGTGCTCTTGTGGTGGGGGGGTGAGAGCCAGGGAGATGGGGGGAAAGGTAGGCCAGAGGGTGGGGGAGAGATGTGTGCGTAAGAGACGAAGAGGGCAGAAGGAAAAGGGGGGAGAGTAGATCACGGAATGCACGGAGCAACACCTTTAAGCCGGTAAATTCGTTCACAAAACAAACTGACAGGCCGGGCCGGAGCTTGTTCGGCTACTTCGGAAAGACGGGAATTATGTATGTGCACAGGCTCGGATTTGGGGGTGGAGAGTGGGAAGATGGTAAGAATTGGAGGGTGGAAAGAGGACGCATTCCGCGCACGATCCGACTTCGTGGTGGTGGGAGTGGAAGGGAATTGCGCGAATTCCCTCCCTGCCCACGGGGTGAACCGTCACGCGGAGAAACGTCAAGGGGAGGACGGCGGTGGTGATGTCGGAGCGATAACGTTCCTCGTAAATATTTGCCCCCGCCCGAATCTGGATGGGGAAAAAATGGGGCACAAATGCCATCCTCACGAATGAGTCAATTTATCCTCATCAAAAGAGATAAACATTACCGATTTTTCTAAAAATTCGAACAATGTATTTAATGACTTTGAAAACACGCTTCTCATTTTTCTTATCCACTTGATAGTTACTCGTTTACGGCAACATTTACATGTGACGTTCTTGTATTTCCCCAATATATTAGTCCGATGCAAATTTAGAATTTTTTTATTTCAGTCTGCGATGAAGAATAGCGAGTGAAAACTAAATCTGTGTCTAAGGTAGAAATAAAAAAAAGACTAATCCACGATTTGCGCGTATGTAACACGAGTAAGATAAAATTTTCAAAAACGAGTAGTACTACAATCCAAGATGATGTTAGAAGATAAATTTTGCAGATGGGACTAAAAAATAGTTAAATGCAATGGCACTCGAGAAAAGAATAAGCGAGCAAAAGGTCATCAGCCTGACGAAACTTTTAAAAAACAGTTACTCATTCACTGGAACCTCAAGAATATGCCTCATTTTAAGTGCAGTTATTCAATCTTCTTAATTCACGAGTTTGTTACACCGGGTTTCTTACTCCATTACAGGAGCAATTGCGTCCACAAGAAACAGTTACAGTTTACAAAGAAGGGTATTTCTCCGGTGAAGTAGGGAGGCGTCCGAACGGGAAACAACTTACTGTTCCACCCACATTGACTATTTCGTTCCACTTTGAGGGAAAGTAATGCATGTCTAACGAGAAAAAGCACGCACGACTTAATGAGAGCAGAAAAGAAGATTTGAGGGAGAGGGTTCCACGCCATGAAGAGGGACGGTGTGAGGAGAGTAAGTGGTCAAGGCGAGGAGGAGCCGAAGGGATGTAGAGGGGGAGAAGGGGGTGCGGTGGAGAGGGAGACTTGTCCGAGGATGGTCCGACGGTGCGTGGCCGAACGTTTATCCGCCTTGAAAGTGAATAGTGCGAAAGCCTTCGGCACAATCGCCTGTTGAAGCAAGTTGGCCTCAACTCTGGCACACAAGCCAAAGGGAGAGGAGACGAAGGAGCGGGGAGTGTTTGGAGGGAGGGCGGAAGAGGAGGTGACAACGGAGAGAAAAGTCGGCGCTGAGCAGGTGAGGAGAAAAAAAAGAGTGGTTTTTCCACAGCCCAGGGGCCCACCCGGGGAGGGAGCCCGGCCCCCATCGCCACCCGCTCTCTCAGCGGTAGGATACGCGGCCTGGAGCCGACAAAGTGGACCACAGGGAGGCAAGACCCTACGACTGCGTGGGGCGGGGGAAGGAGGGGGGGGAAGAGGGTTGGGTGGGATAGCGAAGGGGCGGGGGACGATGGACGGGTGAGGTGGCGATGGGCGGGAAGTTACGCTCGCTGGATGTGTAGAGTCGGCGCGGCCGACCTCTAATCCCCACCGGCACGGCGATTCTTTGTGGCTTTGCCCAACTGCCTCCTGTTTTCTCTCTCCCACTCCAACCCCCCCCCATACCCCGCGCCCCTACCGCCTCCTCCTCCCACCCACCGCCTGCCGCCTCACTTAGGGGCGCGGAAACTTACCGCCCACCACTTCCCCTCGGGTGGGTGGGGGTGTTGGGTTTAGAGAAGGCCCCGCCAGTGATGATTTCATATTCGCCGGGAGGGCAGAGGAGATGGGATGGGGAGGTGGTCTGGTTAAGATGAGCGAGGCGAGGGTCCGGAGTGGGATGGGCGGAAATTGGCAGAGATTGTGCGGGAAGGATGGGAAGGAGGAACTGTGTGACCGTTTCACGTCTAGTTATCTCGCGCGGAAAGCGCCAGAGCCCTTCCTCTATCTCTCCGATCCCCCACACAACACTTCTCTTTCTCTCTCTCTCTCATGGAAACCAAATCTACGGGACCACCTACGGTGCCACGGCCGGGTGGTGGATACGAAGGGGAGGAGGGGCGGCCCGGGGCGGGGAAGGCGGTGCAACAATTTCCGAGAGATGCTCTTTAACCACCGCCGTCCCCGCGTCCTCTCCCTCCCGCCCTCTCACGGCTAACAACGTCTCCTGTGAACACACAGGGAAAATTAAACGTGATTCTCCCTTTCATCTTCCCCTTCCGTGGCCGTTTAGCGGTGCTTTCAAGTCCACTTTTTCTCCCCGCCGACTTGGGGGCAATCTGGAAAGAGTGCTCGGGTATAATGAGGGATGAAAAATTACAGCGTGCGTCACCAACGCCAGATAGCTCACGGGGACCGCACGAATATATATCGTTTTTCCACAATGGATAGCCTCGCCTTCCTCTCCCCCGCTATATTTCACCGAGGTCATCAACTGAGCTTTTTAAGTGTCCTCGTGGGATGTATTTTCGGGGCTAACGTGAGTTTCTTGATGCCGGTGCTGATTCCAGTTCTAAAAAATCCTCTATATCTAGCTGCAAATCCAAACAGAGGATATCTATACCAGCGAGCAGGGCATTTTAATTCGTTCAGATGATTTTTTAAAAAGATTGCTACCCATTAAAACTTTCAGCTTGAAAAAATGAAAGGTAGTATTTCAATATATGACGTGCTTTTTTGGCGACGAATCCCTCAGCGCAATCAATTTCCGACGCAACAAATATTTCCTAAGGCAAATCGATTGGCTAAAAACAAATCCCTAATCGTCTCCCCGGTGCATGGGTATGATTTTAAGTCAACATTGACCTCAATTTCGACGCCTGTCTGGATCTTTTCCTCCCAGGATTATTAACACTGCCCGCATACCTGGCACGGGTAAACAAACGATCGGCCGCCTCACAAGTGTTTGTCGTCTGGGGTACAGAAAAAAAATGGTCGACTTTTCTGCCGTTCGGAATCTGTGAGACGCCCGCAAACATCACTCGGCAACACCACTGCGGCGTGGTAGTGTCATTAGGAGAGGTGATCGGAGCGAATTAACGAAGGCTGGGACTCTCCCGTCTGTGGCATGCTGCCGGCCCGTCAAAAAATTTTCACGCTCTCCACCCGGGCGAGAGATTTTTGAAGGGGAGCGTTCACGCTTCGTTACGACCGACGACATCCGATTGAGACAACACGCACCCCCCCCTCCCCCGGCAAAGTCGACCGGGGGCACCCGACTCATACGCCTCAAAGGAGCGCAAAGGTTAGCCGGTTAGTGCAAGCGGGGGCGTAAAAAGTTTTCGCCTCCCGGCCCCGTGTCCGTCCCTTCGTCCTTCCCTTTCACCCTCACTCCCCCGCCTCCTCCCGCGAAGAATGAGCCCAAATTCGCCTCGCGCGACCACGGCAACAAACAAACGATACTTAGTCCTTCGACAAATTGTCACCTTCGCAAAATAGTACATCCCAAGCAAACAGCAAAAACACAAGACTGAAATAACTTCAACGTGATTTTATTCCCACTCTAGTTTTTTAATCCCAAAATATAAAACGTCTATGAGATACTCGATGATCTATCCGATGAGGAAAAATCACGCTTTATCTTCATTGGTTGACGCCGCTCGGAGAAGTTTCATCCAGATGGTGAACGCACTCAACGGACGAAACTGTTCCAAATTGGCAAAAGGTGAAGCAGAATTGCTCAATCGATATTTTTACCTAATATTTTTCAGTACCTATAATCAAAGCGCAAGTGACTACTGATAAATTATCTGATCCACAAACAAATCAAGATCGATGCGTCAAAATGATAGTACAACTCTTAGAGACATCTATCGAGGCTGCGTTACTGATAATGGCATTAGATAACCTGCACAAAACGGATGGCTTTCCAACGATTGCTCATGACAAGAAAGTTTCTCAAACCGGCTTAATATGTAAGCTTTAAATGCATGAACGGCATCATAATTACCACAGGCTGTTATTACATGCGAGATAAATAGTAAAAGCAGGGTAGACATATCTACTTTTAAGCGTAAACAATTGTTTGCCCCAGGTAAAATCCTATAAGAAAAAAATATTTCGCTCGAGAAGAATAGCGACTATTTAAGTCAGAATTAATTGGTATAAATAACCATATGGTAAATATTCAGAGAAAAAAAAAGAATAAATACTGCTTTGACAATAGTTCGATTTAATAACAGATGAAGTGCTTAGGATGGATTTACACCCGACGCACAGTGGCACACGCGCAAACACGTAACGTACGTAAGCAAACACAAATATTATTTACACACGGCAACGATCGCAGGAGAAAATCGACACGTTCCACCGGGACGAAAAAAAACACGATCTGATTCCGTAGTGATGAGGATTTACGTCCAGCGGCAGTCGGAGGAGCAAGAGATAGTATTCACGCACGCACACAGCCACCGGCCCACGTGTGAAGCTTGACTTTCAGGTAGTGGGACGTGCGTGCGTGTATGCGGATAAGAGATGACGAAGACGGTAGTAGAAGGGGGCGGGAGAAGAAAAACTCGAGAGATGAGGGGGGGGAAAGAGAGAGAGAAGTGTGGGAGAAGGTGGAGGGAGGAAAAAGTGTTACCCCCGTCTCTCTCCCATCCGTCCCGGAGAGGGAGCGAGTGTGAAAGGAGGAGTGATGGAGAGGTAACCTCCTTCTACCTCTATTCCTCTCTCGAGTCGAGACCCACCGCGCGTCTCCCATCCTCCCTCCCGAAAAAGCCTTCTTCCAAGACGTTTCCCACTCTCCCCCCTCCGCCCTCTCCTCACGGCCGGGAAACCATGCGCCTCCTTCCTCCCATTCCCCTCATTCTACCACAGTCGAATTCCTTACCTTCCCTCTCCCTCCCCCCATTGCTCCCCTCCATCGCCTCCCATTACTCACAGACTCCTCCTCCCTCTCTCCCCTTCCCTTACCCTCCCCCCTCTCACCCTTTCCCAACCTCCATCTCTCCGTGTAACGATTTAGACGACATCTATTTTGTTTACCTACGTTCTCTCCTCTCCTGCCGGACGTAGACGGACGATAAAGGCTTATTAAGACCTCAGGCCCCACTCCGACCCAACCATCTCCTCCTCTCCGACCCTCCCACCTCTCCGCTCCCTTAAATAAAGAGGCTTTAATTGCTTAATCTATCTAATCAACAGCCCCGGAGGGCTGTACATACCGATCCTCTCCTATCCGTTCCTCGGGGATAACTCTCCATGGGAAACAGTCTCTCCCTCCGACTCGACGGCACGCTCAACGAAAATTGAAGCTCGGTAAGGAGACGAGACCACGCTCTCGTCCACCTGTCCGCACGCGGCGTGACCCCAGAACGTGACCGTCGATCCCGGGGTCGAAAGCGGCTGCTCCGATATCAGAATTAGGGAAAAGGTCTGAGGGTAATTTCAATGACCACAGAATTTGATAAGGCTAAATTACAGACATGTTCATGACCATATACTTTCGTGAAATTTACTGTGAGACCCAAGATACAAACTTTATACGTAAGTCACGTTTTGAACACACGCGCTATGGATTCCCCTCGAAACTTCATTTTCAATTACATTAAAAATATATGTTACTAACTGAGACGTGCTTGCTACCACTTAGTCCTAAGAGATCGTGGCTATTTAATATTCAAATGGCTCCTATCCCACTCGCTCATTTATACATTATACCAACACATTTTCAAACGTGTTCAAAGGAATCTTCGCAAGAGGATTAATAAAAATATGTTCAGCTACTCCTGTTTGGTGCATAATACAAAATATAATGCGAATTCTTTCGAGGAGAACCTTACTTTTCCAGAAATTGAGATATACACTCCCGAAAAACACCTAATTTTTCGGACGACTGGATATCACAGATACTGTCATGTATACCGGATACTGCGTAAAAGTCCCGTCAAATAAAAGTTAAACAATCATAAAACAATGGAAAACAAAATCATCTCTTATCATTACAGATGAAAGGAATCATTACGCAAATTGCAGCAACACCAATGTAGACGGAAAGAAGTCAATCGATTTGAAATGAATCGAAACCCACTCCGGTGGCAACTTAGGCTGAATCTACGGAAAGCAAACCCAACGGCAGTTTGGCTTCCTTGTGCTCCATACGCGCTCTAAACCGACCTCCCTCGTAATAATACCCGAGGGCGTGTGATTTCCGTGACTTTACTTTCGATGCTCACCGGCGTCGTATTTCGGTAAATGACTCATGAAACCTAGGCACGGGCGTCGCACGGCCGGTTTTCAAGTCGTATACGCAGAGACAGGCGGCGGAGCGATCCCTTCGACGGATAATTTGCTACCCGACAGTTCACACCCTCATTCATACCCGCGCACCGAAAGCCTCCCGTTTCCACGCACCTATATGCATACCCTCCCATCCCTCTTCCAGTGTCATCCTTTCCTTTTGGAGGCCAACAACGCCTTCAAAACAGTCCCCCCTTTCCCTTCCCAACCCACCCCAACCCAACTCCCCCCCCCCATCACCAAACCCAGCCAACACAAGTCACCGCGTCGTCCTCCCGTCCCTGTTCCCACAAGCAATCCCTCCCCGACCCCACGCCCTCCCCACTCTCCCCTGCAGACCGAAGAGGACCCCTCTCTGACACCTCCACGGCTCCACCCTTTGACCGACCGTCCGCTCCGCCGAAAAAAACCCCACGCCCACGAGAAGTAGCTCTCCCCCCTTCCGCCCCTCCATGGCGTCCACCGCCGAACACGAAGCACGCCCTCCCGCCGCGGTCCCAGACGCCATCGCGCGCCTCAGAGACCCTCGATCTCTTCTCCCCCCCCTCTCACTTCTCCCCTAACCTTTCCTCCCCCACCTCCGATCTCCTCTCAACCACCCACACATGAACACCCCGAATTCCACGCCGCCTGGCTGCTGCCACAACAAGAGAGCCTCATCCTGGACACTTCGAGCATGAGAGAATGGACACACGCCGCCAGCGCACACATTAAAAGGACACCCGGCTGGTTTATGCGGCCCAAGTCTCCTGGAAGGCGGAACTTCACAACGGGATCGAGTTCTCGCGTGCCGCACCAAGAGTTTTCCTCCGAGCCAACGAAGTCGGAGTGACTGCGGTTACTCCGACCCTCGTGGTTTAATAATATCCGAAACAATTTCATCATGTTTATCCAACTATCCGGGTACTAATTTGATGAAATACCAACGATGCCAGAGGGTATTCTGAAGATCACAAACAGGTTTCTAACGGTTATGCGGGACTCGTAATCCCATTTCATCCACAAAGACAAAGGAGTACTCTTGAAAAAATAATACTCATTATTTTAACTACGTGCACATTCAAGAAGTTTGAAATTCTACATTTTTGCCGTTCTTTCGATATCATTAAAGCACCACCGATACGAAATCCATAATTAAATTTTTCAAACGAAGAAGATGACATTTTAGGCTGAAATTCACCATGAAAAATATCACCAAACTGCACGGTCAGCCCAGATTAGCACATTCCTATACCGATCGATTTTTTGAAACATCCCATTCCAATTACACTAGCCTTGGCGTTCTAGACCATTAAGTGCCAACGTATTCAAGTTATGGGTTGTATTTCTGGGAAGAAAATGCGATACAAAACTCACGAGTACCCAGCGCTCACGACAAGGGGTATAGGAAGGAACCACGTTCGCATGCGGCGGGTTCTTCAGAGAGCCCAAAATACCGGAGAATAGCTAGCACCGCAAGACTTCCGTCCACACCTGAATAGAGGGGAGTCCGTGGCCTTGGGCGCGAGTGAGTTGGGGCCAAAGGTACAGCTTTGATTCTTCCGACTTTTTTTTCGGCATTTCCTCTCACGACGTCGCCTGCTTATGCCGTTTCCTATATCCACGCATTGGAAAGGGCAGGAAACTACAATTCGGAAATGGATGAAATGATACAGTAAATCTCTCCGTTTAAGAGCATCCGGCGGATGAACAAGTATTTCAAATTGGGAAAGAACGTTTACTGCCACTTAAATTCGTTTTCACCCCTCCTGAATCCAGGTTCTCTCAAGTTTCAAGCACAGAATACATCGTAAAATACGAGGGTCATCCGGAAAGTAGTACCCGTTCGTGAAATAAAGACACAAAAGTAAATATTAACAAACATAAAAAATTTTATTTGAAAGAGGATACTTTAAACTACTTCTCAACATAATCTCCAAGCAAATTAAGGCATTTGTCATAACGTGTGACAAGTTTCTGTATTCCTGCTGCATAGTCCTTCGCCGCCAGCTCATTGAGATACGCGAGGGACCCATCTTGCACAAATTTTTGCATAATGCAGATGGTGTTTAACAATTTCATGAACAATTGTTCGAGAAACATTGGGAAAATGCTCACAGATGTCATCAATTGTGACGCGCCGATCGTTCCTCACGAATTCGTCAACTGAGCTCACCAGTTGGTCTGTAATGACAGACGGTCTCTCCGAACGCTCATCGTCGTGTGTGTTCCCCCTCCCCATGTTGAAGTTGCGACACCACCGCCGAACAGACGACTCGTCCATTACATTGTCTCCATACACCTCCTTTAATTGGCGATGAATATCACATGGGCGAACGTTTCTTGCATTGAGGAATTTAATCACTGCCCTCACTTCACAACTGGCGGCGTTCTCAATTTTTTTAAACATTGTAAACAATCACAGAAACAACACAGGCAATGCTAGCGTCACGCAACTTGGCTCAGAGAAGGCAGGCAAGCCACTGAAGCTATCTGACCTCGTCCAGCGGCTACTCGCGTCGTCAGCACTTCATGCGGCACGAACGGGTACTACTTTCCGGATGACCCTCGTAAAATAAAATTCGCTTCCGAATTCTTTAACGTGAGTTTATCAGCTACTAAACGTTGCAGCTAGGATATTGTTATGAGATGCTATCGTTACATTATACCTATAGCAGAACACGTACATAAATCTCCGCTACCATGATGTAAGCATAGAGCTGCTATGATGTAAGCAGAGAGATCAAAGCTGCATGCGCTCCTACGTCATTCGAAAACACTTGGCTTCCATTCAATGAGTAGTAGCCTTTGCACTGAAATTTCCGCCGAGCTTTTTTTTCTTGATATGTAAGCAAACTTGACCGGTTACACTGCATTACAGAAACTGCGGAAGATGTGGGGACTGCACGAAGATACCGTAATTAGGGAAAACCAGTCATAGTCATAATTACACTTGGAAAAAGTGTGGTGACATTTGAGTTATTTGTCCCTTGCATGCATCCATGATGTACCCGAGCGCCGTTCCATCCACTCGATGGATGTGTCGTTCAGATGTTGAAGCGAAGATAATTGATGGAAAAACATGCAAGTACAGAGTTTGTTCTGGAACTATACAAATCGGAATCGAACCCCAACAAATTGTTAAATGTCCTGCATTTTTCGCATTACGATGCTCTAAGATTTCATTCACTAATTGTAACATTTTGAATGAGCAACGAATTACAGTTCCAATATTGGCAATTTTAACAGGAGCCCAGCCACTCAACTTGAATCTGTACGAATTTTTATTCAAGCAAAACATATATAAGGCGAGTGTTTTGAGAATTTCATTAAACTCGCGATCATGTTGAGCAGTACTTTTTCCATTTTGCTGAGTGAGAGTTTATACTACAGCAAAAACAGACAGTATTGGTACCGATCTCTAAAAATTGGAACATTTGCGCAAGCTCGCTTCCGAAAATGTGAAAATAATATGTATATTCTTAGGAACTCCAACAGGACTAGACTGAATTGCGCTAAATTGGAACATGCATAATCCAGTCGATTAATACGATGAGTGCCATTAATACTATGAATGTCAGATTCTGTAATTTTTTGGCAAACAGTCTCCGGCGTAAATTGGTGAAATTATTGCACAGCTGGAGGTTTAAAGCACTAAAAAGCCCGCAATATCCAAAATTATATTTAACTCTCCACGATCATGTTTCCATCACATAGCAACAACAGCAATTTCGTCTTTCCCTATATGGGAGTAAAAACAATCATCAGCAACGCTGGGATATTTAAATAAAAATTAATTTACGTCTATAACTGATAAAAATCTCACCTAGGTTGTGCAAAAAAATGTGGAGATAATTTTTATTATATAAAGAATACAATACACCCCCCGCCCTCTTCCATCTAACGACGAACCGAGCCCCGAATTTCGAAATCCGGCGACGATAGAGCAAAAATATCCAAAACCTCGCTCGCCGCGCTCGATCATTCCATTCATCCCATATCCCAGGCAGACATCGACATGTAGAGAGGCCGCCCGACCGGGCATATCCGTCGCGCGATCGGATCGCGACAGCCGAATTGAGGGAACGTTATGGCACAATTAGCGAATTCAGTTTCACTGACACTGCCCTGCCTCCCCGGTACCCGAAGTTTTTTCCCCGAAATCTCCTGCCCCCTTTCCTCCCACCGGCCCCCATCTCGTCTCGTTCTTCTTTTGTTCCCTCTCGCCTCTTCCATTCTCCCTTCCCACTCCCCAGCGCCGCGATTTCCTACCACCCCTACACTGCCGAAAAAAGAGACCTCTCCTCCCGCCCTAAGTGACCACGGCCCTTGATTTCCCCCCCCCTCCCGCCTTCCTGCCGCTACACACCCCTCGCTGGCCCCTCCGTTTCGGCAAACGCTTCCAACTCCCCCCCTCCCGCTCTCTCTTCCGCGGAAATCCCCCTCTTCCCCTACCTCATCTGCCTCCCTCCCTTTCTCTCTCTCCCGCACCTGGAACTTCCCCGCAGGGGCGTGCGTGCAGAGTGTGCATCGCAACTCGGTTAGGAGAGCACCGAGGGGAGAGCGATCAATCACCAAAGACACCCATTTGGAGGGAAGGCCCGCCCGCACGAAGCCGCCCGCCGCAAGCATAGCTCTGTTTGACCGAAATCAACAGCATGAGATTCGCGAAGCTCGAGTATAAACAACGATTACGACCAACTGTTTATCATTTTCGCCATCTTTTCATTTCTGTCTTCAATCGCATCATCTCTCAAAAACTACGTAAAGACATACTTAACACGATGGAAACTAACGGACCACTCCATCAGAACAATTTGCAAGCGGCATCGGGCATGCTTTATAGATGCATTACATTGTCCTTTGGTCAAATAATTCCGAGTTGTGCCATCAAGGCAGACTTAAATGAAAAAAACTAGATGTGACACAATCAAGTGGCTTACGTGCAGAACTTAACTCTCCCACAGGTCTTTCTACTGCTTTACGCAACACATGACGAAAATGAAGTTTGACCATAGGAGGTTCAGAGGAGATATTAGTTGACGTGTAAATGCGGAGGAAATAAGTCTTTTTCTTTCAAGAGTTTCATCTCAAGATTCCCGGCGTGTGCGATCAGAAAAGAGTCCTTAGCGAAGCCCAGAAGCTCGCGTCCCTCCGAGGTATGCTTCGCCACCGCTCGGACACGAGGCCGTCGCGACGTGCGGTAACTTACCGCACCCGCACGGCCAATCGACGAACCACTAGCTCGCCACTTGAACGAACGCGTGCATGCTGCTAACACACGCGAGTCCACTCGTACGCAGCGCTCACGCACACCTCCCTCCCCGCGTGTATCGCTCCTCCCGACGGCGGGGTTCCTCCCCCTCAGCCCCACGGAGACACCCGCGATGAACGGGGAACCAACGACGGGCGGAATCGCGAAGGGCTTTTGCCCCATCCGCGGTCACCCTCCTCTCCCCTCCACACTACCCCTTTCGCGCGCGCATGTGTGTGTGTGTGTACCACTGAGGCGATGGATTATGCAAAAGCGAAACCCTTCCGTTCACTTCACCGTTTTTTTCATTCTCTTCTCCGGTGCGCGCGCCGCAAGAGGTCGGGAGGAGATAATAACTCGGAGCGCACTTCCATACCGAAGCACACTCGCGCGCGCGCGCGCTCATTGTCGACGAGAGCCCTGGGGGGAGGGGGGGAGGAGGTGGGGTGGGAGGGGCACGACGAATGAAGTCACGGCTGCCTACTTATCCCCCCGGACTGACGAATGGAAGTCCCAAGGCGAGAGGGGTAGGGGCCCAGAGGCGACGGGGGCAACTTCAATGAGATTGAACGCCGGGGTGGGCGGCACAAAAGGGAATCTGGCGCGCAAGTGTTAACAAGTTTCCCACCGCTTCTCCCCTCCGAGCACGCCCCGTCACTTGACACGGTTAATCCCCGGCATCTCGAGAGACGCGACGGAGGCAAATGTTTTGCCGGCCGCAGCCCGCCGCCTGACTTGGTTAATTGAGTACCTGAACGGGTGCAGTCGAGCATCTATTCAAGTTCCACACGTATCGTACCGAAGGCATTTCACGCCGCAGTAATCAAGGAACCGAAAACAGCTATAGATCACGGGAACGGAATGGGATTCGAAGCCACGACTTTTATATTTGCCTCCTGACGCTGTTAACCAGGTTAATTCACGTGGCCTGTTATTTTCCAGACGCTATTAAAGAATTATTATTTGGTTTACACACCCTTTCCAGGTTACGATATTTGTTTTCAAAAGTGTATTTACTCTATCGTTAGAGTTCTCAATAATTCCTCATTTTTCCTACATGAATTGACAATTTTTTACAAAGAACTACCCTTGAGGAGACCGTATGGTTACTCGCGGAGGTCTCACTAGTCCCTTGTTTTATGCTTGAACTGATTAAGATCCATTTACTGCTCATTCTCAAAATATTATGCCTCCTTACGTTTAGTGACACAGAAATTATTTGGGAAATGCAAATGAGTTGAAGCACGAATGTGTTTCCCTCATCCCACTGCGGCAAATAATGAACCCCAACCAGATTTCATTAAGTTGGCGTAAAACGATCACAGTTCAATCATTACACAAAGGAACTTAAACCCACTCTGCCCGCTTTATACCGCCATGAGATGCATTCAACGGTCTCAACTTTTTAACTGCCAAGTCGGGACGATGGACATGCTTTTAAAATCATAACGGCGTGACGTTTAAAATAGCTTTCAGAGGCGAACTGAAGTGATGGAAACCACGCTAATTCTCACGATCGGAGAGAAATAAGAGTACGCGAGTTAGAGGTACAGAGTTTAAGGGAGGTGGTAAGAGAGCTCTCTCCAGTATATACGTATGATCTCCCTACAAGCATCCACAACGATCTAATTAACTAACGACTACCTCCGCAAATAAGCGCCACGGTTGGTCACCCTGGGCGACTGTCATCGGCATTTTTTTTCCAAGTCGAAGAAGAGGAAAGGTACACTATAGGGGTCGAAGTGGACCGTGCGGAGGGGAATCATACTGCGGAATAAAAAGGCCCGTGTGAGTGATGGGCAGAAGAACAGTGGGGGGAGCCGTAGAGGAGAGTGGACGGAGAGATCAGGGGGGGGGGTGGCGGTGAGAGATGGAGAGTGGAATGAATAGAGAGGAATGAGTGGTGAGGAACCAACGGTCGTGGAAGTCACTCGAAACGGGGGTCCCGCATGAGAGATTGGGGTGGGAACGGTGGTGGGGAGGGGTCAGAATCGAGGCGGAAGATGTGGATAGGAAGGGATAATGGGAGGGAGAGAAGAGAAAAGGGAAATAAGACGAGGGCGAGGAGGGAGGGAGGGAGAGTGAGAGAGACGAAAAAGCCACCCAGCCAGCCAGTGGTGGTCCCCCCGCTCAACAAAAACCCTTCGCCGCCATCCTGCAAACCCACACTGCCCGTCCCCCTCACCCCACCACTCACTTACTCACTCTCCCGGAGGACAAAAGAGAGGAGTCGCCTTTTCAGCCACCATTACAATAATGACTATAAAAGTAAGAAAAATAAACAAAAATAAAAGAAAACGGAGAGGAGGTGGTGGATGTCGGAAGGAATAAAGGAGAAGGCGGTGGAGGATTGGAGGACAAGAGGAGAGAAAAAGGAAGTCTCCCCTCCCACTCGTTTTTTTTCACCATGCGGAGCAATTTTAAGTGGGAGGAGGTGGGGACGGGTTGGTTTCTCATGAGGGCACGGGGAGGGGCGGTGTGGTCGAGGGGCGGGAGGGAGGGAGACAGGGTCTCTCGTGATGGAGCGAGGACGGCCGAGCGGTCGCCGAGACACGCAAACCACACTCGCGGCATTTTTTGTCATTCGATCACACGGAGCTGCTTGCTACATTATGCATAATTGCGACGCGAAGAGGACTTTCGGGGGAGGGAGGAGGGGAGGGGGGTAAGCAAGCTTCGGCGTGAGAGCAGTCGAGATGGGGAACGCGCGCCAGCCGGGGGAAGATAGCCGCGATGGGCACGGGGATAGCGAGAGAAGAAAAATAAAAACGTCGAAAACATTATGGAGGAAAAAAAACCTCCGAATGAGAAATTGGATCGACTTACAAAGATGGGCGACGGACAAAAGAGGCGAGGGAACGGACTAATCCGTCCGCCGCTTGCCTATTTCGCTAAACGATTAAGGAGTGAAGAAAGAAAGTGAATTAACCGCCGCTGCGTGAGATATCATCCCACTAAAGACGCCATGGATTTTCACAATGCATAAAATTTGCGGTGATCAGATTGCATTAAGGAACGGTGTCTTCTTTCACTGCAACAACACAACAATGCTTACGGGACCAGAACATCTAAGCGTTTGTCAGATTTAAAATTCCATAAACCACCAATTTGCATAAAGCAGATTGAATAACAATGAACTTGTTTCTCGATCCCAAGAAAGTTTGGCAAAATAATGAAACCTCAGATGGTATTAAGGTTTCTCATACGCTTCCTAATGGGGTGTCAGGTTATGCCTTGTTAGTCAGGGCAAATAAATGCAACGACTTTGCCTACACCCAAAACCTATCTTAAACGGTAGACTCAACAGCTATACTAGAAGCTATATTACCAATTACTCTCGTCGACACGAGTGTTTTGCTTTCATTAAAAAACAATTGACCATGGAGTTCTGAATTGAAAATATTGAACCACGGCACAATTGAAAAATTCCTTCGAAAAATAGTATTTTTTGATATATTTTAAGAAAGGGTACAAAACGTCTATCACAACTACGTTATCACTTTTATATCAATTTTCTGACGATGTTTCCTTTTTAAGAGAGAGGTTTGAAAATCAAACAACGCCGCGGTTCGGAGGCCTGCACACCCTTGGTTTTGCGGAGGTATTCTTTACTCGTTCCTACACGCATACCTCCGGATGAGTTCAAGATGCATTTTTAAGAGGGCTTAATCACAATGCTTGAACTGCGGAGTCATTCCGTGTGGACCACAACAAGAGGGGAGAGAGGGACCCTTTCTCACTCCCTCTCTTTTTCTTCCTCCCCCCTCTTCCTCCGGTATGTCTTTCTGACTTCTCTCCCCTCGGCCAAACTTGCCCTGGCCGACGGGCACACAATTGTCCGCTCTGGGGGGGGGTTAAAATGAGATCCACACAAGCACAGACACTCAAAAACACACGTGCACACAAATGGTCGCCACCTCTCCCAGTCCCCCCCATCCCCCACAAAAAAAATCTCCACTCTCACCATTCCTCTCCACATCACATCCCAGTCCCCCCACCACACCCGCCCCATACCTCCAAAAATCCCTTCCATTTACCTCCTCCCACTCCCGTTCTCCCTTCCCTTCATCACCTTACTCGAACAATCAAACACGGGGGTGAGCTCCTACCGAGCTACGCGTCTTCCGACTACCCCCCTTTTCCTAAACGGGCCATTTCGATGGCGTAAAAAATTTCACGAAACATGTTTGTTTTCTCCTCCTCTCGCAGAAGACTCATCCCGATCACACGCACAACGTCGGCGTTTTCAACAGACCGCAGCCATTGCCGCATTCTTCTTGAAGTATTCGTCAACCAGGCCAAAAGCGAGTGATTGCGTCACACCGGGAAAAAACAATCGTGTTGTAATACGAGATGACCTAGTGAGCGTGTACTTAGCAGGCGAAGAACATGTAAAATTAGTATGGTAACCGGAAGAAGAAAAAGAGCAAAGGTTTGAGAATTGCACCTATCCATCAGGAACCAGGAAAGATAAAGAGAATGGCATGAAGTGAAAACGAGCTAGGAAAAACAATAGAAATGTACCAATAATTGAAACATGCATTGGTAATATCAAAGGCAATTTGGAGACAAACATAATTTGTCGAGACGCTACACCTGAACTATATTCTTCATACTGCGGAATTCAAACGCATCCAAATCGTGAATTTCGCAAAATATTCCCTTTCGTCAATAAAATTTCGCTTGCGACTCAATTCCGTCCGAAGTTTTACGATGCGATTGTGAAAAATTCTTTCAGAAGTGTGTGTGCGTGTGTATTATTCGGTGAGAATCAGTGCTTCATGGGCAAGAAGATCCCACTGCCACTCTCGTCGTCCCACCACTCTTCGCCGACACCCCTCCTTTTCCCATCTTCTCATGCCGCCCCCACTTTTCCCCTTCTCATTTCCCTCCGCGTCTCAATTTCGCCCAAATAAAGACCGCTATCTATCTATCTATCTATCTATCTATCTATCCGCGGAGACCCCTCCCCCAACCAAATGCTCTCTTTGGGGGGCCCTCCGAGGTGGTGGGTGGGCGACGACGGCGAGGACCCCCGAGACAATCGTCGGCGTAGGTCCCCCACTCCTTCCCGGTGTCGTTCCGTTTCCTCGTCCCGTTCCCACACCTCCCCTTCTCTTCCCCGCCGTCGCCGCTCCAATACCCCCCAGCCCCTGTCCCTCTCATTTCACTTATTCCATTATCTTTTCCTTCTTTCTTTCCTTTTGGGGCACTGCGGCGACCCCTTCACTGGGAAGCGGGCTTCGCCCATAATCACCACGTTGGCTTTTATGGGGGTCCCGGTGTCCCTCTCATCAATGCTGATCCTGTGCGCCGGGCCGAGATCGACCGCCAGGTTATTTTTTTTTCTCTGATAAAAGGGGAGGGATCAAGGAGCATTTACTCCGTTTCCGTTTTTTTTTCATTTTTGCACACTCGCTCTGTAGACATCAATCTTTCGAGAGCAGCGAGCGACTCATTCGAATTCTTTTTCCCAAAATGGCATTTTACCCAAAGATGACTCCGATATCCTCAACATACGTTGATAAAATATTTTCCTGCAACATAGTGATCAGGACGAGCATGTCAAACGCGAGGAAGTGCAATGCTGCGCATAAGAGACGATAGAACTACGCTAGAAATAGGGTTGACCACTGGTGAGCAGTGTTTTACTACGCTGTAGATATCTGAGGATTCGCGTACGAATATAACTCAAACTCATCACTTAAGTCAGCACTTTTTTCAATAGTTAGCAAAACTCCAACAGCAGTAATTTTTTTATAGAATGATTCGAGAAAAAATTACAAGGAAGTCAACGGGAACACTGCCCACTAATTGTAGGGGAGGAATTTAAAATGAAAGCCTCGCTCCGCCCAAGATATCTCACTTTCGTCTAAATAGGTTGAACGTCATATTCACGAAAACATCCGACTTCGAGCGTGGCGTGGGCAATCGTGAGTTGTGACTCTGTGGGGCATACCACCAAAAGGGGGCAGACCTTCTTCTCCCCCCCCCACCCGATTCCCTGTTCCCCCCTTTGTGCTTCGGAAGCCGATAGCCCTTCTATTATTCTCCACACCCCAGTTTCTCTCATCCCCCTCCGCTCACCCACTTCCTTCCTCCCCGGACGGAACCGCCGGATCGCCGGGGACGTTGGACCCCCCGATTCCACTCGGAGAAAAAAAATGAAATCCACGAACCACCCCACACGTCCTTTCATCCCGGCAGCGGCGGCAGCAACCATCGCGGCAGACAGACACACTGCCTTGCGTCGTCGAACGAGCGCTCACCCTCCCTCACCACCCGCCTCGCCACGTTCGAATTCCCTCGCTTCTCCACCAAACCCCCCTCCCTCCCTCTTTCTGCCCCTCCCCGCCCCCCCGGAGACCCCAGCCTCGCCGCCGCGTTTGGCGGCGGCGTATTGCGTGGCCTTGATTGATGGATTCATTCATTTCGGTCTCGCCCCCAACCACCTCCCTCCCCCCCCATCCGCCCACCCACCTCCCCCCTTCCCTCCCGCTCCGCGTTATTTCATTTGTCAGCGTAGGTTTACGCCTCCCCTTCTTCCTCCCGACCAGTGATCCCTCAACTCGCACTCCCCTCCTCGTGTGCGTGTTGGATGAAGACGTGTGCGTGTGTGTGTCTGAGCGCACGTCTGTTTCGAGCGCTCTTCGGTGCCGAAAGGGAGATCGAGTGGCGTGGGGGGCTTAAATAAAGAGGGGAGAGTCGCCGGGGAGGTGGTGGTGGTGGAAGGGCATGGGGTGGTGGGATTCTCGAGCGTGATTCCGTGCAACAAGACGGTCAACACAGGGACGACGTCCGAAGGAGGCGAAGTTGGGACCGGTGGTCCGGAAAATTGAGACATTGACCCATTGATTGGGGGGAAGGGAGGACCAAGGAGAGCCAAAGGGAGGGGGGAAGGAGAACCAAAATTTCATTATTTGGAATAGAGTAAATTGAAATGGGCATCATCATTCTCTCAAACGGGGGGAGCTAGTCACCCATGAGGGTGTTTCACGGAGGGATATATAAGTTATTAAGCCAATAAACATCTCATTTATTTGCAGTGATTCTTCTTCTTCCGCGGCATTCACGGCGTAGGTTGAAGATTTCATCGAAGATAACTTAAGCGATGAAAACCGAGGTATGAGGTATGAATCTGCAATCACGGCTCGAGTCCCTCTGGAATCGCTCAAAGAGGGTCAGCATTTTTATTCGGCCAGCTCTGACAGTTCCTACGCCGCATTTTCGATAGATGCTCCATTTCGTGTTTACATTTCCGCAACCAACTTCTATCTGCCTTCCTATCATGTCCTTTCAATGTTCGCTTTCTGTCGCACAACTATTTCCTACACAGATTCCTCGGTGGGCAAATCGTTCTTCGACTGGGCTCAAAGCAGGCGCGTTAGGACCTCGCCCCAGGAGTAGATGCTACTCTGTCGTGCTATGAGTCTTTATACAGATCAGTGCACACAGTGCGATAAGACCTCAAGACGCCAGAGCACCTTGAAAACCTAATTACGGCTCCTTTCGCTCGGACATAAAAATGTCAAGGTAAAATAGATTTTAATTAAGGGTCGGGTCACTCGGGGTCAAATAGCGTGAAAAAATGTGGAAGTGAGATAAGAAAATTTGAAGCGACAATCTTATAAACCGAAGAAACCGTTCCTTTTTGCGTCGGGAGGAAAAGGGGCAGCAGAGGGCGCTGAACACGAGAAGGCAAAGAGGATAAGAGTCCGAGTGTGGGGGTTAGAGGGGAGAAACTAGGAGGGAGGGAGAACCGAAAGGGGCAATAAGATCTGTGGGATGGGGTCGTGAGGATGGGAGGTGGGGTGAGGTAAACACAGAATGGAGAAGAGGGGGATAAGAGGGAGTTGGGAGGAGAGGTTGGGGTGGAAGGCGGTTTTGGGGAGGAGGCGATCCGAAGTGAGAGAGAGAGAGAGGGAGAGTGGAGGAAGAAAGGACTCGGGAGCACAACATACTACAATGGCCTTCGCCCCAAAACCGAGGAGCTATCGATGCGCGGTCTTTAGAATAGCGCTCGCAGTCAAAGAAATTTTCCACGACAAATCAAACGACGACAATCGATGCCAAGCCTTGAAGTGACACCACCCCGCTAAGTTCTTCCATGAGAGGAGGTCGGGGAGGGGGAACAGGGGCTTGGGTATTTTTTTAAGGAAGAGAGGGATGGGGCAACCCACTCGGGGGGGAAAAAAAGGTCCAAGGAAACGGGAGTACCCGAGGAATTAATGCCATTACACGAGGGAATCCCCTGTAAAAACATCAATTCCTCTCCGTGTGTAAATAGAGTTTGGGGAAACTTGCGCCGCCACTCGACGAATGTCAAGCGTGCAACCTCAAGTGGTGACCCCCTGGGGCACTCTTAGTCGGGCAGGAGTATTGTGAGGCCGATGTTCGTGATTGAAAGTACCTCCCGGCGATATTCCATCGAAACGAAATCAGAGAGAGGAAAAGAAATTTATGCGAACGACAATTTTCAACAACCACTCCTACCTTGATCCCTCAAAGTTACAAAAACAGAGATAAAAGGCTATTGACGCACCATATACTTGGATGAACAGCGCAAATAAGATCGTGTTTGCTCTACGACGGAAGTATACTCCCATTCTTAAAGAAACCTGGAGCGATTTCATGATCACATGTGAACTAAATGTGCCTTAAATGTGATTATGTTCCTATATCAGGTACTTGATGATATGACACTGATTTACTCAATATTGCATTAGGGATGATACTGCGAGTTAACTGTAAATTTCGCCCGAACGAACTAAATACAAAAACTTCTGGTTTCAACATCAGTTAGGCCATGCGAGGAAATTGGGAGCAAGAAGACTGTCCTAACTATGGGAGTTTTTCTTCGACCCAGCCACGGATTGGGAGAATTACAATTGCCTTTGTGACTGGATTAGGGCTGTGAGCAGAGTACTCCTTAAGGTCAGATATCGCCCGCTGGGCATGAATGTGGTGGTTGGAATGGCTTCAATTTTCTGGAATTTGCGAAGTGGAAGTGATCTTAGAAAATAAGAAGAGTACACACTTACTCGTAAAAGCGCAGTTAGGTGTGCGGGAAGGACGATGGTCGGAGATCCCATTAACTTGTCTTATATTTAACTATTTGTCACCAAGCTAGAAAAAATAGCAGAGGAATGAAGCAACACCTCATAAGGTTTGAGGGATATTCTAAAAGAAAACCAGGGCTTGAATCTCAAAGAAAAAATCTGCGAAAAACTAGCGTAAAGAAGTGAATTTAACATATGTGGTCTCGCATGCTTGGGAAAGTATAATGAATTAATAAACCATGGCGTGGATACACGGAATGCTCGTTTATTATTGCGTAAATGAGTTTACTCTTAAAAGTGAAGAAGTAATCTATGTACCTGGCCTCAAAGAACGTACGCTACTCAACTTTTCTTTGGATAAAAATTTCAATCAACTTTTCCACAACAGGACAATAGAAAATAATGTGTGCAAAGTGCATCATTAGAATATTACCATAAAATAAAACGGAAAGAAACAAGAAATTGCGGACAAGATAATAAGAAAATAAATCTAAACATGAAAGTAAAAGGAAAAATATACAAGTTTGGGGAATACGTAAAGAGAGAATTATGCACGTTTAGGAAATGCCAAAAGTGCAGGTAACTAAAATATATAATAGATTTCTTTACCCAAGTGTTTTCTAGGGCTGCGGTGATGAAGAATGACTCTCCGGCACCATCCAAACCCTCTGCGCGATAGAATGCCTATATACACGTGAACCCTAATGCTGACTAACCACCCATCCACCGCAGTCGGATGTGGTAATCCCAATAATAAGTTACTGACATCCACCCATCACTGCCAGTCCGTCATTCACATTTCCGTACGAAATGGAGGTATTGTAAACAACATAAAGGAGGGAAACAATGGTTATTTGGATATGAAAATAGCTGAGGGGGCTGGTTGAGTTACCAAGCTTGAGCCCTCGACGTGGGTCGAGGGAGACCTCACGGAGGAGGAGGGAGGCAGGAGGGTGGGGGGCGTCGAGTCAGTCTTCGTGAGAGCAATATGGGAGGGCAATGCGAGGGCAAGGGGAGGAGGGAGAGGGAGTGTGGGAGAGGGCGTGAGGATAGCCCATTCCCACCCCCGGAGCCTGCGTCCCCCCCCACAACCACTCCTCCTATTGAGGCCGAAATTGCCGGGGCAGCGTGACACCGCCCAACCAACCGCCCAGGCGGCTGAGATTGAAATCAAGATGTCGCCCTGTCCATACACAGGACCCGCCTAGATCATCAAGGGGAGCTCTGGAGGGGGTGGTAGTAGGGGGGGGGAAGAGGATAACGTCTCGAGCTCTTATCTCCTCTACTCTCTCCCTCCCTCCATCTCCAGGAGGATAACCGGGCGTATTATGCATAAATGAATACGTGAGGCCGGGACGAAGACGTCGAACAATGGGGCACCCGAATTTACCGGGAACGCAGGGGAGCGGATCCCGGGTCCCCTCGAAGGGCAATGACGCGACTTTAAAACCCTCGCCACCTACCCCCTGGCGGAACGGATGTGACGGATCGGACACCACTGGTGGCGGGCAGATTCGTCACGTTCCACCTCACGCTTCTCGACCAATGAAACTTCAGCGGACCAAATACAAATTGAGGCAAACATTTAATTGGTTGAGTAATTACTGAAAACTTCAGGACGTGCATTGAAGGGATTCCATTGGATGATGATTGTGAGGATCCACGATTCCCTAATCAGTCTAAGTATACATACGATCAGCGGACAGTTTTTTCCGTAATGTGTACGATTTTTCTTAGGGGTATATGGAGAAATAGACATTTTATATTAGTGCGATTGGCTTAGCTGGCGCGAACAATTGAATTCCTGTAATGATAATTATGCGCTTCTGCATTTAATGAAAGACGGAGGTGTGCCATCGTGGTATGAAACGGAATCTGCAATTAAGGTATTTAATTATTCATCATTTGATGATAAGAAGAAGAACGAAAGATTTGCCCGCCAATGGGCAATGGAGCGTTACCGCTCCATTGCCCATTGGCGGGCAATGAAGCGGTAACGCTCAATTTTGCCAAAAATAAGCAAGCCATTCATTGATACACGGTCCTTTTTCTCTATTTAGTCACACAATCACGCTGTTAGCTTGAGGGGTTACTCCTCTAGGTCAATTGAAAAGCCTAAACATTTATATTATATTGGTCACTAGTGAATATCACGGCCAATTACTTAGTTTACTGAATATAATGATTTTGTGGGTCAGCCACAATGCTTTTGCCCACAGCCTTTTGGACACGATCTCAACAATCCACTCCGCACACCAAGGAGTGTACTTGTACACGTGAAAAGGGTTGTCCCTTCCCAGGAGAGATAAAACGTTTGCCCGAAACGTCACGAAGGGTGTTATCAGGGAAAAGTGCTACAACTAGGTGACAGCCAAAGGAATTAATCTTCCGATTAAAACGGAAATACGCGCGTAGCATTGTCTTTTCACGAGGAGGTAAAATGTCCCTTTCTTAAAAGAGTCGGTCGTTGACTCCCACAACCGCGTCACCAACACCGAAGTTGGGCCTACGGGAGATAATATAAGTGTGATAACGGCATTTTTTGCCATAAAATGCCATTAGCAGACGACACGCGGCTTCTTGTCGCGTGATTTGTAGGTAATGAAAAGAAGTGGGATTTTGTGCGTTAGTGGGGGTGTGTTAGAGTCGAAAGCAGAAGGGGGGCGAGGAACAATGGGAGGCAGAGAACCGTGACAGAGGAACTGCAACGACGAAAACCTTCACGCAAGGACAATAGCAGTCGTTGCGCCGACTTCCTCCAACCTATCGGTGACCATAAAGCCTTTCTTGCCAAACATGTGTATACTGGAACATAACTACACTACAAACACGTAAAAAAAGAAAGAAAGAAATACTTATCGAACTGACCACGATAGGTATATTTAAACCACGCGGAAATCAGGATGTCAATTACGTCGAATTGGCATGAATACAAGAAAACAACTCATTAATATTTAAATGATAAAGTCTTCACATACATAAAACTGTAAACAAACAATTGTTTACACATGAATCTTAAAGCTTGTAAGAAGACACATGCTAACCACTTCACGTGGGTGCAATCAAACTTCCAAAACCTCCAATTCTGTTCATTTTGCACCATTTGCCAAGCTCATGACTGCTCAGCTGCAAGAAAATACCGCAAGATACACAGTGCCATTCAATCTCGTGACTTCCAGAATTACTCCCCACCTTATAAGTTCTGAGTTTTTTCTTATTCTCGCGTAAAGATGTCTTTTGACCGTAGTAAAATTTTCAAGCCATCACGATCGTCTTACGCCTATGTTTAACTCTATAAACGTTGGTCTCCGCGATAGACGGGACAACCATGATAGCTGTCCGCGTCGTAAAAAAAAGACATGCCCGCAGCCAAAATAAGCCTAAGAAAAATTTTAAAACGCTCCATTTTTTCCCAGCCGAAAGCGTAAAAAAAGGTAAAACGACCAACCAAGCCCTAAAATAGTGTAATTGAGTCCCTGATGCTTCTGTCTTTCAAAGGTTTTTATCGTCTTCGGCCACGACGACAGGAGCTGCAGCCTCCTTTTGACGTCGGAGAGAAACACGATAGTGCAGGATTGTACGGATACAGCAAGATGGAAAAAAGAGACGGGGGGGAGAGAGAGAGAGAAAAGGGAAGGGTTGGGTGCAGTCGAAAACCCCACCCCGGAGTCACCCCACCGCGACATCCCCCCTCCCCGCCCGACCAAACCCCTTTGGTGGGCGGGGAGGCGGACGTCTTCCCCCGGAGAAGATTTCCCGTGGACCTCTCCGAGTGGGAGAGATATATAAGTCCTCTCCCGAGGCGGGCGGGAAAGGGATGCCGAACGCCACACACACACACACACCACTGCACACAGGCATAACCTTGCGCATGAATAGATATGGATGGCGTGGGCCACCCACAACCTCGCCGGCCAACCCCGACACCCTTTTTTTCCCATGGGTGTGCCGCGTCTAGGATCGTAACTCATACTAGATGGAGGGACACATTTCGTTTAAGGGCTCACCCTTTAAGGGATCGGATCCGCTTATGGGGCGCGAGGGGCGGGGACAGGTGGGAAAAGGGGGCGGGGGAGTTAGAGGGAATGGATATATAACCCGCAGAGCTTTGTTGCCTCAGGGAACATGCGTCATCATCAGGGCCGGTACAATAGTTATCATGAAGGCAGGCTAGGGCTAATTCGACCACCCCTATTAAATCCTCCCCAGGCTCTAAAATGTATGTGTAGAGAGACCCTCAGATTTAAAAACTACTCCTTTTTTTCAGACACTTTCTTTCCTATGATCAACGAATAAAAAGTGCATTTACATGATACCATCGCTAAGAAACGATCTTGAATATACATATATCTCATATAAATTTAATAAGACCTAAGAAACAGCTTTCCTGAGTCCGAACAAGTGAAAATGAGAAAATGAATTGATTTCTGTATGTACCTTGACGCTTTATTTGGATTGAACAAACACAAACTTCCAATCGAAATACAAAACGAAGGAGAAAAGTCAACGAGCTCGTTGTTTGTTACATGGTTTTCCTTCATGTGACCCTACAGAAATTTACCTATGCCAAAGCATTTAATTGGATCACCAATTTCCCAACAAATTCGTAAAATACAAAATATTTGCAAAGTAAAAAATTATTTACCGGAATGTGCAATCGCTAACGTGTACGAAGACATTAAAAAGCAATAGAGAACATATTAATAAATTTATTTAGAAAGAGTAGTAGGCAGTGAGCACGCAGTGAGGCAAGGGAAAATACTACCACATAACGCAGATTGCAGAAAACTGGTGAAAATGGCAACCATAAAACGGAGCTGATGCACAGTCAGTCTACCAAGTAGGTCTTTAAGAAGAGCAGTATGTGCGTTTATCTTAATTTTTTTCTCTCCTCGGCATTGTCTTGGACACGCCTAGGCATATCTTGATTCGAAAGTGCTTTCCAGAAACAGCCGATTGAATCAACCATTTTCACCCGGTGAAATCTCAGCAGGAAGGTTGGAGAAGAGGAAATATCATTCCACTCACCGACAACAGGAATACAAATGAAGCAAATAATTCCCCCCAGAAGAGCACTCACCTGGAAAAAGAGAGAGAAAAAAATCAGGTTAATTAATTATTATGTAATTGGGAGAGACAATACGTTTTCATTAAAACAAAACACTTTTCCCAAATGTATAGTATGCAAAGTAACTGACGAAAATTGGATAAAAAATCCCGAAATACTGAAGTTGCCGAAAAGCAACCTAATGAATAGTTTAGTTTCAATTATTTGCACTGATTTAGATTACATATTCCAAAAACTCGCTGTATTAACACACAAATAATTTATTAACACATAAAATGAAATCGAGCTTCGTTGCAAAATGACGATATCCCTATCCCTGACGATACAGGTGCAGAGCTCACACAAATAAACTTGAAGGGCTGAGATCAAAAAACCTCACGCGGGCCAAGTCCATGACGCCACGCCCGTCGCCTCGTATGTCGGTGAAAAGGTAAATACGCTGCAGAGTTGTGCAAATTGAGAGTGAAAGTGGAAGAGAAATGGCAGTAAAAGGGCTGGAAAAGGGTGAGGGAAGAGAGGGGCGTCGGCGCGAAATTAACCGTGAGACTTTATAGAGCACCAAACCCAAACCTTTTCACCCCTTCACTCCTCTCTCTCCCCACCCACCCTACCATCCACTCCCGACTGCACACATCATGGAGCGCTTTCATTGTTGCTGACAGCCGGGTTTCACAAAGGCTCCCGAAAGAGGGAAGTGCAGCGACATACCGGACATTGCGCCGTACGAGGAACTTCAGAGCGAGAGAGCAGCCCGCTGCCCTAGTTACCGCTTCGCCACCTCTTCCACGCCTTTGTCCAAGACAATAAGGCTAAAGCACCCAGCTACAAGACCAATGCAAAACACCAACTTATAGCCCCTTCAAAAGGAGCCACGGGTGAAGACTGACAAAGGACGTACATTACCAGAGGAGCCACTCGTTTTCTAGAATCCAATTCAAGACCTTTTCCCGTCGAAATGCCTTCCTTCTTCCCGATTTTCTCCCGAATGTTTGGCAACTGATTGGGCATTCATTATGTGGGTCGTCATAACTAACCCCTGCGCGAGCCACTATTATCACAAAAGTTGGTCGGTGTTGTAGTTTCGGTTTATGCCAGGGATCGCACGCTCGATGGCCTATGGAAAACATAAACCATGACTAAAAGGAACATCGTTCGCGCGAGGGATTTCAGGGTACCACACCTTATACCGGATTCAAACATAAAATATTTGACTACGCAGCCACCGAGTAGATTACTTACTTCTCAACTTCCGAGAAGAGCCTCTTCATACGTCCAACAATGCTCCAGGAAAAACTGAGATTGATACGAATTATACAATGCGGTTCAATTATCAAGGCCGACTTCAGGTGATTCAAAGAAAGACCTTAGGCACATTTCCTCAGCAGAGATTTTTAGAATAATCAGCGATTTACGCAGTTCTCCAACCCAAAAGAATCAAACAAAATATTCATATTCACTTTCTCACTATTTAAGTTTGAAGCAAAAATATCTACCAAACAATTATAAAATTTTCAGAAAATAGAGTCCCTTTTCAACTTAATTACGCATTAATAACAAATGAATTCTAAATTAAAAGGGAATTGACGGCCCTCCTTACAGCCCTTACTCCAGCCTTTTTAGTGGAATATTCCGTATTGCCAAAAATGAAATTACCTGGTTTTAAAATCGTATTACTCCCGCATTGCACCCGTTCCTAAAAAAAACCACAGAAGGACTTACGCTTACTTAAAAATTGTCAGAGTTTCTCCAAAAATGTAATGATATCGAAGTATCGTTTTTATCAGAAACCCCCTTTTTTACTATAAGGTATGGTAGAGCTCGTTCGATTACCGATCGGAGGGCTTATATTCAAATTTGGGTAATGACTCTGGACACCCTCAGCAGAACAAAGGTCGCGTGATTTTTCATGAACTGCCCTCCACCCTTCTACCTTGGATGCAAGAAATTGACATATCATACGACTTATTACGAGGTAAACTCCACCCTAACCTACGAAGCCAAATTTCACATCGATTAATGTGGTTTGTTTCTCGCCACTTTTACAATCGGGCCAACATGTGACTATTGTGAGGGTCGAGTATCGCACGTAGTTACCGAGGACAGGACCAACGGACTCGGGGAATAGCCAACTGCGGGATGGGGGAGCCTCACGAAGACTTGGGAGGGACCGAGGGAAAGCCAGATGCGTGGGGGAGGAGAGAGAGAGAGTACGGATTCACTGCGAGGACTTCCTCGTAGTGGAGTCCACTCACGTCTCCGCCTCGCAGCAGGTGCAGGACTTTGAAATGTGACGGTGGTTGGGATGGTGTGGGGGGAGGAGAATGTTGGGCGGGCAGGGGATCCGGGGGGGGGGAGGAGGAGATCTCGCGGCGCACGAGTCCCGGGGCCGGCGCGGAATGCCGGAGAGCATCCGAAGGAGGGAGAGAAGAGGGGATCGAAGCGGCGTCCTCCACGGTGCGAGGCGGAGGACGGGAGAAGAAAGGAACGCCGGGGGTCCCTCGGGGGGGGGGGGTTAGGTGGAAAGAATGATGGGGAAGGGGTGGGGACGAGGAGAGAAGTGCCGGTCAAGGTCCCCACTGGAGTATTCCCGTCCATTGAGAGAGAGAGAAGAGAACATCGCCGATCCTGTGGAGAAGAGGCTGGGCGGATTGCTTATGAGGGTCGCTACTTGACGGAGGGAGACGAGGAGAATATGTGGCGGGAGCGAGGGAGGGTTTGAATGGAGTCGGGGACGAGGAGAAGCGTCCCCCCACGCATCCAAAAGTCTCCGGGCCGTCTGTCCCATTCGCACGAAACGGGTCCATGTTAATGTGGCGGAGTATTGTTAAAGCAAGCACATTGAAACGGTGAATTCCCGCTAGTCTCCGCTCTCCGCGCGACGCACTTAACGAAACAGACTAATATGCGATCGTGGGGGGGGAAGGGATCAATTTCCCCGGTCGCCCTTTGAGACTCGTATCTCCGAGCAATTCCTTTACTGCTCGCCTCGCATACAATAAACCCATATAGTCTAAACCTTTTCCCCTCGGCAATCGGTCGGCCTGCCCCACACCTCGCTCCGTTGAGCCGCTCGTAAAAATCATCTTAGAATCGAACTTCTTCAGAAGTCAATTACTCGAATGTTATCACTTCATAACCATTTACCTCGCGAGAGGCTTAATTACATGACATGTCATAACGAACTCGTTCGATGGTTACTTATCTTCACTAAGTGTCTTGAACGGGGATGGTTAAAATATCTTTGAAAGGGACGGGGGGGGGGGATTGATTGAATCTCGATCGCTTTTACGTCATTTGAAGTGGGGACCATTAAGAGAACATGTTTCAAGGTTTTTCTTAATGTACGGAGAGCATATGTCTGGTTATTATAATACGCACAAAAACGTTTTGAAAACCCGCTTACTTGAAGAGCAGAAACCGATTTTTTGCCAAGCTCTGTCAATCAACCGCAGTACTAATAAGCCATTTTCATGGTAGCGCGAAGAATTAATGGATTCTCATTTCTGTTATTTCCACCTTCCTAATGACGATACGAAGGAGCGATGAAAGGGCTGAGACTGCCTGAGGGAACTGGAAAAATCCAAATATCTCTTCATTATCGCCAATGATTAGGCTTAATCAGAGCCAAGCCTCAATCACCACAAGCGCGTTTCTAGATACACAATTACCAATCTCAATTGATCTTGACATTTCACCTTCTATCTTCATTTATTTTCAACCACCCAGTAATTCAGCTGGCTATGTTTAGGCCACCTCAGAGCACTAGCAGGTTTCATACAAATATCATCAGATATGATCCCATAAAAAGACTCAACCAACACAAGACAGCACCTGAAATCTTACGATTTTTCCGCAGTCTTGAGGAATTCAGAAGAAATGCCACCCTTACGGCGGGAGTGAAAAACCTGTCGCACGTTTTACTCGGTAAATAACAGGAGAAGCTGGATCCCCGCTTATGGAACATTGCTGAGATTCTCCCCTTCATTAATTGTTTTAAATTTTGCGCAAAAAAACGCAGACACCAAAGCATCTAAAATATGTGTAGGTACTGCTCCATGAAATAATTTACCCACGTATTTGGTCAGAAAATATCAACTGACTCACGCGTAGTTTACACCTGGCTAAAATTCTTTCCAAAACTCTTACATTATTCATATCGTTTACTTCAATTCTAACCATTTTTTGCCGGTTAAATTTAGCCCAACAATTACGAGCCATGGGTAAACAATGCGAGGAGAGGTCTTGGCGGATGGGGGCGGGGAAGAGGGGGGGAAGAGAGAGGGATGGATGAGGGGATGGGAGAGGCTTAAGGACGGAGATAGGACGTTACCGAAAAGTGATCACCTCCCTTCGCATCGAAGAAGGCGAGGTCGCGCGTCTCTCGCCAAGGGGCGGAAAGGAGTAGAAACAGGTGCTCAATACATCTCGTTAGGTCGCCCCCGACCATCTCAAAGCCCCCTGCCCTTCCCCACGCGTCCTCCCCCACCACCTCACCACACTCACCCCCGCTCGCAACTCTTCAAATACTTCGACTTCGAAACCTGTCACGCGGATTGTACCTCGTTTTTCTGCGATGGCATGCTCCGCCGCCAACACTGCACCTGCCAACAGGTTTCAGCAATCATCGGATGGCAATGGAAGAAGAAGTGGTCGTAAGGGGGTTGGGGCGTGTGTGTGTGTTGCGGGAGGGGTGCGGAGGATTCGATATCGACAAGAGAAAGGGAAAGAAGAGAGAGAGGAGAGCGTGAGAGGAGCCTAGGGCCCATCCGGAGTCAAAAACCGGGCGCTCCTCGACCACCATCCGGCGGGGCCGGGCCGCGCGCCGGTGACAAATAGCCGCTGCACTTTTTGAGACCGTCCGAGGGGAGATAACAATGGACTCGTTACTTTCCGACTCCCCCTCCCCTGGCCCGCAGACCCCTCCCACCCCGACCCGCCCACTCACCCCACCGCCGTCGAAACGAAGAGGGAATGCAAAGAAAGAAGTGGGAAAAAAATGAGAAGCATTCCTCCCGAGGTTTTCGCACTCATTTGGGAGGATAAGACAACGGTTTCTCGGCGGTGAGCGAGCGGCCTGTTACTTGCGTCTGTCCGTGGCATCTGCAAGGGACGCGGCCAGCGACGCGAAACGGACAAAGACGGAGAAAGAAATGGTGAGAGAGAGGAAAAAAAGATTATAACTGAGGGGGCTCAGGCGGTAGGCGATGAGAAGGAAAGATAGCGTCGAAGTTCGAGCCCTATTCACGAATCCGTACGCATATATGTTTTGCTTTGCACTTCCTTGTATGTGATAACAACGGGGGAGAGATGGTCGGTATTTACGTCACTCCTACGTCACGAGGCATGATATGAAATCGCCGGTGGTAAAGAAGAGATTTTGAAGGACATCGCGATCGAAGAAACATCGTAATATCCGGTAAACTGGGCACACGACAGGATGTCAATACGATCTGGGAATTACCCAGAATTTCAATGCTCTTTTTCTCTGCGAAAGAATTTTCCTAATTAAATCATTTGATTTACGATACACGTTACCATAATTATAGTCGGGAAAAATTGATATGGTTTATTTTCACTCTCAAGCGTGAATTCATATAAGCACGAGATCACAAAATAAATGTTTTCTTGGATGCTCGTCTTATGAAAGAAAATTAAGAGAGAACAGGAAATGTATTTCGCCATATATTAATAAAATTGTCATCAAGATAGTATCTGTCAAGTTGATTCGAAGAAAATGAGGAATACGACTTTCCATATGTGCCTTAGAGCTTAAGAATAATAGCACCAAGAATTTTATATGCTCAAAAATTGAATTCATTGGAAGAAATTAAATAAACCATAAATCATATCGAAGTTCAAAAATGGTAAATTTATAGATTTATTATAATATTCTGGCCAAAATATGAATCGACGGATTCCTTTTGGTGAGCGATATTTTTTTTACCTCACTGGGGGGTTCCCGTTCAGATTACGTCGACCTCGAAAGGCACGAACGGAAAATTTAAAATGAGCGTACTTACTTCCTAGTAAGCGCGTGCATTGCATGGCGACTCTGACGCAATAAAAATTCGTACATTACCGGGTTCCAGTGCAGTTCATACAACGCTTATTACCCACAGCACTTCCCACTTTCGCTCGTGAGTTGGAAATGCACCGAGCTCGGCGTTAAGTTCGACCGGTGCCGGAAGGATCTGTCCATTGCCCTTCCCCGGCGTTCCTCTTCCGAATCTCCGGCGAATTCCTTCGCCCGCCCCCTTCCCCCCATTCAGTTTCACACTGCCCGCTTTCCGCACATCCCAAACTCCCCCCCCCCAAACCCCTTCCTTCCCCGTCGACTTCTCTCGCTTATCGCTTTGATCCCGTTGCCCCACGGGCCGTCACGCTTTTACGCATGCGGACGGCGGAGAAAATAGGACAAATTTATTAAGCATGAATGATGAAGTTTCACTGGAGGCATTTGACTACCGAGCGCATCTTGCCGCATCCACGGATTCCGACATACTTTTTTTTCCAGTCTCGGCCTTTTGTCGATTCCTCCAAAGAGACTTAAAAAAAAGAGTCCGTTCGATTTGGAAGCCAAAGTTGCGAGGAAAGTATCCAGGGTGTTTCTTCGCAGAAGATTTTGCTCGCGACGACGAAATAATCAGGGTACGGAAGCAGGATTCGTACGTATATGGGTGCAGCCACAAGCAAATGAGCATATTCATGGTGAACGTAACAATTATCGGAAAATAAATAATGAGTTTCGATGACAAGTCAAACAGCTAGAACTTGGTTGACGGCCGTGCCACACGAACCAACTGTTGGCGAACTTTCTTTCACAAAAATTATCACCGTCAAGTCGTAAACATTTTTTGACTCGCAAAATTGTGTCGTCCTTTCACCAGAAACGCTAACGGATGAACGTTTCAACGCTGTTGCAAAAATGGGTTTCGTCGATTACCAGTTAAAGATTGATTTTATCAGTTCGCGAAATGCGAACGAACAACGCAAACACTATTTTTGCGGCTCCATATTTCTCCCTCTCGAAAACTCTTCTCCAAGCTATCATAAAAAAATTTACATGTACTTTTTTAATTCTGCATTGATGAATTAATGTGAGGAAGCCCTGAAATTTGCTGGAAATAACAATGTCACGCAACATTCGGTCTTTCAGAAAGAGAGTGATATTTTGTTTGTTCTTATAGCGAGGCCTCAATAGACCAACTATTTTCATGGATCAACTTGGGCTAACTATTCACTGCGAATTCAAACGATTTTACATCAAGGTTTAATACCTTGTAACATCTTCTAAAGACAACTTTCAGCAATTTCCCACGGATATATTCATTATTAAACCTCAGTAATCCACCGAGAACCCGGGAGGAATCCTTCGAGACTTCGAGTCCCAATATTTGGCATGGTTTCATGCCAAATTATTATGCCGTAGTCCAGAGGATTTTCCGGCAAGTTTTCCGGCCAATTGGGAACATGGGATCCGAATTCTGTTTGCTAGTGAGCGGAATAGAGAACGATGGCAAGGAAATCGAGACACGGGAAACCCCCGCGTCCATTATCCGGCACATGACGCACGTGATTTTATTGCAAATCATATAAGGAGTGGCTACTTCGGTTATATTCACCGAGTATGAAGGAAGAATCATTCTTTTCGTGAGGCGCCTATAGTTCACGGCCCTTGCAATGGAAAATTATGCAAATTTTGGAGAAAAATTTCAATTTATTCATTTGTAAGTTGTATGTAACATCATATCCACCATTTATCAGAATCAGTGCATTTTATGCCGAGCAATCCCATTGCAGATGGCATTCTTCTGTAATTTTGGGCCACCTCTTTTTACCCATAAAGCCAAACGATCTTCAGCCGCACCTTCGTGAATAATTATAGTTTGTGGCGAACAATAATCCATCTGTTTAACGCAATTGATGTTCTTTTGGCACTTATTTTACAAGTTCTCATTGTAAACTCCATGCTGGCGAGGCAAGGATGAAGACACTGTTCTAACAAGAGAGCAACCGATAATGAACCTCACCTTTCGATGAAGACACCATTTCACCGGGACTCCAAAGGATGTTTTCCTACCTCAACTGGCCAAAACTGCAGTAAATATAATAATCAACATTTCTCATTAGGGCATGAGGTAATACAAAAAAGGTCGAAGGAACGGAGAAGAGGTTGCCGGGTCGAGGCATCGCACGCTAACCCAGAATCGGGAAAGAGTGTAGGCGGCTGTGGCTTCCATCAGAAAAATCTGACACGGTAAAGCACACGGGCCCTTTATTTTTTTCCCTACGGGCAGGGAGGAGGGCGGGAGACGGAGGACTGGCCGGTTGTTTGGCGTGTAGAGGAACCCTCCACACTCCGATTCGGACGGATCAGGTGGGTGGGTGGAGAGGGAGAGAGATATGGATAGAGAGGGCGGAGGGGTATGGGGACGCAGGTAAAAACGAGGGAGTGGAGGAAGGGGGTGGTGGAACGGCGAGCACGTAACGAGGGGAGAAAGAGTCGGCAGCACCGGAAGGAGAGGACCAACCTCACTCCCATCGTCACGGTCCCCCTGCTCCCCAACGTCACTTCCGGTTGCGAAGGCCTCCTCCTCCCCCCCTTTCCGGTGCCGGAGAGCCACCCTCCCCTCCCCACACCCACCGCTCGGCGCCGCCGCCGACTGGCCGCGGGGAAAGGAAGGGGGAAAAGAGAAAGGTGTGTGTGTAGGAAAGTATGCATGATATATGTATGTTAAAAAATGTGCATGGGTGGGTGTATATATATATATATATATATATATACACACACACACACACACACACACACACATGCAGGGGCTCATATGCCGAACCATCGCTGGACCTCCCCGCCGCCGCCCAACATAAGTACGTGTCTTTCTACCATTTTGATAGCCTCCGAACTACGCCAAAAACGTTTCCTGCTGAGGTCGACGATTCCATATAATTTATACGCTGTTGACTCTAAGTTGGCAGTTGACTATCCTCCTCGGAGACTCGTGGAAGGATATCGTATTATGGGATGGCTCCCAATTAGTTCCCCATGGGAACCCCTTTGCCTTTGATTTTTTTATTAATTGTCAGCCGAATTTACTTTCGTTTATCGCAGCACGTGCGACTATCAACTGAACGGCGGCCCTCCACATTTCCCAAACAGACGTGTACTCAGTGCTTTTATTGCGCGAACACGGCATTTGTATATTTATGACATTTACGCGAAAACACCTTAACTTATTACGGGCTTTTACTGAGTCAGTAAATCTCAGGAAATTAAAATCTTAGGGATTGAGGCGCGTTCGGCGCATAAGCCTTGCAACTCTTCCTACCATCTTCAAATGACCTCAGAAAATTTAAGTTCAGGATGGTGACAGATGGCACGATGTACTAAACAAATAAACAAAATATATTTGAATGCGAGAAATTCCCAGACAGAGACAAACGAGTGCTGACATTCCCGAATACAGACGGTTCATTTGTGATCGGCAATTAAAATTAATTTTACATCTGATCTGGAATGGCACTAGAATCATTAATCACGAGCGTTTACTTACAAGGACCACAAATGATCGTAAGCAATAAATAATATGAAGCCCCCTTCGCTATCTATCCATTCTGAAACACTGGTTTTTTCTTCGCTGGCCACGAGCAACGAACGACACGTGACAAGATAAGTATTTTATTCGCCTGATACTACAATAGTATAGAAAATCGATAGGAACCACGTTTACGGGGGGCCGTGCACAAACGAACATCTACGAAATTTGTAAACAGCGCTCCCTCACGTGAGGCGAGTTGTCCGTGAGCGATTCTTCCTACCACCAATGACACAACCAGCTCTGTTTGCCTCACCCACCCACACAACTTCCACTCTCTCTCCATCATAGATAGGTTTGGGGCCGAGTCACGCTAACCTCTTCTCCCGAAGCGGCTGAAGTGATGAATGAAGTCGACATCCGCGCGTTCGCCGCGGTCTTCCCCGCCACACTCCCCCACTCCTCTTTGGTCCCCCCCCCTCCCCCCGGACATGGCGCGTTCGACATGGAATGTGCGCACACATGGGAGAACGTAATCACGTGTGTGTGTGTGTGTGTGTGTGTGTGTGTGAGTTTTTGAGTGGGTGGATGATTTTTTTTTGATCCCGTCGCCTTGCGTGTGTGGTGTATGTGTGTGTGCGTGGAATACACAATGCTGCTGAGCGACCTCCAATCGGACCGCCGAGCGACCCTAACGATTCCTCCTCCTCCGTGGTGAATGGGGGAAACAAAAAAATATCAGATGGATGGGAGGTTAGGGGGGGGGGGGAGAGGTTAGCGGGGGACGCGCGTCCAATCGCACGTTAAATCCGAGCCGCGGCCGATTGTGTCGAGCGGATTGTCTCGATGGAGAGAGATCGCGACGACAACTGGATGCACACACGTATCATCGCATTTGCATCGCACTATGTGGCCGTGGGAAGGGGGAAATTAGCCAAAAGAATGCGCGCGCGCGCAATTCTTCCGCAATTTATTTTGTACCTAACTCCCCGCGTCACCGTGAATTGCACTGCGCAGATAAATCACCGGTCGGCGAATAATGCCGCGAGATAAAAAAAAACCGAAGGCAGTTGTCACGCGAAATCCGCATGGCGTAAGACCAGTTTGAAGGAAACAAAATACTTATCATCCACAGGATCGCCGACAAAGAGTTTTTAAAATCCAGTCGAGGAATTGGAAAATTACTGGTTGTAAATCAACCGTGTTAAGTTGATCTTTTTCATTCTGAGATACTTCAAATAAAATGACATATTCGAACCACAGCCATATAACAAACAATCAACGAGTGATAAATAAAAGGATTTTCAAAAACTACTGATATTTGATTGCCAGTTCCTTCAATCACTTAGGTAATAAGCCTCCTAGATTTCCGTACACGTACAGATCAAAATATGCCAAAATATCATTCATACCTCTTGAGAAATCTTAATAATCCTGATTTATGCTTCCGATGCGATGCAAGAACTGGCATTCAATTTCGACACAACTCCCTAGGATATTGCGGAACCCACGGTTTCTTTTCCAACTTTCGCTGTGTTTCATGCCGCCCTACGAGAAACCATAATGATTAAGGTCTTTCGGGTCTCCAGGCTTAAGTTTACCCTATACACGGGTAAGGTCTGAACACGGTGATCAACGCAAGAATACTAGCATATATAAACAAAAGAAAAGTGAAACACAAACAGTGAAAACTGCGTTTTTATCACCCAATCACTCCAAAGAGGATTCCGCTCACAAAAGCCATTCAAGGAACACTAGCCTCAGATAAGTGCAACGTTCGCGTTCTCTGTAAAATTGGAACCATCCCGCTTCTGGACCAGCAAGCGATTGATTATACATACAGCCCTCGAAGACCTCACAACAAGATTGTCTGGAGTCTTACGTATAGCCCGATAACCCTTTTTTTTCCGCCGGCTCAGATTCCGATAAATCACGCAAAAGGCCGCAGGCAAGAAAAAGGGTAATAATATTCCGGAGACAATGGGGGTACAGCCCACGGACGGGCCCCGTCTGTGCCCGCAGGGTGTCTTGAGGGCCCGAGGTGAGTCACTAACTGCGCCGAGGAGGGGGAGGAAGGGTTGGGTGTGGCGTAATAGGGTGCATGGAGCCTCATTTGGACACGCGCCTCGCCAAGGAATAGAATGGAGGAAGGGCTGCTTGGCTGATGGGAAGTGGAGAGAATGAGAGGACAACGGGACAACGGTGGGGAGATGCATAAACACACAAAGGGCGTAGAGGGTGAGTCAATTCCCCCGAAAAAACCCAATATGGTCAAATGAAAACAGCAGGGTAGGATTTCTTCTTAACGTTGCGACGCCCACTTTTGGGGACATTAAATATTTGGAGGAGAGATTACGTCAGCCGAAGTAAAATTTAAGTCTCCTCGGAAGTAAGCAGTTAAACTGAGGCATATAACTATCATATTCAAAGTGAGATGTTTCCTAGTACTCTCGTCAAATGAAATACTGTTTTAGGTGCTTTATTCAACTAATATTGTTAAAATAAAAAATGGAAATAAGGCACGCAAATAAAAAATCTCCGTAGAGATAGACTCGGGTATCATTTCTACGTCATTGGCTATTATCTCCGCATTTGCTCCGAAAAATTTTGAGAGAACACCAATCATACGCATGGCAGGTAGACCCCCTTGTCCAAAGTTCATTTTGCAATTAGGATATTTGTCGTCTTCCCTCCGCAAGTCTAATGCAACATCCCGCTCACGTACCATCCTCTAAAGGTAACTGTCAATCTCCGAAAACAATAGGTGTTAAACTTTACATGAAAAGTTTTTTTTTAGTTATTAGCTATTTAGGTTGGAATTTACCGCGCTAGACTACGGAGATTGATTGATAATACGGAAATTGTTTGATAATCGTGAAAAATTTAAACCTAAATGGAATTCAGCAATTACAGGTCGAGAGTGTTTTGGAATAAAGTTTTTGGCAATGAAAAAAATACAAATTGCAGTAGAAACTTTGGTTTTAATAGTCAATACATCTTCAAGGTTTGAGGCGATACTTCGATGAAAATACGCATTGGATAATAAATCGAACGGCTGAAAAGTGCAACCGCGTATTTGTTTTCGTCAAAATTTCTGCTCCATCACGCTGACTGCTAGATATTCGTACAATAATTGTGGGAATTTTATTTCAAGCTTGCTAAAACCTTTCAGATAGTTCGTATTTATAAAAGCAGGATAGTTTTCCAAAAAAAAAAGAATAAAATCATTCCGTCCCCTTCATTACCTCGAAGACCACGGGGGAAATTACGGGGCGACGCGAGGTGTATATTCCCGCCGAAGAAACGACCGGGATTCGTGCAATGGAGAAACGACGACGGCGCCGGGCGTCAGTCGAGGATGACGCGGCGGAGAGGGTGGGAGAGGTAAGGACCAAGAGGGCGTGGGTCGAAGGAAGAAGAGATGTTGATAGGGAAGGGGGGAAGGAAGTGGGAGGGGGGGGAAGACAGGGGAGATGTGGAAAAATAGTGGAGGGCCCATATTTTTAATACAAGGGGTTGCGGCTGTGGGAGAAGGAACCCAAGGGAGGATGAATGTCGTCCCCGCTCCCCACCCTCCTTCCGCCCCCACCCGCCTCTCTCTTAAAACTCGCCCCCCCCCCCGCCTCCGACCCTTCGCCGCCATCGTCACCTGTGACTCACCCATTCAAGAGATGACACCACCGACAACATCCCTTCCAATGATTATTCTCCATGAAACCCCGACTCTCCTTTTCCCCTGCCTCCCTCTCCACACCAACACGCTTCCCTCCCGGGGACCGGCCCGCCACCCTGCCCTCGTCTCGCCACCTCCCCCTCCCGACGACCCGCCCACCGCCATCCGCGCAGGACATTCAATTGGAGAGAGTCGCAATCAAAGCTATCAAACCCGCGGTGCGACACACAAATACACCGGTGGGGGTATCCCTCCTTAGGTACGGGACTATTACCACACGAATATTCGAGACGGTCGAGGGGCACTAGGGTTCCCCTGGCGTTCAAACGGGTAAGGTCGCATCGATCGAAGGAAGCTCATCTAAGATATATATATATATATATATATATATATATATATATATATATATATATATATATATATGCTGCATGACTAACCGAAGAGGGATTCGAACCCTTCACCTTCAGATTATGAGGAGACTAATAACGGGACTAACCGGGCGGGCACGCTGCCGCTCAGGCTTCAAAGGAAGAGAAAAAAATGTGCGGCATTGCAACCCGAGGATTTATGGAGTTCTATTCACTCATATAAAGAGAAATTACAGCATAACATCCGGTTTACAAAGTTCAAAGGGTCGAACTTCGTGCTCCGTCGTCGACCTTAGCGTTCTCGCAAAGGAAATGACGTTCCATGAACGTGAAAAAGAATCTGAACAAAATGTCACACCGCATTTGCTGTACCGGAAAAAATTTGGCTAAAACTGTGTTAACTCCAAATTCGTACGATGAGCCGTAGACATATCAATTCCGAACCTACTTGGGAAACCTGGAGATTACATGCAACACTGGACTGCCCACTCTTTTTGCTCCAGCTTCTGATGCGCAATGCAAAAATCGCTGAAATGCCCTATTTCACCGCCTCAGCACTACAAAAATCAAACAACATCTCTAAACTTAAATTATAGCATGCCTCTCCAATGGATAATATTTCAGGAGCTTAGGTAAGGTTAGGCCAATCAGAGAATCGCAGGGAAAAATACACGAAAATATGATATCCGAAATTTCAAATTGAATGTGTCATTGCGGACGGCGGCCAGAGCGTTCCTTGATGAAGGTGATTTGACAAGATATTCACTATTTTAACCTACACGTTATATAATGTGAGAACATCATGAGACCCTCCCAGCACAGTCACTCGAAACGCTTCTATGTGACGATAGTCGTGGTCCTCTGAAGGTTGGCCTTCTTCGGCCGGAGGGAGCAACGGGATACGAAAATGCTGGTTCGGGAAACGGGAGCATCGGATGGGGAGTCCCGAGTAAATCACCAAGGATAACGAATCCGCGAGGAAAGGTGAGCCAAAAGGGAAAGAGACGAGACGCCGGCGAGACGAAACTATGGGAGCGCCAAGTGCGGAGTGGGTGGGGTGGGCGAGGGGCCTGGGGTGGGAGGGTGTGGCGCGGGGGCCTGTTGCCTAATTTTGTGAGTCGGGAGGGGAAAAAACCGGACACGGGTGAGACCGCCTACTATCCCGCAGTGGGCACCCCTTTCCCCCCTTCTTCCTTCCTCTCCTCCCTTTCGCATTACGCCTGTTTACTCGCGGCCGGATCATATACTATTCCACTTGTCGACTGCTTCCTTGGTACGTGTATCCGGATGAAAACGCTCGTGAAAACGGAGTTTTGTAATTTTTGCGTCCACACGGAAACTTAGAACTGTACACGGAAAAACGGCCCGGGTTAAAAAATATATACATGGACTCGAACTGCACGGTAATTTTTCTCGGTAAAGGGATAATCTGGCTTCAAATTCAATATCTCGTTAACCCACGATTATAACACTCGAGGAAGTGAAAATGTTCCAAGGGTTAGACGTACATTTGCGTCGTCTGTGCATCTGCTGGTCCTCAAACGAACCCTAACTGCGGCCGAATTAGCTATCAGCTGGCCCAACGAACACATTTTTTTGTTCAACTCTTTTGCGTTCTCTCTCAACTTATATCAACCTAAACATAGACATTCTCAACAATTTGGCTATAATAATCCTGAAATTACGACAACTGTACTTGAAGTCTGATGGTTAACTTCCAACTCAATATTCTACAAAATGCTAAAAAAAGAGATCCTTGGGTATACACACTTATGCGACCATTAGTTCGCAAACACCTACATTTCAAGGAAGGATCAATCCTATTCCCACGAGGAAAACAAATGGTATTATTCAACATATCTCAAACAATTGGAAGAGATTGAGACGGGTTTGGATGTTAGAACCACTCACTTAATTGCACGTTGCGAGATGTGAAATGTTAACAGCTCCGTAGGGCATTCATTCGTCACAGCTTCACGGAGTATCTGGGCAAATATAGCAAATTAACAAAGGAAATAGCCACATGAATATGGAAAACTGAGCGTTCAAGCGATCAGTATGGTCTCCACTTACTCTAATTGATAATGACATGAGATTAATTTAACGATAACGCCTGGCGCATTAGCATAATTTTAGTGATGTCTCCCAGGAACATCCTCAATTTTCACCTTTCACGGGCTTTTTCCCAGAAAAAACTGTCCCAAAGCGCTCGTAAAGGCTAATAATAATTCCTCTGTTCGCTACACGCCCATAAGGATGAGACGGCGTCGAGATGAAAACCAGTTTTAGGGATCACATTTCCGCGCAGTTGCCTTACATCATGGGCGCTGAGCGTCCTCTTTTATGCATTAAAGACGACACTGCTTCGCGTCAAAGCAGAATTATTTAATCTACTTCAATTTGACACAGAGGGCATCCATAAATGCGCTGATTTCAAACGCGTGCGACGCATTTCAAAAAATACACTTCATAAGGTTCAGGTCGTAATTTAGTAAACTAACACTGGAACAAGATCCAGGTTAGCTAAAGGCGTCTGAGGCTGTTTTACTAAGTCATTCTTCGTCTTTATTTAATTACTTTAAATTACTGAATAAATAATGAAGTAACTAGCTTCTTTAAATAAATAGCAAAAAGAGATTCCTCTTTTATTATTGCAGCATCAGCTGAGTCCAAATACTCCGAAATAATAACATTTAAACTGACAGTTTTATGTAAGACGGCAGTGCTAAATACCTGAACAGGAAGTGAAAATGTTAGATATTCATGAACAATAGGCTTCATTAATTGCAATAACAAAGCTGTTATAGTTCTTCTTCCCGATTTACTTTGAGGGATTAGAAAAGTACGGTTGTTAGAAGATTATCGTGATGAAATCGGAAAGATAATGCGACAAAACAATGATCACATAACTGTAGTAATGGTTCCATCATTGTGAAAAGACACGAGAGAGGCTCGTTTTGACATGCACGACTGCGTCAAGTGTACAATAAAATTCAGATAGTATTCCATCCTACTAGCATTTTGGAATCATCAAAGCAGTACTCCTCCAAAGAACCTCATAATACTAGGATGCTCACCATTTTTCCCAAATAATGTTTTAAACGAGTGGATTTTTTTTTAGAGATTTTCACCATTACCTAGGCTCGAAGAGAAAATGCACGAAATTGGGAAGCAGGAGCCTATGTTGAAACAATCGACAGATTCTAAAATAAGACCATCAACGTTTAAGATGCCCTGGAGGAAGAGCAGGACTATACCCACTCTGTTCCTGCAGATGAAAAAGGCAAAACAGAAATGGAGAGATCATACGGAAGAGCTGGGGAAAAATAAAGAGAATTTAAAGGCCGATTTACCTTGGGGATAAGCAAGAGAAAACAGCTTACGACTTGTTTACCCCACGGCAGGATTCGGGGGCCCCGGCTACGTAGGACAGGGTGACTCACGTGCCAAACGCATAGAGCACACGATCAACCGATCATTTGGCATTTGTACCACGAGCCGCTCGCGTTGGCGAACAAATTTTTTCCTGAACGTGGAAGGGGCATTTTTTTCAATCCCCCGGGGGAGCGACATAGAAACAACGGGAGACGATAACCGGGAGACGGAGCGAGCCGAAGGAGACTTATGGAAATCGAGACAGGGCGAGAGGATGGAGGAAAGAAAAGGCGCCGACGCGAGAAGAAGGGAGGTGAAGGAATAAAGCGAGCGAGCGAGAGAGAATAAAGAGGGACAGAAAAGGCGTCACGCATTTCCACGCCGTGACGTAAGCGACGTGTTTCCTCGTTCGGGAAACTGACACGAGGGCGGCGCTGGCGGAGGGCAGGCCGCGAAAAGCACGGGTGGAGGAGCGGGGGCGTGGTGGGGAGGAGAGTGTGGAGTGGAAAAAGTGGCTGGGGTGGTGGTGGAGGAGGAGGGGGAGGGAAGAAGGATTTCTCGTGGCTCTCGCATGTATGCAACGCGTCAATCCACCGAGAGCCATTTCGTTTATTTGAATGAAATCCGAAAAGAAAAAAAAGGTGACGGACGAAGGAGGCTACAAAGGGATTGAACGCCTTTAGACATTAACAGCGTAAATACTCCAAGGACCAGGAAATAAATACGCCGGGATGAGTGGTGGGGGGGGGTGCGCTCTTGGGGAAGGGGAGGGCGAAGGGGTGAAAAAAGGAATAATACGCACACCCGAACACAACACACACACACAAATTAAGACAAAATTGGGCGTGGTTCATATCTTCGGGGATGCGGTGAGAGAAGCAATTCACTTTTTTTTAACAAAACATACTTAAAAACCCCGGTAGATCCCCAACAATTTTTAAAATCAAGGGAAGCTTTACATACATCACCGGTTTAGCACCGTTTTAACGCCGAGGAATCGTCGCTTGCTCCGAGGGTGCCCGCCGTAATGGGGGTGCGATACAAGGTGGAAAATGGAAATGGATACAAGAGCTCTTGAGAGTCGTGGGAGGGAGGTTTGGGGGGTGGAAAAGGGGGGGGGGGTGTTGGAAGAGAAGAAGAGCGTGGGGTGATACGGTAGTGGCCACGGTGGAGCAAAGAGGGAAGGAGTTGTGAAAAGAGAGAGAGAGGTGGGAGTGAGAGGGAAGCGGCCTGTTTCGTTCCGTGTCGCGTTGAAAAAAGATACCAATGTCTTCCCACGCGAGAAACACACGAAGGGGGCTTGCCATTGTTGCGCTGGGAGTAGCGCCATTGTCGCCGATCTCAATGACTGGCTTAATCAAGGACGCCGTCTCGTAACGCCGGGCTCGTTCTCAATGGGAATGAATTACTTTCCAACGAGCATCCAAGCACTGCACCGTAATGACGCAAAGAGGGCACATAAAAGGAGCGGGCCGGGAGTAAGAGGGAGAAGGGGGGCATTAAAGCGTTTTCATACCGGCCCCGACGGACACGCGAGAAACCCCTCAGGATCGCCAAGGACTGACTGAGACTGACTCTCTGTACTTCCCTTTCCCCCCTCCCTCCCCGCTCTCTCTCTCTCTCTCGATCCGGACTTCCGCGAGGTGGAATGAGAAAAAAAAGTCATGAATGCCACACACGACCTTAAAAGCGGATTCGAGGCAAATTTCCGATTTTTATGCAAGGGAATTAATGCCGTCGAAATAATAATGACAACCGTCGCCAAAGCCTTCCGTCCTGTCACGATTTCCTTCGCGTCGCACGCAGCGGCGATGCGGAGAATTCGCTTCAGAGGCTTTTTAGTCCGCGGGGGCACTTAAAAATGCCACACTTGTTTTTTTTTTTAACAGTTTCAGGAAGAGGAAAAACACTTCATTTACGACAACTGTTCGCAGCCACGTGAACGGCAAAGAAAAATCAAACGCAACTTTTCCTGCTTCAAAGAAAGTATACCTGTAAAAGAGGAAATAGACATAATTTGTTATCATTATCATGGGACTATTAAGTAGAGTACGAACGAGGTTACGGAGATAAGGTGCTCTTAGGGTTCATCAACCTTAAGTAATATTATCAAGAAATGATTTAAAACAAGGCGATGAGGGTGAATTTTGAATGAGAACGACTTTCTTAGCCTCTTGGCGAGGTGAGGAGGAGTAATGTGGCCGAAAGCAAATATTTCGCAAGCGAACCAAAATGAGAAGGGTGGGAAGTTGGGGGGGGGGGGACCGCAATACAGGATGGTGGGGAGTTGCACGGCGGGAATGAATGCCTAAAGCCTCAGACGAAGAGAGAGATACAGGAGGGATGGATTGCTGGACATTAGCAATGTTCTATTTATCTTTCATCATCCACATTTCATCATCCAATGTGACATACACATTTCATTTCGCGTGCTAATCGTGCGTGCATCACACTAATTTGAACTAATTATGATTGATGCCGATTTTCCAGCCATTAATTGAGTCGTATCTCCATATTTATGCTGAAGAACATGCCTCCTCTTAATGTATAGGCACCCTAACGGGAAGCGATATTACAAGCCGCCAGCAGGCAGTTATCAGGAAGATGAGAGGATGGATAGAGAATCCCGTGATACGAAGACCAAACCTCAATCCTGATGTACCAATGCCACTGGAAAGCCCGAAGATTCACAGCTGTAAGCACAATTAAAGTTAATTAAAGGTAATTATTACTACTTTATATTGGAGTAAGACGCTGATGATATATTAAAAAATACTATAACCATTAGTTCATAAATTGAGATTGCATCATTAACTCTCTTATTTGGACACCATCTTACTATACTGTCTTCGGTGCAGAAAATGATTTTCATGTTTTCACAAACTGACCACAAAACTAATGGAATATGCGTGAGCTTCACCAAGAATATATGTCATCCAAACCACCTTCGGCTTGCTTCAAACCAAAACGTACTTATATAAGCTTATAGGGTCTCAGAACAACTGACTAGGAGGCCATATATTTCAGGAATATAGCGCATGAAACGCAATAAAAATCAACGGGTGAATGTAAAAATGCTTAATTCTTCCTCTCTGGTTTAGGTAGCAATTTTCCCTCACTTCGACGTATTTAGGCTACGGTAAGATTTTCGGTGCTCACGGCAGCCACCGAAAATACCAACCGGGAAAATACCATCAGCACATTTTATTACGCGATAGACTGATCGATGTCGAACATTTGTCGTCAGTCTGACTGCGCGCGGAGCAGAGCGCGAATAAGAATAATTGTACACAATTCCCCCGGGGCTTGGAGAGGGAGAGAATTTTTTTACCCCTTCCCGGATGCGCTCGTCGCTGGTCGGGAGACAAGAGAAGGATGGGAGAGAGAGTGGGTGAGAAGAGTACAGAAGTTGGCCTCTCTGCCCCATGCGGGGGAGAGAGATAGAGAGGATGGGGCGGCCCCGGGTTTTAAAGCGACCGTGGTAACTAACGGGTGTGAGGGGCAGGGGTGTTGCGGCGGTGGCTGTAGGGGGGAGGTGGACTCGGAGCGGAAGGCGATGTCACCCACTCACCCGTCTCTCTCTTCCTCCCCCTCCCCATTTGCCCCCCTCTCCCCCAGCACAACCCCCCTCCAGTCGCCGCCGGAGGAATCCTCCCTCTACCACCACCTCTCACAGCCAGCAGCAACGCGAGGGAGAGAGAGAGAGAAGGGAAAAAAATCGAGTAGAATGGGTAGCGGCTCCCGGTGTGTTTGGTATGGAGGGCTGGCTCTCGGGCAGGAAGGAAGCTTTGGGGTCCTTGGGGCAGGGCGAGTGGGCGTGGAGGGGGGGGGAGAGGGTGCGCGGGTGAGGTGAGACTGTGTCCTCCTGGGGTTCCTTCCCTTCTCTCCGTCCCCCTCCCTCTTACTTAATCCCCCCCCTCTTCTTTCCCCCACATCTTTCCTTCCCATTTCCTTCATTACGCTTTATATATGCATTCTTCCCTCATCGATAAGCCACGATCGAAAGCATTTCCAACAAACCACGAGTTACTACTTCCCTTTGGGATGACTGAAAATTTATAATCTTTAAACCACTCCAGTCTAACTTCGTTTTACTAAGAGCGCGTGAAAAGATGTAACCCACATGAAGAATAAGAGTTTCAAATGTATAATTATATTAAATTCACAAAGCACCGCAAAAAATGGAAAAATCGCACGAAATATGTAAGTTGTTTTAACGACGAACATCAATCCGAACCATCAATGTTGACTGCAGAGAATTCTGTTACTTACACAATATATAAACTGCAATGAAATAAATTTTAAAATTAAATAGCATATCCCAAGAGTAATACAGCCGACTGATGCGACTACGTTTTTGCCCGCAATTTTTATTCCCAATATTTCCGGGGACATCTTCGTACTTCGGATGGTAATGTATGCACGACACTCGGTCCGAGTGGGTGAAAATCACTTTTACGACGATTCCGGCAAGTCCTAATTCGCCCATTCGCAAAACTGTCGATAGCTCAACGCCTCGACGTGCCTTAACGGCTTATCTGCATGCCGGAGAGGGGGAGGGGGAAGTGGGTGTGGGGGGGGGTGACGGCGCCTCGGAGCTTCGGAGGGACGAAGTATTCGGGAGACCGCCGTGATTTGCACACCCCCTCGGGAGCGGGATGGACTCGTGTGAATGCCCCGCCACGTACCCACCACCACCCACACAAAACCGTGCATAATCAATGCGCGAAGACATCGATTCCGACGGCGCGGGGAAACGGCTGCGGGACCAGAAGAGAGTTACGGATCCTGGAAATGGGACGGAGCTTTCGGGGCGCCCTCCGGAACGGGCCTTCCGAACGAGGGGGGACGGCGGCGGCGGCGAACGTGGGGAGGGCGCCCGTGAGGCGTGAGGCCGATTGTGTCACGGGGATGCCAAGCCCACGGGTGAGTCACGAGAGGGCGATGCGGCCTCCTCCGTCCTCCCCTTTCCTTCTCCCTACGTCTCTCTCCGCCTCCCACCATCTCCTCCCGCTTTGTTCCGCCCTTCCGCCGCGGAGAGGAAGCGACGAATTGAAGACGGCGTCGGCGAGCGCCAAGGGCGTTAAAAGGGTGTTGGATACCTCGGCTCAAACTCGGGCCTTCGCAAGACCTCCACTTGGCACGAGGTTATTTCATATTTTTTTTTCTTCTTCTTCCCTTTCGGTTTCTCGGTATAAACTGCGCATAACGCACGTGAGCAGACGGGAGGTTGACGCTTGAATCGGTCGCCGTTCGTTTATTCTCCCAAACGCCAAAAGAAGCCGCCGGATGTTAGCTATCACGCCCGGTCATCGTACTTGTATTCCAATATACGACGATGTTAAGAAACGGAAAACTAAAATGCTGTTTCAGGGAATTAAAAATTTGATAAAAAATGATATTACTCTCTCTTGACAATGCAGCCAATAAATAAAGAAATGGAAATCCTTATGATAAATTACTTCCACGTTTCAAGGTATACACTTACATTCCTGATGTATCGCATTGATCTTCCTTGTTTTAAAATTATGAACTTGATGTTAACCCACTAGGAAATAAATATTAATATAATAGTATTTATCACATTAATTAAATTAAAAATGATTGTAGTATGTTTACTATGATAGTATTACTTCAATATAAAGTAGTAATAATTGCTATGAGCACTAGCAATGAATTCATCAACTCTTACAGTATTGCCATTTCATCGTCTTATTAGAAATGTTACCATTTTTAGTTAACTTCTATGGAATGACTGCAATGGCAATCGTCGGGTTGACTAATACACAAATTGGACTGTATGCAGCCTTATCCGTCCTCAAGCAATCTACTTAAACAATTAGTAACACCCAATTTTATCAAGCATATAAGAAAGATTTATGCAATTCTGAAAACCTGAATTTAACCTCTACAAGGATTCAAATGGGAATTGAAATTGTGAATAGGGTGAAGACCTTTGAAAACCATATCCATGAGTTTTTAATTTGTAACAGACTTTCTAATATAAATTTGACAGACTCAAGTGGGGTTAAACCTTCCAAACATAGGAACCTATTATAAGAAAGTTATGACATGGGATGGGAGACATTCTGAGGGACATTTTGGAGCCCAAGGAGCGAGAAGATTTACGGAATTGAAGAGAAATGCAGGAGACAGATGGAAGTGGAGACCACCTCTTCACAGGATCAAATTACCACGGCGTTAACAGAACTATAACTAACTTAGAAGATGTGGATATTAAAAGACTACAACTGAGCGTACATATTTTTTAGATCGTCAAATGATAATAACTTGGAACAATTTAGTCTTTAAAGTTTGAAATATATATGCACAATTGTGGCATATATATATATATATATATATATATATATATATATATATATATATATATATATATATATATATATATATATATATATATAGCGCTCTCATGAAAGTTCCTCAAGTAACCCATAAAATTCTAAATGAGAGGCATAAACGTGAGCGACTATACGTAACCAACGGCAGTTGAAAAACTAACGGAGAGGATTGTAAAAAAAATCATTTACAGCCCATAAACTAAGTACACTTGAATAAATTGTGGAAAGGCTACCAATGTGACTTATGCATGCATCTTATCAAAAGGAAGGTAATATGATTGCTTCGCAATTGAGTAAGAGTCATAAGAAGCGGACACACAATACGGGGTATATTTCGAGCACGATAGCAGGGTATTTCCAGGAAGAAAAATATAGTTCACTTTATGCATTTCGAACGAAACGTTCTCCAAACAGATATCTCAGAAACGTCTACACTTGTTGGCTACTGGATGCGTGACGTCTCGAGAATCGAGCATGCCTAAATCTCTCCTAAGGCGTCCGTTGCGCGCGATTGGGTGGGCTAACGAAAGATACTGAGTCAGTTCGCACATGCACGGATAGGCAAATATTAGGTAGCCACTCAAAATATGCTTACTTAATCCCTTGAAGATTTGACACGTAATTTGAACGATTTTCCAGCAAAGAAAATTAGGACGGTAACCGCCATAAAAAAAACAAGGTTTTTAAGAGAGTCAAATAATTAAAATTGATTGGGTATCCTACGAAGTTAATTGACAAAAGTTTTGCTCGAAAGTATTATCAGAAGCCAATGACGGTTCTCTTCGTCATATACAATTACCATTTGAAAAGTCCACTCCCGATTCTCTCTGCAATGAGTGCACGAAGAGAAAGAACAGGAAAAGTTTTATTTCAACTTCAAAATTACGATACAGCACAAAATTAATACCTAAGGGAAATTACGTGAAACAGGGAGATAGAGATATGAGATTTAATTGCGGTAGAGATGTGGCAAAAAAAATCGAACCAAACATTAGCGGGGCTCGGGACAAAGACGTACGTATGAGGAAGTGAGAAGGGGGGGGGGAGAGAGAAAGAGAGATAGAGAGGGGGGGATGAGGGAAGAAGAGGATGGTGTGCATGGAGGAGAGATGAAAAGGGGTTAAAAAGGAGGCTAAAAAAAGAAAGAGGGAGGATGGGCAAACTGAGAAGACTGCTGGTAAAAAAAGGGAGAGGGGGGGAGATGGGAGGCCCCGAGAGTTTCGAACTGTGGGGGCCATCCGGGAGCGAATAGGAGGGAGGGCTGCCCCCCGCTCCACACCCTTCGCCTCCACGAGCATCCATTCACAGACACGCGAAGGCGGAGGACGAGGAAGAACAGTCGCGGAGGGGCGAGGGGGAGGAAGAGGGAGAATATATAGACCCCTCGCCTGGCTATTTCCAGCGGAGACGGCGGCAGAAGGCGATGCCTCAAGAAGCGGTACGCCTTGCCGATGTGGACATCGATTCGTCCGAGATGTCAAAGAGTTGAGACGCATCGATATGGCATCGAGATATCGCTACCTGACAATGCTCGTCTGTGGCCGTTCACGCACACTTCGAGCGTCCCGCTTCCTCCGTGCTTGCCGGCTCCTCAAGGCCCGCATCCGGCATCGCCGTCACGGCGTGCCGCGGCAGAGTTAAAACGGCGAGAGGCGCCGTGAGGCGGCTGCTCACGTCAGTTATCGTGGACCCCCTGTCCCCCCCCTCAGAGCTCCCTCTCACGGTCAATCGCTTTGAATCCCTCACGGAAATATAACAAGCGGGAATGAAGTAAAAAATGCAGCGAATTTTTCGTCGGCATATTACTTTCAACAACTTATCCTTTTGGGTTCCTTATGGGTACTACATCGATATCTCCACGAGCAAGCGTATTCGCGAAAACGTTCACCTCCCTTGCTCCCAATTTCTCCCGTTCCCTCCACAGGCATTTCCTACACCCACACCTCCGCCTTCCGTTGCTTCCCTACTTCTCATCACAGCGCCCGCCCTTCGAGCTCAGCCCAGCCAAAATCCACCCTTCGCCAAGGAAAAATCTCGCGTAACCCAATTTTTTTTCACCGCTTAAATTCATTTTAAGAATTGGATTATTTCGTTTTCAGAGGATTCATAAACGGTTTATCAAGTCGCGCCATCGAGGATAAGTCTATTCGATCAAACTTCCCTTACGGTCGGTATAATTAAGAAAAGGAAAGAACTGCGCATATTAATACGGCCGCTGAGGCATGAAACAAGAAATATTGAAGCATCAACATCGTAGTTATTTAAAAAATTGCGATGATATTCAAAGTTGCAAAGTGAAAGATGGGGTCGCCCACTTCAGCGTATTAAAACCCAGTGTATTGTATTCGTGACTTCAGATATGCAGATTGGGATTATAAAAGTAAGAATTGCATACTCCAATACGGGTACATTAAAAGGGCTCTACGGCATCAGAATGTTTTAAATTCACAAAAAAAACCGTTGATGTCATGCGTTACATCCATTATAATTTCTTGAGCAAGAAATAAAACACCCTAAGAGCCGACTCTAGTCATGAAATGATTGCATTGTAGTAGAGTGGTTACATTTTCGTATGAAGACATACATGCAATATTCATGCCTAAATATCATGTACTCCAATGCAATATCAGGTAAACTGTAACTTCATCTAAAGCACTGTCTACGGGAAAATATATTGGCAATCTATGATTTTACTTTTCCAAAAATACCATGATAATGGCGCGAACACCTTTTCTGAAAATTTTCAACCTATTACGACACAAAAATCCACTTATTTGATTCATATCACGGGGGCATACAACTCGGAAGTACGTATCTCCACTATACCAACATCTGATGGAATTAGAAAAGTGAAGACACGATTATCCTGATCCTATGACGAACATGAGCAGGACCAAATCTGGCAGCACGGCGAGTTTTATTTATACGAACCCAAAATCCTTGTCCTTCCACTAAACCGGCAGCCAGGCGCCACGAGATACTTGACTAAACGTTGCGTAATCGAAACTTGGAGGAAGTCGAAAACAACGTTGGAAAAGTTAGGAAAACTCATTAAGGGACACAAGGAAAACTAGAAGAGAACGGGGGCATATCCCACAAAGCCATAAGTCGACACATCTGTGATGTCGGCTTAACAAGCCAACAGAAGACGAAATGACGTGAAGGATTCCAGTCTTTTGAGTTAGTTCCAGTTCCTTTCCCGAGGCCCTCCCCATTTTCCCCAAGAAACTTCCCTCCTCCTCTCATACCAATGAGGGCACGGAATGATAGCCCACCACTCCAATTCCACCGCCACGAATTATTCATCTCCCCCACTCCAACCGAAAGCCCTCCTTCCGTGTCCCAGAGAACCATCTTTCTCACCTAATGCCTTCCCGGTGAGCCTCCCTCGTTTTCACTCGAATCCCATGGCACTTCCACGGAGGGGAAACGAGGGTGGATTTGTGATGAGGGGATGAGGAGAGCAAGAAAGCAGAATTGGGGGAAGAGGGACTGCAAGACCCTCCGCGCCGCTTTCTGAGCTTTGAAAGCTACGATATCCCTCCTCGCACGCGATGGTGAAGCAGAGCCTGGCCAACGAGAAGTCATCGGGAGATAATATTTGAAATTCAATTTAGTGGGACCTCTAGATAGAAACACTTTCACGCCCCGGCCGCAGTGAGCCGACATGATTACCTTAGTTCGGAGCAAGTCTAGTTTAGCCGAAATTTAATGACTGGCCTAGAGACAAGAATCTTCAATAATTGTTCCTTATATGAAAGGGAATATCAAACCTGAAAGAGGCATGTATTTCTCGTGCTTACTAGGTTAAATTGAACATTTCTGATACATGGATTAAATTGCGACATCATTGTTTAGTGAATAGAGCGTTGTAACGTCAATTCATTTATATTTTACTCAAAATATTGCCATACCAATTAGATTAAAATCCAGGTCCACCAGTACAGTCCAGTACGACCGAACATAGCCAAGGGGAGAGCACAGAGGAGAGTGGAAGACTCAAGGGGTTTGAAAAGGAGGCATTTGAATCATAGGAACGGAGTTGTGCGGTCAGTTGGATCGTGGTTTGGGACCTAACGTAAAATTCTCGATTAACATAGAACGTATACGGTAGACCCTCAAGGATTCGGCCCAATTAAAAGGAATGTTAGGCGGCCAAATTTCGCAAAAGTAGGCATGCCGAATGGGTCGCACTGAACAAATCTCGTGCAACGCAGGACAGAGGCAAGTGCGAGAATTCGCAGCGAAACTCGGAAACCCTACCTGAACACGAACGGCGACCGAAAATTAGCGGTGCTCTGTGGGAAGCGCAGAGGCAGCCCCGCCCGGACCGTCTAGGTGGTCAAGGTCCAGGTTTTTCGCCACGTGGTCGGTGAGGAACTCGGGAGGCTATGAGAGGGGGGAAGAGAAGATCGAAACGAAGGAAGAGGAAGCGAGCGGAAAAAGAAGTACAAGGTGAGGCGAACGGGGAAGGAGGGGGGATTAGAACGAGGGGAAGGGAATGGCGGAAAGAGTGGGTGTCAGTGGGGGATAAACAGCCGACGCAAAAGGTAAATCACGACTCGACGCCGTCGAACGGAGCACGCTTACGTTTTTTTTCACCTAGCGGGCTTTTTTGATTTCGCCGAAAAGGGAACGTGACCCCCCGCCAACCCTTTTCCTCCCTCCGCCTCTCCCGTCGTAAAAATAGTCCTTTCTAATATTTCTGCTTTAACGGACAAAGAGAGCTTGGCGAATTTTTTTTCTCGTGTTCAGTCAAATTAATTGCCATTTATTCCCGGAAGAGGATGGATCCTTTTCGTCTCTCTCCAAAACGCCAGCAAAAGAAGCTCCTCTTCAATTTTGGCACGATTTTCTCTGATTCATATTTGTTGTCTAGACTTAGTCTGACGAACGATCTTCTCGGCGAGCTAATTTCATAATCCTTAAGCTAATTTCAGTTCCCTTTAATACGCTTTTTTCAAACAAATCATTAGATGACTATATCGGGAAGAGTATCAATAAGGGATTACCAAAGCACTTAAACACTTTCGTTATTGCATTCTGTCGCAATCGTGCAGCCTTTTTTTGGCTAGGTACATACATATGACATAATGGAATTTGGTAATAGTAGAAGAATATTTCACGCACTCTTGACGCAATGCTTGAAACGCAAAATTGAACATTTACTAGCCTTAGCCCATTTTTTTCTCTGGGATATCCTCATTTACAAATGTCCCAGCGACTCCAGTTGGCAACTCGCAGCTAATATTCGTAGAGCCCGTAGCTTGGAGGGAACAAAATTCTAAAAGCATGTCGAAACGCCTGTATTTTCATTCCCAATTTTTGACACTACAAAAGAGCTTTTTAGCCATAGTGATATTCAAACCTCGGCGCACATTTTTCTTAATACAGCAAACTTTTCGTAAACATATTCATGAAAACAGATCTGGTGAACCGATTCGACAAACTTTTGTAAGATCCAAATTCTCAAATGTGCATTATAACAAGCTTATGATTGACAGGAAAAATGCAAACACACCAAATTCTAATGCATTTCAAGGAGAAGGATATTCATCATTTGCATATCTCATACTTAATTCATTATATACATCGACCAGTCTCGAATTAATCATTCATCCTGTTAAAGATTCCAATCATTTACGTCACCACTGTCACAAGAGAATAATATCAAAATGTATTTTCTTATCTTGCGCGACTAAACAAGGCAATTCTAGGTTGATCGGCTTAGGGAATAATCACAGATCATTACGCGGAAACGCTACTGTGATATACGCCATTTTTTCTGATCGATTAATGTTTTGAACTAGCATATATTATTCCCGCTAACCCCAAACATAAGTTACCCATGAATCACACAATCACATATAACAATTACACTTGTAACGGTCGAATTCCGAATTGTTTTTAAATTTACAATACACGGTGGACTATCACGAAATTCGCCACGGTCGGGTTTCTACGAACGACTGATTATATGCCCGATCTTGGTAGTTCACTTCACAGGATTCTCATGGTATGGCGAAGACAGGACTGGGCACCCAGGAACTGTATAGCAGCATCTGGGAAAATGTTATAGCTAACTCAAAAGACCAAGGGGAGTCGTCCATTGCTCCCCCCACCTCCACTCCTCATCAGTCGAACGGATACAGTAAAAATAACGCTGCTAAAAATACTACGAATGCGGATGACCAATTCCGCTGGCGCACAGAATCTTCGGTACCCAGTTTAACACGCGGATTCTTGTCACACCCGATTGCACTCGCGAAAATTTTAATGACAGGGTGTGAACGACGTTTTGCTTGGTGAATGATTACCTATGAACGAGCGTTTTGGTCACGCGCTGACAAAGATCGTGCGGATCGCTTCGAATCGCGAATCGGCGACGGATCACAACCCGGCGACTGACACCCGATTTCACTCGAAGGAAAGAGACGAGACGCGCGGGATCGACGCGACGGAATCGGGCGGGCGGGAAGCAAGGGGGGGGGGGGGGGTCCGCCGACGAAAAGCGATCTCCCAGCGCCGAACGGACGGTGCCGGGGGAATTCTTTCACGGGCGGGGAACAATGGCACGCGGGGCATTCGGAACGCTTCGTGGACGAAGTCGAGCGAGGGAGGGATGAGAAAAGAAGATACGTTCCATTTTAAGTCGATGAAAAATTGATAGGATTTGTGATGGAGGGGGGGGGGGAGGACGGGGCGGAGCCAAACGGTGGCGCCTCTCCAAGAGAGAGGGAGAGAAGATTTCAAATGGGGGGAATTTTCACCTCCACCCGGGGGTGAGAGGGAGCGCAGGGGAGAAGGGTTGAGAGAGGGCACCCTACACATCTCCCCCCCCTCACTTTTTTTCCCTCTCCCCAAAACACCACCCCACCCTCAAAGCCGCCCTTGTCTCTACTCCCGCGGTGCGTGCGCCGAGAAACCCCATTCTCCTCTCTCTCTCCCTGCCCGGGGCAAATGACCTCGGGGATCCATCCCTCTCTGCACAGTCTGCCTGCACTGCACGCCACCTTGCGATGCGCTGACTGGAGACGAGAGAACAGCGGGGGAAGATATCGTTTAAGGCGGCGATGCAGGGACGCGGAGAAGAGTTAGTGGAACGAGGGCAACAACGGAATGAGAGGCAGATGCGCCGGCCTTGAGGAGTACCGCACCAGCATCCCAACCCGAAGGCCGTGGGTTCTAACCTCCCCCATACAGAGTGTTTAGCATAGGGACAAGAACGCTTAAGAATTCGGCTACCAATTGCGAAAGAACAATTCCATGCGAAGAAGAACTGTGTCGAGGCTAAATTATCTGAGTCAAGAATTTTTCGGTCAAATGAAACGTGGAATTTCAGATGCCCACGCGCCTTCCAAGTCTGTTTTTATATCCTTTGAGACAAAGGAACGGCCGGGTTCTCCTACGTCGTCAGTGATTTGCTTTCAAATAACTGTTGATTGAAGACAATAGAAGCACTTGGCAGGAAGAGCAAACTAATGGAATGTACTTAGCATTCGTTACGCGAGCATCGGTGCCAATTAATGTGAATTGATGAGACAATCTCTCTCCAGGGCGTTTGAGTGTGACTCAGACATCACGAGCATCATAGTTGACGCCGAAGGTAACGCCCCCTTCACAGACACACGACGCTCGATCATCTGCTGGATAGGGATCAGAGAAGTGAGACCATAGCCAAGGGCTGCAAGGCACTGCATCAAGAGATACTCCCGCCAGGAGTAATGAGGCTGTCCTCTTCTCAAACAAGATAACCTTCAGAGGGAACCGCTGCTCCGTTTTCAAGACGTCCGTCAACGCCTCTATTCCCGCGCACGGGGATTCAGGCACGTTGCTCGGGGGAGAGGAGAAGAAACCTGGCGCCAAAAATAGCCAGCCCGTGCTCCGATACAAAGGAAATCGGGGAAACCTATCGGTTTTTAACGATGGGCTCCGTCGAATGGGGCGGCGGAAGTGCATTCCCAACTTGTTTCGCCAGCAAAGAAAGCGAAGACTGGGATGTTTCAACAAAACCAGAAGCTTAAAAACGGAATACACTAGGGTTATGACTCTCAACCGATGGGCCCATTTTTGAACAGCGACACGGCTGCCGCCTAATAGTTGGCCCTGACGCATCTCAAGGGATGACCTCTGTCGTTGGAAAACATTATATCTAACCCGCCAAGACTTCAAAGATACCAAAAACTAAAGATATTTTTAAATGCGACAACGACTGCTTGCACTAATGGTCCGAATTTCACCGAATAAAGAGATCACGCGCGAATATTTCAATCTTCTACAGGCGAAAACAAAGAAGACGCAAAGACGATTACTCTACAAAGTGGAATGTTTTTTTACGAAGCCCTTTGCCTTCTCGGAATGTCCCATTTAGTTAACAGTCCACGTGATTGTTTACTTAACCCAAATCCACCATGCGAAATTCCGTTGCAAAACGACGACGCCCTTGGCAACGCGACGCTTTCGTGAAATACTTACGAATTTCGAGTTTCGTAAAGTGTGGCTTGCCTACGTGAACGACCAATGCGATAAACAGCTGACGAAAACGTCGTGACCATTTTCCGGCTTCCTCCTGGCGATCCCGTCGAAAGAAACAGGTCAAACCCCCAAACCCAATGATAAGTTGGAGCGCGTCGCTTGAACGACAGCGTCCAGGTTAAGAGGCGTGAATGATAACAATTGCGGGACGCCTTAATGGAGATCAAAAGAAAGATGGGAGGGAGACCATTCCGAGTCTTATTTGAGCGAATGCCAGGCCATAATTCTCCGCGATGCGTCTTACGTTGGCACGTTGCTTGGTCTACGGGCGAAAAGATAATAAAAATAAATTGACCGTCGAAGGGAAAACGCGTTAATTTTGGAGAAAACAGAAAGGGCTAGGGGCGAGGCGGCGAAGGATGGGAAACACTCGGAAATATTGTTCAGCGCACGTTTCTCGTCCGTTTCTCTCCCTTGTTTATCTCCCCCTCTCTCTTTACCCTTCCGAAGTTTTCCCTCGCGAGAAATAAAATGAAGTCGTTCCGCAGTAGCGTGAGTTTGAGGAAATATCTTAATGGATGAGGATGGAATGAAATGGGTTGATGGAAATGGGCACCGGAAGTCTGCCGGAAAGGAGACATAAAAAGGTAGGCATTCGGCTACATGTATGAACCTCCCCCTCTGGGTTCAAGGGTCAGACAAAGAGTCGAGAGGTTTCAAGGAAAAGATAGGTGACCCAAGACACTCGGTACATAAATGAAATAATTATAATTTACTCCATTTCTAAAGGCAAATATTAATTTGATAATCACCGCCAACCCATGCCTGGAAGCCTTTATTAACACTGAGGTGGAAACTCTGGATTTTATCATTTTTACTTTAGAAAGTCCGATTATGCAATTAATTGCTACTTCGGTAATTAACTCAAGGGAAAACTTGCCCAAAAACGGTAGACACAACGGTATACAAAAATATGAATTTTCTAAAATGGCCCCATTTTACCAATTATCTACAATTTAAAAATTAAGCAATGTAAAAAATAGTGAAAAGAGGATAGCAAGTAGGCTAAAAATTTACTATTAACTAAAATCCTAGAAGTATTAAATCTAAAGCAAATAAAAATTGCACGTAGAAAACACGACAGAAAGCAATATTCAACGGAAAGAAAAACTGACATAAGAGCACTACGCAAATACGAATAATTTTGCAGGATGACGTTGAACAGGTAGTTCATTTGGCCTCCTTGGGAAATTCCACTGGAAGCGGGATGCAAGAAGGAGGGGGAAAACAAGTGTGGAAAAGGAAAGGGGTAAAAGTTTTTGTTTCTACGTAAGAAAAACATTAAAATCCAATTTACGGCATCTCAGGGCCTGAGCGAGGGCACGTGGAGAATATCCTACGGCAGACGACGGAAAAAGTAAAAATAAAATAGCGAGAAAAATTCCCTACCCCGACGCCGGTCGGGAGCGGCGGTGACAAAGAACGCTTGAAAGCTTTTTTTTGCGATCAATCGATAGTGCACGCAAAGCATCTCGGAGTTGAAAAGGCTCGCGAGTGGCCATCGAAAGTTAGCTGGAGAGCGAGGAGAAGAAGATTGTGCAGGTCATTTGCAGGCAAGTCAAAATCGAATAAACGCTCAGAGCAGATTTCATGTAATATGGCACGATTTACGCCCTCGTGAACCGAAACTGACCTTTCTCACCGTTCCCTTCAACGAACGAACCAATAAAACCCGAATTTCTACATGATTAAAACGATTAAGAAGAGTTCGCTGGCCATGACCAGCGATGAAAATACGAACTACTACAATTCGACCGATTCAAAATTCAGACCAAAATAAAATAAGCACACGTGCCTTGGCGTCCCGCCCGTTTTGAATCACCCCTATTTAATTTTAACTGACAATTTACTGTTTGAGCCACGGATAAAGCGAGTTTGAAACGTCAGCATGAATCTAAATACTCCCAAGTTACTGGGGGAAAATGGAAGAAGCGGCTGGCAGAGACTATGGAGCGGCTGGCTAGGGACTGGCAGCAACAAAACCAACGGAAGGGTTCACTAATTGATCATGGCTGACCTCAATCTTCTTTCTGTCACTATGGCCATGGTAATGTACGCCCATTTGAATCAAACCACCCTAATTTGGCTCAGAGAATACCCATTGTCTTTCAATTTCGCTGTCTCTGCTCACCACCGTGGAACACTGCACGTAGCGTAATTTTTTTACGGGGCGCTCTCCAACATTGGCTTTCAGCGAGAACTCCAAGAAGCGGAAGAGCTGGGAATCATGACATATTCAAAACCGTGATTCAGTGAGTAAAACTACATCCTGCGAGAACTGCACTGTAGCCATTACCTGATCACTGTTAGCGTGAAGGGAAGCATTTCACACTGCAAAGCGCACGACAGAACACGGAAGGGTGAGTTTGAAGGCAGGGTGGGCGGGGCGGAGGGGGCGCAAATGGGGGGGGGGCGAAAAGGGGGGGGCAGGACGGGGCGGAGGGGGGGGAAAAAAGAAAAGCAGAGATCAAGGTGTAAACCGAAAAAAATATAAACACGCAGTTGCGGCGTTGCCGCTAACAGCGCGATGATCGAATTATGACGCGAAAAGCGCTCGCTCTTCGACTCGAGGAGACGAGAAAAGGGGAAATGGGAGAGGATGGGGTTGGAGGAGGCAAGGAGGAGGAATGGAAGGGTGTGGAAGGGTTCGGGAGAGCGAGAAAGCCCTTTACTACCTTCCGCTTTCAACATCGACTTCACGACGAGACGACGGAGCATCGAAATTTTCGTCTGCCCCTTGTCTTTCCCACGCTTAAAGAGCGTTTCGGCTTACACTCATCGACGCCGGCAAGCAGTGAGACTACCCTTCAGAAGCGATGACAGAAGATCTAGATTCGAGTATTTCCTCGGCTTTTCCAAAGTCAAAACTAACCAAATTGTAATGTAAATTTAATTGGAGATAAGCCCTTGTATCGTGTTTCGGCATTCGGTGTTCAGTACCGTTAAACGATTTATATAAATGGTTGGTAGCAATAGTGCAACTACAAGATGATTTATACCAACGGAAATATTTACCAATAACGAGTAACTGTCAAAACTAGCAACACGAATGATTCTTTTAAACTTAAATTTCCTGGATATCACAGGCTTCCTATGCTTGTAGCTACTGCGTTAACAACTTAATGCCGTCATCCATAGCACAAAACGTATACCACCAGCTCGATGCACCTCACTCGAGACAAAAAATATCTCGTAAGCATCAGGCACGACAGGATGGCGCTGATTTGCCCATATCAGCAATGAAAACCGCCGGTAAATGATTTGAAAATCCAGAACTCTGAAAAGACTTAAAAAGACTCGACCGCGTCGAAAAACATCTTAAAGCCGAGGGAGGTCGCGCAAGAGACGCTGACGATACCGAGGAAACTTGGTGTCTTCGGGGTACATCTTGCTGTTTCTTACACTACGCCGACAAAGTGCGACAAACGAACCGCATGATTAAACTACGGAATAACCGCCCACATACACACACACTCGGGCGAAAACAAAAAACACGCTAGAGGCTTGGCTTTGTCGGATCCATGATTTGCCTCATCCAGACACCGGCAAGGACTCGATGGGGGGAGTGAGGGAGAAGGACGCGGAGAAAGGAACTCTGAGAATGTGGCGAGGGAGGAGACGGCAAGAGGAACGAAGGAAGCAGGAATAAACCTGGGGAAGAACGGAAGAGGAAGATAGGGAAGAGGTGGCGAGGCGGGCGTCAGCCGAAGGTAACTCGACTCCGAAACCGCAGGGAACGGCCGGCACAGCCCTTCCGAGGCCGCAAGCCGGGGTATCCTCTCAACTATAAGCCCATTCCACCCGGTGCCCATACCCCTCCCATACCCCTTTAACAGCCCCCCTCTCCTCCTCCTCCCTGGCCCCCGTATATTATGCTGCACATCCCCTGACCTCCCCACCCCTTCCCCTCTGAACCAACTCGGGGTTGATAGCCCCTCCTCCCCATCCACCCACCCCCGCCGCTAAATCCTCCCGTGCTTGCTTCCTCTCCCAACCCTCTCCCCCGTCCGCATATATGCACTCGCGAGGGGGTGCGACCGTATATTTTTGTGCGTGGGAGACGGTCCGCATTAAACGAAATATACTGCGCCCCCGCCATTAGGCGCCTCGCTGACCGTCGTTTCGCGTCCGTGTTCCCAAAAAAATTATGAGAAGAGGCGAGTCTCTGGAGTCGAGTTACGCCACTCGGCTGGGCTTTTATTCTGACAAGAAGAGTGAAAATGATGACGCTCATTACGCCTCAGCATGACCCACATTAAAGAGCCGCCAAATACCAGGTGCACTGACGGGGGAGACGATGGGAAGAGAAATGAATAATCAACAGCATGACTGGACGGTCGAAAGTCTTAGACAATCGTGTGCTAGAACCCATTGATTATTTACTTATAAAGGGCAGAGTTACTTTAATACCAATATCTGAATACCAATGAAAACTAGAGTTCCATGGAAGTAAACCCATCACAGAAGTCTTAATTCTCTCTGTAATCAAACAGTGCCATGCTTCTAAGTAATTATTAAAATTAAACAATACTTGAAACAACCTAATACGCACCCTACATTACATTTGGCCAGTTATCAAAGCCAAATACTTTCTACTTCTCTTCATGCAGTTCAAAATTCCTGTTTTCTTTCGTTCAACTATCATTTTTCTCTGACCTCAACAGCACGACTGAAAAAACTGAAAATGTCTTAGGCCTAATCCAAGTTCTTGACTGACAAAACATGGACGGATATTCTTAAAGTGGACAGATTGCTTTCTTCCAAAGGTTAAGTTTAGAAAGAGAATGGAAAAGCAATACGCTCAAGGGGAACATCCGCCATCCTCCTCACTTCTGGGTCGGGAAGTCCTAAGGACCACGCTTCGAATAATGTGCAGCAAATTGAATAACACGGAAAATGGTAGGAATCATCTCTAAGTCCTCAAACAGCGTTAAGCGCCAAGTGGGCTAATGCTAACACCTATCGAATCCATACAAGTTCATCAAAAGCGGCGGAAATCGTGCCAACCGGCCGATATTTTTAGCAGCAAGGTTATCGCCAGGAATGGATTGGAGATTTTTAAGACGAACCACACAAGTTACCGTGAGAACAATTGGTAGAATTCAGCTTTGATTAACTGACGTTATCGCGTCACTTGCATGAGAGTAGTAGGAATGTGCTCAAGACTACGGAGCATGACAAATGTCATTCACTCGAAGCCAATTACGATAAAAACTCTCATCACCAAGAAAAAATCAAAACTGCTTTACTTATCCAAGAGTTAATACAGAAAAAGAATAATACATATGTAATTTTTCCTAATTGTCCCGAGTTTCCCCATTATTTCCAGAGTTACCTAAGCTCATGTTCCCATTAACCCACCTTCTATGCTTCGCATTCATCGTGGGCACATTTATTGACAGATATCACTGAATTAATGAATGTGTAATCCGGTTCAAACTCAGAATTCACTTATCAAAAAATGGCCTAGAATCGGCCTATTGTTTCTAAAAGAACCCATTACTCAATATTTAAAAACCCCCCACAAAAACCGTAGACGAAGAACTCGTCCCTACTCCCCTAGACTTCAGGGATTTGTTCCGGTGGAGTTCTCCCCGCACCCACAAATTACGGACGATTCGGACGGCCTGACCAGACAAGGCTGGCTTTTATACACTCGGACCCCACCAAAATGCACGGAGGACAAATAATAGGTACGCCGACCGAACCATAAAAAAATAAAGCCTTCGCCACCTCACTCTTCCCCATCTCCGCGCCCCCGGCTTGGACGTTGCAACGCGCGAAAATAAATAAAATGAGCGAGAGGGGGAGGGGGGAGAGAGAGGGTGGGAGGGAGGGAGAGGGAGATACGACCTCTTGGCCACTAAAACCGCAGTCCCGGCCCCACACAGCCATCCCAATTCCCCTCCTCCCCGCCACCTATCTCCAAAACCCTTTCCTCGAAGCAGCACCGGCTGCTTGAAAATGAAGCCTCAAAAACACGAGAGCCTACCTTCCTCCCTCTTCCTCCCCCCCCCCCCCCCGCATCTCCACCACCCACGCGCACACGACCCACTCAAACCCCCTGCCGCCCCTCTCCCCCACACCCTCGCCCATCTACTTCTGCCACCCTCCTCCCCAACGAGAGCTCCCCGCGCCTACATCGACCCCGTCGGAGAATAGGAGGAGGAGGGAGTATTGGGTTGGGGAAAGAGTGTGCTCCTCTTTCTTCGCAGCCCCCCCCCCAACCAATCCTACCCAACAACCCTTTCCAAGACTTCGGCACTGCTTTGAGGGGTCAGAGAGCGCGGCGTCTTCGTGTGAGAGTGTGCGCGATACGCGATGTGGGGACAGTCGAACGCCGACCCCTCTCCTGTGGCCGCAACTTCTATCTGCTTTAAACTATATGTTTAAACTGCAAAGTCCTTAACCTATTTTTCCCAACGTCCAGCACACGCGGTGTGAAGACATCAAAGCGGTTTCAAATCGTTAGTTCTCATTCATTAATTTTCTGACTCGTAAAACCGCCACCTCCTGCTCTCCTTCGACAGATAAAAGGAGTAACGTCTCACCAGAGTTGAGAAATTACTGTAGCACTCCAGACCAAAGTTACCATATGACGATCATTACAAATCCACCGTTGCTTCACACAATCAAATGACAATATCCAACGTCACAATCAACGAATGAGACTATATTTAACCGAGAGATAGGATAATGTTCTGAACAATCACTTACATACTATCGCTATTTACCGAGTAGCGAAGAGGATATTTTCTGCATATCCATTCGAATCAAATTCTTCGAGTCGATTATGAAATATGATCGAAATTCTTCTTGTCGATATTATGCCGTTAAGAAAGAATTACTATCCTTCATCCCAATTCACCACATTGAATTGCGGTTTAAATAGCTTTCTGGTTATTTAGTCCTACTAAAAATATGAAGGAGTGGAAAAAATTAACATTTCCCCATTTCTATGCCGGTTGCATCGAGCTCATTATTTTAAGGACTACAAACAGTTTCTACTTAGCTGAAACAGGCAAAATATAAGTGGATCATTATAATTAAATATCACATCTCGATTCGTATCAGCATTCGTATTAATCTTGTAGTCCACCGCCTAAGTAAATGCTCCGGTCGAAATGTGATTGACCGATATTGGAATAATAAACTTTGTAATCTAAAAACAAACACACGAGTTCGAAGTTCAAAAGCTAAAACGCTTCAAATAGACACCGGATAATTCGTTAATCACTATATTTCAGCACGTTTTTATTTTCCTCGTTGTATAATCGACCAATTCCGCCTTGCCAAGCTTGGGGGCCGAGGGAATCAAACGAAAGGCGAAATGAGGCGCGAGTCTTACGTCACGAGAAGGCGGGGATGGGGAGGGAGGGTGGGAGGGAGGGGGCGCGGCAAGACATTTTTATTTTTCGCGAGCAGGGCGCTGCTTGGGGGATTAGCGGTGAAATTTATGTGAGAAGTGCCCTACCGAAAGGAGGGAGCCCCGACCGCGCGCCTCTCCCACTGGACTTGTAAAACAATGGCTCGGGGATAATCACTTCGCCGAGCCGATAAACGAACCCGTCTCCCCGGGACACTGGCTTCCCCCGAGGGCCGGGGAAACAACCGAACGCCGCAATTCATCAAACCACCAATCGCATTCATCATTTCCTCCACACGGTCACGGGACAATAAGTGGAGGGGGGCAGGGGGAAGGCATGAAACATCTGAAGCGAGAGGAGGAAACGCTAAAGGGTAGACGAAATTATGATACATGAAAAGCCACTCGGTGGAAGCGGTTGAGAATTAAATTCCACCCACTAGCAGAGGAAAGCTTACTACTTTACTAGAGATAAGGCATGCGTGCATGGAATAAAATGTCGTCCATTCCTGATTCACACGCAAATATTTATTCTAGCACGACACGCTCAAGACTTTCATGCGTTCCGTCTGCATCTCCATTCCGAGAGAAAATCGGCAGAAAGGTTACCGCACGCGAGATACTCGTACATAACATACCTATTTTAAGGATTTCCATTTCTTTTAAAACTTGCAGCGGAATAAGCGAACGCGCAATTAACTGTATTTGATGCCGCCTGTTCACAAAGCATTGGAAGTCCATTTAAAGAAGACCACGGTATAATAGTCACTGAGAAAATGATTACTTTTATGGCTTCACCTAATGTAAACTACCCTAAATTTCATGTATACTATTTGTCAAGTTCCATATCTACCTTGGTTTATACACAATATTTCGTGTGCCTTGGTTTATATTCCACAAGAGCTAATATTAATTACAAATACCCTCGTATTTCGGACGTGAGACTACTTCAATCTGGAATAAACAGGACGCTGGGAAACCATGATGCAGGTCCCCATGGGAAAAATTAAGTGACGATTAAAATATCGCACGTTAAAAATAACCCCAAGTCCAGCAGGGACGCGGTTAAGGAAGGACCCGAGCGATCCTTAACCTAAGCGCCTATGTGGCACGGGGGACTTCAAAAGGGGCCGATCGACGGCAGCAACAACAACACCCAAGGAAGAAGTGTAACTCGCTAACGAACCACCTCAACCGCCTCCGACCTGAAAGGCACCGCTCATGCTATTTTGATTTTTCTAATTTTGCGTGGGGATTGCCAAGAGGCGTCGGGAGTCGCCGCTCTTGAGGACGGCGGCGTCGGGGGCGGAGGAGGCCGCCCCCGAGGATGGCACGCCTATGGTTTCGGGCTCTCGCGCCCCGAAGAGCGGGCGAATGAGGAAAAGAAGCTCATGTAAGCCGCGTAAGATGGATGGCGGGAGAGGGGAAGGACGGGGGGGGGTCGGCGGGACCATAAGGAGGAATTCGTACGTGTGACGACGGCGCGAACCACCTCCCTCCATCCGATGAGGAGGAGAAGAGGCAATGCACATATGTGCATGCCGCGTCCACCCAACCCTTTTTCACGATTCGATCGAGTAAGTGGATAATGGAACGCCACTCACCTTCGGCGGGAGGACGGCGAGATGTGCGCTCAAGTTAGCAGGTTGGGGAGGAGGGGGGGAAAGGGGTGGGGGCGAGGGTGGCGAAATGGGGGGTGGGGGCTGTCAGGGGAATTCGTACGTGTGACAACGGCGCGAACCACCTCACACACACACACACACACACACACACACACACACACACACACACACACAGACAAACGAAGAACAGGACCCGCCTCCCTCCCTCCCTCCTCCGAGGAGGAGAAGAAAAGACAATGCACATGTGTGCATACCGCGTCCACTTAACCCTTTTTTTAACGATTCGATCGAGTAAGTGGATAATGGAAAGCCACATCGCCCCTCTTCACCCTAGGAAGAAGGACCGCGAGATGTGTGCTGAAGCTAGAAGGGCTGGGGGACAAAGGGGCGAGGGTGGCGTAGTGGGGGGTTGGGCAGCGATCGATTAGGACCACCTCTGGCGAAACCGTCGCGAATCCCGAGGGCGATGTCGGTGTGGGGAGGGGGGGGGGCTGGGTGGCTTTAGTGGTTTGGCGTCAGAGGGATAGGGTGAGTCCCTTGTCGTTGTAGTAACCATTAGTAACCCTTTCCGCAGATGCAGTTTCAGGACAACGCCTCCACTACGCTCGGAGTTCATTACATTCAGTAAAGAGTATGTACAATGACAAAAATGATTTTAATACTTGTTCAATCATATAGATAATAATTTACTATACTTAAACTAGGAAATATAATATATTAATATGTAATAGATAACATTTTCTAAGCGGCCATTCAAGAAAGAGTTCCATCTAAAATCGATGACTTAATGATTTGAACAACTCACTGAGGTCACTAACGATAGGTACGATAACGAAGCCGTTGTTTCTCCCAATCAAGTGCCGTAACTACCCCATTATAGAACTCTTTACCGGCTCAGCATATTTATTCAACTTGTAATTGCTTAATGAAACTTGATAGAAATCCGGTATCGCAGGCAGGTGGACACTACATTCCGTGAAAGTTTAGCTGCGCAGGCATTTAGCTCTGTTTCAGCCAGTTTTTACACAATTCCTTAATGCCGCTCGATATTTCTCAGATCAACAAATACTCACCTGCGTTCAAATAAAGGTAATGTTTCAATCGTGAGGCTTAATGTAAGAATGAACCAGTGTAAACATTAATCGCATAACATTTTTTTATCCACGATCACAGTCGGAGGAAACGAAGGAGATGTGATGCAAATTTTGGCATACTTTCCGAATAGCTCACTGGATTCTACCATCCCCAATGCACTTTAAATTCAAGCTGCATACAATTCTCAGCGAATTAATCAAACTCTTCTGCAAAAATTCAAAAAAAGGCCACAACATTTAGAAGTGAATAAAAAATAATTTACACATTTCCTGCCAGTCAAGTGACGGTTTACGTAGAGAACGTGGGTCTCCACGGTTGTGGAAACCCGTGGGTGTCCGGCATGAAACGCCAAAATTTCCAACTCTTTACGGCCCGCGAGGACTGGGGCTAATGACGAATAGGGACGGCCTAGAAGAGCTCAACCGCGGGGGAAAAGTGAAAATATTCAGTAAATGAGGCCACTCACACTAAGTCCTATGCTCACATCCTCGTCGTCCCCCGACGTAAAGAACGCGCTGATAAGCACGCAACGCAGTCATCCCGTTCTCTAAGAGTAAGAATGATGCGGTGGTCTAAAAATAAAGAAAATTGAAAGCGCAGACGTACTCCACGTCGAAGATAGCATCATGCTCGGAAATTGATTGTCGTTCTCGTTCTCAATGTCAGACCATGCCCCGGCAAGCGGGAAAGGTTATTTTGCCGGCAGAAATATCGAGATAATTTATTTCTAGATTCCGTAGAAGTCGACAGAAAAAGACTTGTCGACCTTAAGCCGGAGGATCCTCGTTTTTTTTATTCAAACCCACAAAACCAGAGCGCGTTTCCGAATACAAATGACGAATTCGGACCTTTTAGTGAGACATTTTTAAGCGACTAAGGTTTTAAAAAAATCATCAAACAAAATCGAAAGATCGAAACAATTGCGTTTTAATTTTAATTGATTTTAACCGACGAAATGATAGATTTACACATTTTCGGTGGTGATTGACAATCGAAAACATTTTCATGAATAAATACATGGGTTAGTCCAGCCGAGCGTAAAAAAAACAGGAACTGGTAACCGGGCTTAAAGGAATTCGGAAGCATTCCAGAGGGAGAGAGGTCTGAATAAGAAAAAGAGATCTCCTGAAGTGGACGGCTGAGGAAAAACGATCATTCTCGCAAATTAATCGAGCAATGAACGCTTCACCGAGTGCCACTCATGTATTCACCAACCTGAATTGAAAATATATACGAAACCGTACATTAGCACGGCGAGAAGACGGCTCGAAAAGCCGAACAAAAATTGTATTCCACCAAACGACAAAACGTTCGGCATATACAAAAATTACGCTCGCACGCACGCATTGAGGGAGGGAGGGGATTTTCTTCCGCCCCAAAATATTCTCACCGAAGACATGCCAAACATTACTGTCGATGAATGGAATTTTTCGCACGTAACGGCAATAACAATCAAAATACCGAGAGCCGGCTGAGTTGAATGACGGATCAGGGGGCGGGGAGGGATGGAAGGGCGGGGAAAGTACTTCCCGGGGGAGGGGGGTGTACTTCACAGATGCAGAAGAGGGTGTCTTGAGTGTATCGAGCATTCCGAAAAGGCGTGACCACACTCGCACGAGTGTAAGAGCAAAAGCGGTTCCCGAAGACCAGCGAAAGGATGGGGAGTGGCTAGGGGAGGGGGGAGGAGAGGGAAAGGGCGTCTATTTCAGCTCGAGGGCCAAGCGAAGGGAGGGAGATGAGAGAGAGAGGGTGTGGGAGGAGGAAGGTGTAGAGGGAGAGGGCAGAAAGGCGAGGGTGGGAGAGAGACGAAGGTTGAGGAAGGGAGTCAGCCATTAAGGGAATTCCCGTGGTGAGACGCCAAGCAGACGGTTCGAGGGGGGAGAAGTGGGAGATGGGGGTTTGGGAGGGGAAAGGCAAGGGTAATAGAGGGTGGGGGGGAATGGAGATGGAAACAAGGGTACTGAAAAACAAGAGGGGCCGGCGAACGGGCAAGGGATTTGGGGAGAGATCGTGAGACGGGGAGAGAGAGAGAGTTGGGGTTAAGAGGAGATCGGGGAAGATTTTGATAGGTTGATTGATTGATCGATAAGCGACTTGATTTATCAGAGCGAAGCGAGATTTGGGATTAGGAAGTCCCCTCTTTACTCATTTATTCGTGGTGGAGAAAGAAATAAGGGAGGTAGTCTAGATTGAGCGGAGGCGAGAGATATAAGAGGCCGGCGAAGGGTATAAGGCCCGCGATCAATTTCTCCCCCCCCCCCACAATCATCCTCGGAAAGGAAGGCCCCTGACCCTCGACTTTCGCCGGAATATTTTCCTTCACGTGACTAACAAATGCACACGGGCAACTGCCATCCTTGTTTGTGGCGTAACTCTCCACTATTAAGCGAACTGCCAGTGCTCGGGATGGGCCCCGGGATTGGTTGCTTCGACCACTATAAGAAAGACGATGCCATACAGAATGAAGCCATAAACTCGCAAAGCATACGGACATTGATCCTGTAAAAATGGAAGATAAAATGCTGTCGATCATGAAGACTTAATCGGATTTTGAATCTGTGTGACAGGGCGAATTTGAATTGGCAGTCAGCCTGTCTGCCTGTCTCTAAAACGAGACAGTTTCCCGATAAATCTAAATATGATGCTCGTTATTCCTGGTTACAGTGCCATTACAACCCCGACAACATTTGCCCCCGAAACTTTTACGAAATTAAAACACTTGTTGAGAGATTTAAAACGGGGTCAACTTAAACCAAATATGAAAATGAAGTGAAATTATTGATTTGGTGTAATTCCAAACAGCTAAAAGTGCGTGGAATTACACAAAGTCAACATTTTCATTTCCATATGTGATGCAAATTCCATAAAATTACGCCGGACACAGCAAATTATTTAACCCAAATACTTTTCCTAGCTAAACCGTGGGGCTTACACACCGCCTCTTTAATCTGCAGCCACAATTCTTCAACATAGCCGATGATTTTCTTGAATATCCGACCAAACCTTAGAGGAATATGGGTATTCTTAACATTCCCGACCCCTCCTTCCGTCCAATCTGTCAGAAATAACACAAGTTTGTTACGAAGCCCATAGAAACAACACTGAAATGTTAAAACCAGGTTGTCTGATTGAAATGTTTCAAGTGGAAAATCAATTTACCTCACTTGCTTCACCCACTGTTCGCAATTCGAACAGATGACGGCCAAACTTGCCAATTTTACTCCGGGGAGAATGGAAACAGAGAGTAAAATAGTTATGGACACACGTAAATTGAAAAAAAATGAAGAAACACGAAAAACATCTAAATCAGCCGAAAATCTTCGTCTTGCCCCGAATAATTAGCTGGGCGGTGGTAAACCCCTCGAGTGAACCGCGAAGGTCGCCCAGGTTCAAATCCCTTGCACAGGCAAGGACGTCACTTTCTCCTGCGATGATTGCCGGCGGAAAAAAATCACCGCAGCCGTCACCAGAGAGAAAAACTCGACTTACTTCTCGTCCTCGCCTCGACGAAAACAATGCCCTTCGCAATCAACCCGCCGGAGACGGAACCTTCGGGAGGTTCACTAAACCCGGAGGTATTTTTATTCAGCCCTCACACGCCCGGAAGAGAGTCCGTCGCCCGAACTAATAGAAGAGCAGCAGCACGCCCTCCCCCCCGCCCCACCTCCACACGATTCAAAACTCCCCAACGGGTGAAATCCCGGTAGAGAGAGAGTCGGAAAGGAGGGAGGCGGAAGGGTTGAAAGGAGGGAGGGTGTGATTGCCTAGGATTCCACAGCGCGTGTTGAGGGGGAGGAGGGGGCGGTGGAGCGTATTTCGGGGACGGGAGGGAGGGAGAGGAAGAGGGAAAGAGAGAGGGAGCGGGGGTTGTCATGCGCGGCCAAAAGCGAAAGCTCGGAATCACGTTATTCTTCACGTGTCCAGGAGGGAAATAGGAAAACTTAGTAATAAAAATCCCCGCGACATGAAACGGAGCCAATCGTGGGTCTCGGCGGTTCTGGTCTGGTGAGGGGGAGAGGTGGCGAGCAGCCTGTGGACCGGAAGAGGATCGCGACATCCCCCTGGCTGTCCCGCCAAGGTTTCCGACTGTAGGCCTCCACTAACGCACCGCGGCGATCCCCCAACATCGCGCAATCCAAAACGTTCTCGTCGGATTCCACATCAACCACTATTCTAGTGTTCCCAATTCAATTATTATTCACTTGTCTAACGACAATAATTCAAGAGCCAAATATCTTCATGCTACCAATCGCATTTGTAACGCAGTTTACAAGATTACTCCTTATTTTGTGCCATTTTTCGGGACCTATTCATTTAATCACCTCGTTAGCCATTCTTCAAAATAATATCTAATGAATAGATACATTATTTATTCTGATACAAGCTTGTCTTAGTCTGTAACCATTCTAAGTACGTTTCCCCGTAGTCAATCATCTATTGCATCATACGAGTATGTTATAGGCCACACTACGGTACGTTGTTTTCAGAAATTACTACACTAATTTTTACATTGTGTGCAGAAACGACTGCCATATTTCACTCATCCAGCATTTTATGCAATTTACTTGATAAGCATGATTTACCAAAATACAATTATAAGCTATTTAATAATTAAGTCGATTGCTCACATGCTACACGCCATGCGAAAGCTATTTCAAGCGATGCCAAGGAATTCTCAAAGGTTACAAGATATGTATACGTCTCGTTTCGTCAAATGAATTACATGTCCTCGAATAATGAACTGATAATGTCTTCATTTGGCATCAGAATTACATGAGCAGCTACTAACTACCTAGAACGGTACGTGGAACTGACGAAATAGTGGCCTCAGCAGACGTCAGATGTGGCTAACTTTCTCATTTTATTCCGTTAAATGTCGAAAGAGGTTAATTTACCGATCCGCAGCTTTAATTGATGTGAAATATAAATCAAAGAATCCAGAAGAAAAGGGGAAATCAAATAATTTTTTCGATGGGAATTTAATCATGTCTCAGAAAGGACTCGCTCTAATTGGCACGTAACGACCAGATTCGGCAAAAAAATGGCGATCTCATTCCCACTTGGTTGAGCTTCCTGGCGGGTCGAAGTCGAACCGCCTCCGTTAATTGCACACGTGGAGGGATTTTACGGAAGAGACCCTCCGACGCTGAAAAATATAAATGCCTTTGGATCAAGAAACTCTCAAGCTTAATGCAGACGCAGGAGGCTGCTGCAAGACCGATAAAGGATGACGCTTCATGGCGAGTGGTCCAGTAGAGGAAGTGCAAAAGAGGGGAGATGAGGATTCACCTCCCCGAGTAACGGACGAAGATGAAACAGACAATCAGCGCTAGACGTGCGTCGACTACGTAGTGGTTGCTCATCTCGACACGCTTAGAATTAGTGTCATCTTCTAGCTGACGTCACTCGCCGATTGCATCCGAAGCTCCACCAACGCGTGAGTAACACTTTCGCATTTGGAGCTGGCTCAAACGATTCACGTCCTCTCAATCAGCTCGCCCCGTCTTCCAGCTAGGCCAAGTGCTTCGTGGCGTCGGCCACTAATGGTCCGATGATAATATTTTTTGATTAATGGCAGAGGAAAGAAAAATTTAGATGATGACGTATTTCAAGTGAAACGGAAAGGTAGAGAAAACCTTAGCTATTTCGTCCTCGTGAACTCGATTAGCATCTAGGATGAATGAATCATTACCTTACGTCATAGGATTGTCAGTAAATAAATGGGGCTTAAGTCACGAGAGAAAAAAGAACTTTATTAGTATATTAACAACACATTTCAGCTCTCGTTTTCAGATTTCACACGTCAACTATCGACCGAAACTATGAAGATTGCTCTGAACATGATAAATTGTGTCGTAACGGCATATCCGCGACACCAAAATTATCATCGGTTTATTTGGATTGATTATGGTTAGTCTATCGATAATAGAGATTCTATTACATCTATTCCATATGGTCGTTGAACTTTTAAAAGCACTATTTCACGACGTAACAATTTTTTGGTGCATATAAAATACAAGCGAGACTATTGTAAAAGAGCACGTGCACACTTTTACAGAAAATTCTACATGTTCAACTCGATAAGGTCGCAGCAGGGCGGCGCCGGGTAGAAATCCCCATAAAAACCGTGTCGCGATGGAGGCAAGCGCCATTGGAATCTCTTCAAATGAGTGAGAAATCACATTTCAGAGGTGTCGGCCGGGAAAAATAGAACCATCCGACAATGGGCGTCGAAAAAGCCGTCTAAGATCTCGTCGCTTCCACCCCCGCCCTTCTTCCCCACTCCCTCCCCCCCTTCTCCCCCCGGATTCCTCCCCCGCTGCCTCGTCTATTCCTATCCCATTCACACGGCGAGCGGGAGGCATGGGGCGACCAGGAAGGAGGAGGGAGAAGAAATGGCTATAAGTTCACATCTTAAGGACGCCACGAGGACATGTGGCAGAGGGTTTCCAAGGGAACTGACGGAGGCATTTCCACGAGAATTCCTCTGAGGGAGGAGGACAAATAAAACAGAACGAAGAGGACTACGCTAAAGGGTCGAGGCGAAAAAAAAGGATCATAGAAAATGTACTGATATCAAGATAAAAAATGCCCACACTGAAAAATACCGCTCAATTCTATTACATAACCATCAAACTATAACTAAGATAAAGTAAATTATTAAATGTTTTTCACACCAATTTCTTAGCTACACAAGAGTGTTTGCGAACCGTTACATCCGAAACTTTGAATTGATTTATTTAAACGTGAATTGAATAAAAGTCATTCGGTACGGATAAACGATAACCACCCTTGAATTTGAGAACTTAAGTAAGGATATAGTAAGAAATGTCAGGGGATTTGCATAATTTATCATACACATTTTTATGAGCCACCATTTGTCAAATCCTATCCATTCTCACAAAAACCAAACCGCGCAGCATTAATACCCACTTCCCTATGCCATGCAGTCTCAAATCTAAAAACGGCATACTGTTGGCTATCAGTTTCCATATGCGTCGGAGTGCGATATTAACCTGTCGTGTTTATCGAACTTAATTTCCGAGGTTTCTAGTGAAGCCGCACTAATCCTTCTCCATTGTCACGCTTCACCGAATCGCAACCATCTTTGTTTACTGTGACGTAATTTACGGACAGCCCGTAAAGTTTAGTGAAACTTGCCACCGTTGGACAAATTTTTCCATTAGTGACACAGTTAATTCACCGAGGGTGAATGGCATTTATTTCTAATTTGTGCTCAAGCTGCCTTGAAGGATGAAGGAAGGGAGCAGCTATGGCTCGTCCTCACCAGTCTCGCATGGTACAACATCTCCCTCGATTGGTCAAAAAACTACGCGTTTAGAGGCTTCGGTAGGCCACCGTTGGTATGAATATACAGGTATATACATATATGCGAACGTGAATGCATACACAACCATCGATACCGTAGTCACCTTGGAAAGGGAAGAGATTTATTTTTTCTCCGAATCGACGAAAATGCCCCGAGTGAAACCTCGGACGACAGAGAACGCCACGAAGCACTAAAGGAAGACTATCGCAAATGCGGAGGAGAGGGCGGACGACGACGCCAGTTCTAGCCGGGACGAGATCTTCCCGATAGTGGGGATCGATCCGTTTGCGGTAAAGGAAATGGTGGGAAAGAGAAGAGACGGCCCAAGGGGTGCACGGAAAGAGGGAGCGAGAACGAAATCGTGAGGGTTAGGTGGTGGGGAGTGTGCTCAGAGACTACCGAAGCACGTGCTAAAAATTGGACGAAAGGGAGTGGGCAGAGACTGACGGACGCGTAACATGCCAAAGGTCCGGCGAACACTTGAAGAGTGTATCATTGAATGGTTAGGAAAGCTGGACTTCGAGGAAAGGGATAAAGAGAATATATCTGCGACTCACGAGTGAGAGTGAATGGATAAGAGTGGAACAAGACATCTGGAAACCGAGAAGAAAACAGGAAAATAAGTAAACTATTGGCAGTGACCAACGAAATAAACGTCACAAGTTGTTAGGGAGACGAGGAATCCGAAGAAAGACATTCGGAGAAAGCCAAAAGTGGATGGATGCGATATGAGAGGAGGTTGGATGTGGAATGCCGAGAAGGAAGGGAGCATATTACGTCATCACGGAAGAGAATAAGCATTTCTAGCGAGAAACTAGGAGCAGCTTTTGAATTAGGTAACTAGACTAAGAGAAGTTAGTTCGCACATTTTAAGTGCCCATATAGGAGGAATACTTGCGTTCAGGGATCATTCACTACCGACAAACACAAAGAATACCATGCCAAATGAAAACATGAAATTCCATGCGAAATGAAAACGAGAACAAATCATAAAAAATAAGATCAGGGATAGATGACGTCGAAGTTTCCAATCCCTTATCTTTGGGAAAGGAAAGGGAAAAAGGGGAAAACCTTCGGGTATGGATGAATCGGTAACTCTTCGATATATTCTTCATTTCTCTCGCCTGTAATTCGAATGCACCGAGAAAAATCAATTAAATTTGACGATCATACAATGAGAAAACAACAAAAATGCACATTGAGAAAAAGAAGCCTGCCCTCAATCAGTTTGGAGACGCATAAAAAAATCTGTCAAGGGCGGAGCGAGAATTAAGAAGCCGGAATGATAATGAGGAACATAAAACCCGTTTCCCGACTGAAATGAATAAACCCCTCGCCCTGAATGTGTATGCACACCACAAGAGAAGCGATCCAACCGAGAGATGAGCCAAGTTTTAATCACGCATCTCACTGCAGAGCGAAATTAAACTTCCCTCCGAAACTCTCAAAACAGTCCAATCAAGCCGAAAATTCATCGTTATCATGAAATATAAATTAATCAACTTCTTATCCGTCCCCAGCGACCCCCTTTACGACTCCCCTCACTGTTGCTTCGCATTTCCTAGGCTAACAACGTTGCTTTGGAATGATGCGGGTTGCCCAGCTTTCCGGCGCAGCGGGGGAGAGAGGGAAGCCTCGGACCGACGAGACAAACAAAAAAGTGACCGAAAAACCGCTGAAATATTCATGGCATCATCAATGATCCCTCTCATTCGGAGGCGATCGTTATTGACAAGAGGGTGAGCTTGGAAGGTTTGGGGGGAAAAAACAGACATTAAAGCCAGTGGCTTTCGAATCCAATGTGGGCGTGTATTAAATTAAACCTTTTAAGGATTACATGCTTCACACGCAATCGCGACCCCACGGGCACACAGTAAAATGTCAGCGTACTTACGTTGTAATGATGCCAGCTTATTTTTAATTAGACAATTAATTTGGTTTCGTATGACGACAAATCAAATTGATGTGGCCGATAGTTACGGATTATAAAGCGATTTCGTCGGATTCGCAAAATCTATTTATTCCGCTGAAAACTTAAAGGTATATGCATTTCGAAACACACAATCAATTTAATGACTAACCCACGTGGACAAAATTTTAATACTTATTGCGTGAATAATCCAATACATCAAATTTGGATTTTAAACCATACGAGTTTTTCAACCCAGCCGACTCCCTATTACCGAAAAGACTGCCGAACATCGGCCTGACTTTTTGGTTGTTAGGGACGTATAGTATATTTGAAGCATACTGAACAAAAAAGTAAAAAATAAATGAAATAACAACACTCGGTCAGTAAACAAAGCGGCTATGCTGGTTTCCAGCTAGATCTCCAATAACATTCAAAGGAAGTGGCGAAGTTTCCAAGGACAAAACATCAACAGCCCGTTTTTTGTCACAGGTAATCTAATTAAACTTTTCACTTCTTTGACTTTAAGGTGCAACTCGGGCATATTCGTTATAAATATAGGGAAACGATATTAACACTTAGCCAATGGCAAGCTAGACCTGATGGATACCAACAACTCTCGATGAAACTGAAGCTTGCAACACGAACGAGTGCACTTAAAAACTTATTTCCCGTCTCCATTTCTTTTGTCATTCGAGCCAGACGACAGCGAAGCATAAAAGGACCCGTGCTGTTACAGTCTGCAGTCGATTCGGCGAGCTTGGGTCGCCTCCCTAACGCCAGGCTCGATTCGGCCTTTCAGCAACGGAGGATCCAAGCGGAAATGGACTCATTAAACTCGTCACTCGCGACTGCAATTACACGGGTGGACGAGTGGGCGGGAACGAGGACGGCGATCAGTGGGCAAGGCGAGCAATCCCAGAGTGTCGCGTGGGGGTCGGAGGGGACGGGAAGAGAGAGAGAGAGAGGAGTCCCAACTGACTGGGGGACGAGTGGGAGAGGGGGTGGGTTTAGAGGGGGGGAGGGAGTCGTACCCCATCGCATCAAATCCCTCAGTGCACTTCACTGCGGCTGGAGAGAGGGAAAGAGAGAGGAGTTCCGTGCGGAGTGTGGAGGGGAAGGGACGGAGAGTGGAGGAAGAGGCTCCCTCCCACTCCGGGGGAGTGAAAATTTCAGATGAGAGGGGGCCGGCGGCGAACAGGTTCAGAGGGGGGGAGGAGCGAACGGAGGGGGGGCCGGCGAAGGGGAGGACGGGGGGTATAAGGAAGCGTGCTTTGGAAAGTGAGGGGGGGGTAGAAGAGGAATGATGATAGGAGTCCCACCCGCCACCCACCCACGCCCTCCTCATAAAAGTTCTCCGCCATCCACGACACACTCTCCCTCCTACTCGCCCCGACCCCTTTCCAGCGGATGGGTCCCCGGGACGGAGAGGCGAAAGTAAATGAAATTTCGCCCCAGAACCTTAGTGCATGATTAATAAGCTCGGGTAGCCCCTGGCATCAAGTGGATTGACTTTTAAAGTGATGGAGTGTACGTCAACGAAATTGCTGCACAAAGAACATATTTCCTAGTGCAGTCAACTAGGTTACTCTTAGAGATTGCGCTACCCATGTCCGCAATATAATTTTCCTTAATCGAATATCATGTGGTCCTCCTTCGACTTGATGTTAACGTAGTACCTCATGCGATGATAAAATGGCGGGGAATGGAGATGACTCCAGTTTTATTTAATCGTTTAGCGTGTTGTAAAAACAATAACACTTCATGAAACGAAAAATGTTGAAGTTATTACCAAATTTATCTTAGCTCCGTGCTCGTTTTGCATTTTTGAAATACGCAATGGTACTTCATCCACAGCTGTCCAAAGATGGTAATAAATATGCTATTTCCGGAGAGGTTTCGTTAGTGAACATAATGTAAATACACAAATGTCATCCGTACCTTATTTAGTCAGACTGCGTATGGTACGATAAGCAAAATGTAGTCAAGTAGTCCAGGAAGGAAAAGAGAAGACTGTGCCATTGAGAATAATTTTTCCGCCACTGATCCGAATACTCGGTCGGTAAAATTTTCCGCACACTGACATTAAAAGAAATGTTCTGCACAAGCTAAACGCTGCATGTTGCTTAGAAAATAAAAAACCCACACTATACACATAAAAAAAAGCTTTCTGCTTATCTTTAGGCTGAAAAGATGCTAAATTGGGATCTTAATGGCCCTTTGTCCGCATAATTTACCCTTATCGGCCCGCCATAGGTCTACAGTTGAAGAACTCTGATCAGGAAGACAAATCGCAGTTCAAATAACTCTCTCTACATCGTTTTGCAGCGTTATTGTCCACTGAAAATTTTCAATTTATTTTTTACGATACGATAATCATCACTAAAATTAATGGATGCCGAATTGCGAATCAAGGGACGTTTTGCATTTGATGAACTACGGCGATATGAATCTCAGCCGAAGCGAAAAGGGCATACGTGAAGTCGCCTCGACGAAAAGTTGGGCTTCCGGGAAAGACAAGTACCTGTGCTACGGAGGTTATCTCCTTACGTTTAACCCTTGAAACGGAAACGGAGATACGAGTGAAGGAGACACCGAGACACGGAAAGAGACGGGAGGAAGGGGGAGGGCAGGGGTGGGAGAGCCACAAAAGAACGAAGGGTGTAGGGAGAGAGGACAGGGGAGCAGTGGGGGGGAGGGGCATTCGGGCGGGGATTTGGGGGGGCAGGAATGGGGAGGAGGCATTTTGGCAGACTCTCAACTCAGACGGCGAGACTTCCTAACCCTCCCAACGCAGCCTAGTCTCCCCTCCGTGGCAGGAGAAAAGCTTTAACACCCTCCCCCTTCACACCAAGGCATCCCATTTTCCGACCCTTCCCTGTCTCCCCACGCAGCCTCATTTCTTGCTCCCCCGCCTCCCCCGTGCTCCCACACAGCCCGCCGATACCAAACCCGGTACGCGACATGGATATCCACGCAAGCACTTTACCCTCTGCATGGATCCACTCTGGTCCGGCATGCCCACCCCGCCGCTGACCACGCAAAATCGAGCTCCTCGCACCACGGGAGAGACTGTGCAAAATTGGATCCAGGTATTTATACGGATTTCCAGGTTCCACTCTGAGATAAAGACTACGCTGTCTGGTGGACAATCGCTCTGTTGGTATCGCTATACAATTGCTGAGGAGTGACAGAATTCCGTACGATCCCCAAGGTCATGTTTTAACACCCATTCCGAAACATTTCCGGGACGGGATATTCACTTACTTTTAATGATTAATATACAGCTTCTTTCTAAGCCAGAACTATGGAATTTTTCTTACGTTAGGGTACTTAAAGGTGTACCTGGCATTTTTAAATTTATCCATAATTATTTTTTCATTCTTCGTATAAAACTAAATGATTAAGCCAGTGGCTTTATAATCTTTGCCCTAGACCAAATTGAGTAGTTTCAGGCGTTATGCGGGGAATTCGAACATAATAAAGAAAAGATAGTAACAAGTTTCCACCAGATAATATTTTCCACTCATCTAGTGGAAAATTACTCCCATGTTTTCTTTATTTTTGACTTAGGGTTTTGGGGGAGTTCAAAAAGGGACATTCCAACGATTTACAAGGAAATTTACAAGGCCTCCTCAATTTTATACGAGAATTGTATGAGAGTGGTAACTGGGATTTAAAAGTTCTATCACAAATTAACCGTCCATCATTAGGTTATCAGAATCACAATTTAACTAATCTCGATTCATCTTAGTTACACTGACTTCTAATCATATAACTCTCCATTCAACACCTCGAAATACCGTTTTTGCCCATCCTAGTCCTACGTAATATTCTCTCACTCGCAAATTTAAACTCTCAACTAAATCCATATGTTTCCATCTCTACACAAAGAGATTACCAACCTGGTTCTACTCAAACCATACTCATTCTCACAACACCACACATATATTACTGTTAGAACTCTTGCCGAAAGACTATCGGTTTACAAAGGTTCCCCCGATCTAGGACTTACGAGGTTCTACTAGGTTCCCCTGCTCGTCCTCACACGATACTTTTTCTCCGCTCAAATGGGAGTCCACTGTCAGTGTGTCACTCTGTCGTTGTCCTCTTTTCTACGCCCGTTCCCTCTTTCTTCTGCGGCAGAGGAGAGAGAGAAATCACGTTTCTCCTTCCCCCTCAACTTCCTTTCCCTCCAAACGGGGAATATATAGTGGAAGGGAGATAAATAGGGTTGTGAACGAGATGATACTCCACTGGAGTCATACACAAACCCCTTTGAAGTATGTATACACTTTAGCCGCGCATAAGGACTACGCCTAATATCAACCAAATAATTTGATAATAATACGAAAAGAACGAAAAGCAACGGGAAAATAATATGGAATGAAAACTACCCAATGCGAGTTAAGCCGCTAAAAACGGAAAGCGAGTTTTTTTATACCTAGGCTCATTTTACAATAGGAAATACCGATCCAATTTCATTGACTGGCTACATTAAACCGGAAGCACTTAAAAGATATTGAAGCGTGTGCCCGACGAGCAATTCAATCCTTTCTTTTTCTTTAAGTGTTCAATTTGGCAGATTGATTCCACAGATTTTTTTATCTATATGCTTCAATAAGCCAAATACATGGCAAAAAATCTATTTAAGAGCCCCAACTAAATTGATCAATCATCTAGAACAATGCCCATTCGAATTGATGGCTTGGGATCCTCAAGTTTCCCAACGTGTCATCTGGTTGGTGTACACTAAGAGTTATTCACAGTAATGGCTGCCAGCTCCGGACCCTTCCAACCCCTAGGGAATTTAATCTCGACTGAGAGGTTAACTGCTCCACTACATCTGGACCCCTTTCTTGCATCACTTCCGTATTATTCCACGCTCATCCATTTTCCATTCAGTATTCAATAACGCATTTTTGTCTTAAAAAGCCTTTTTTTAGTGAGCTACTCTTCGATTATTTTAAAATTGCTTCGACTATCATTTCTATCTCATACTTCTATGAACTCCAGTTTTTGCTTAATTATTGACGACAAATCGATCATTCAGGTAAAATACTTATTCAAACAAAAGAGTTTTTTTTCAAATTCCTACAGAGGGGCCTATTATTAATACGCTCCGTCGCTTAGTTACCAAAAATATTCGGCGGGTGTATTTTGAGAAATATGGGTCCAAGAATAAACACCCTTTCGTTCCCTTCGTTTGTTACCCCCACCCTTTATCACCACACTCTCTCATTCTGCTCTTATTAACCTTTCTCACGCTTCCTCCTCTTCTCCTTCTCCCCATTTCTCTCTCCGTGCCGCCCAGTTTCCTCCCTTTATCTCCTCCACCTTCAGCGTTTAGTCTCTCAACCTCTCACTCACACGTACACCCCTCACCACCGTTGTCTCCTTTCCGTCGCATTGAGAGTGGGGCGGGGGGAGGGCGGGGGACGGAAGGAGCACGAATACCACGGCCAGACATTCGGAACCCTCCCTACAAGCCCCTTTCCCTCCCTAGCCAACACTTCCCCCCTCTCTAGCCGACAATTCCCCTCCCGGCGTCGCGCGGCCTGATTTTTTTCCGTATCTCATCCCCCTCCCCCGCCAACGAGAGGACGGGGGAGGGAAGGTAGAAGCGCGCCTGACATCCATCGCATCCACGCGCCTCCCACGCCACCACCCCCACCCCCGAAATTACGGCTACATATACATGCGATACAGCCCGCCACCCGAATATACGGCGGAGTTAATGGGAGACAATGCGCTACCCAGCGCGCACCAAAGATTCCACCACGACCCGGGTTATTAAACGTATTAAAGCTGCCGCCGCCACAGCGAGAACCATCGGAGGAGTGGGGGGGAGGGAAGGGCGATGGGGGTGTGGGGAAGCGGGAGACAATTGATTTACACCCCGCTCAGGGATCTTGGGGCACGTGGGCGATTACTGCGGGGGCGTTGAGACGGATGATCCCTCACCGCCCCAAGGTCCCGGCGATTCGACAAGCAAACGGGGGAGTGGGAATTCATTCACTGGCGCTACGGCCCGAACTGCTTCACTCTTATTCTCATCCTGTTAACATGGGGGAGTGGGGGTGGGGGGGGAATGGCGGACTTCTTGTACGCAGAGAGCCATCATCTCGACGCCTTTGAACTCAAAACCATAGGAGTCCCTTCACAAATGAGACAAACGCGGAAAAACCAAGAATGTTGCGAACCTGACCGAAATCATTTTCGTCGCGCCCAAAGTTCTTCAAATCAAAATGGGTGTCACGTTTGAATGCCAAGCTCAATCCTTCACGTTTACTCGTCGCAGCGCTGGGAATATTAATCTCGAGTGACCACAAACGTTTCCAGATTGAATTGGCATTCATTAAATCAAAATTCAAACAGCTTGGCATCGCGACCTTATCTACGTAGGGATGAGAGTGATTTGGCTGGAAAATCCACACGCCATGAAATACAGTTATGGTCGTGGAAGGACGCGTACGCACCACGCGTTGGCTCAAGCGCACGAGTGATTGGACATCCTCGAGTTATTATAAATGCTGCTGGAAAAGAATTTCGGACAACTTTCTCCTTTCTCAGTCATTGTCCTCCGCCTGGTATTGGATAAATTTCTCAATCGAGTGCGTATGGTACTTTCCAGGATGATTATAAGACAATATTAAGAATTTACGTAGGTAAGTCATAATTACAGTTCAAGATAAAAGGTAAAAATGAATATCAAAACAATTTGTAAATTATAAATGAACCCAGCCTTCGCTGATTTAGGAGTGGCATTATAAAACAAAAGGTGGAAAATCAAGAGCAAATAATCATTAACAGGGAGAACAATTTTATAACATACGGAACGAAAATGTTACCGAGGAAAGGATCGCTATTTGAGCTGAAAAAAGGCATAATCGGCGGAAAACCTTCGCAAGCCGTGCAGCGCGGTGGATGACGAAGGAAGGGTCGTACCAGAGGTTAAGCGAGCCAATGCCTCAGACAAGACTCCATCTGAGTGCTCATTGGGGGCGCAGGCGTTCCACTCTACATGCGAGGATGCCAGAGGAAGTGTTGAAGAGGAGGATTCCGAGGGGAGACGACACTCCGAGCGGGAACCGGAGGGATCGGGAAGGGGGGGGGATGAGGAATGGGGAGGAAGGGAGGGTGGGAGGGAAGAGGCGGGGAAGAGTGGCAAGTTCCTTCATCCCTTTGTGGGGGAGTGGGGTTGAAAAAGAATTCGGGGGAGAGACAAAGATGGAGGTGCTTGAAGAAGGGGCGGGAGAAAATTCCGAATGGATCTCCCTCCAGATGACAAGTAGATGTGAAAACCGAGTCGCTTAAGGCGCTTAATAAAGACAAGGGAATATATAAATAATTCAAAATGGCACTGGCAGTGATCAATGAACGCATCTTTCGCGGCAGTGGTGGGTAATGACTCTTTTTTAAAGATTTTTTTAAATTTCACGTTCGGAACGTTTCTCCTGCCAACTAAGCTCGTAGGAGGAGAAGGATCAACTACAAAAACTTAAAAATCTTATCCGAATGGAGAATCTGGAGCGCAGATGAAAGAATAACGAACTGAACGGAAAACTAAGTAGCCGCTCCGATGAAAAATAAAACCAAGACGGGTATTGCATTAAATATTTACGTGTCAATGGTATGAATACGAAATAAATGGATAAGACTAATTTTTCGTAACCTAGACGTCGCACGAACGTCATGAGATATATTTCTGCTCCACTTCTTACCAATAAGCTACGTTGTTTCCTTTTAATGCCTTCCCTTTCTCAGATACATTCCAGAACGAGTAGGAGAAATTAAAAATATGACTCCGCGATTAAATCTCGAGGGAAACAATTGGGCCACACATTTATTTATAGCATCATATAACGCATACACGTTAACTTATTTTTGGACAAAACAAAATTTGAAAAAATATTTAAAGCAACGGAATCAGTTACTCTGGTTGGAATGTCACTGAGGGAAAGAGATCCACACGTGGAGGGTTATTTCTTTCTTCTAGAATAAACATCTATTGGAAATTAAACTTCACTTATAAAAATTCTCGTGAGAATACTGCTACGGCACGGTTCATACGTCACACAAACCACCATGTGTTGTGCCGAAATGACAGTCGATGACGTGTCAAGTCAAAGGTAAGGAAGGGGGATGTCAAGCTGATGACGCCGACCAAAATATGAGGAAAAAGAGGCCTTCGACCCCTGGGCCGCGCGAACCCACGCCACCGTCCGACCAACCCGCCTTCAACGCATTAGCGTGGCTCGGGAGGCGTCCGCAAGTTTAACGCCCCTGTTCCCGCGCAGAGCGGAGGATGGGACCCGTCATTAGTTCAACAATGGATCGTGAAAAAAATCAATATACAGAAAAAGAGAAGAAGTGACTCGGTAGTTATGGGGAAAAGGGGAACAGGGAGGGAAGGAAGGAGGGCGCAGAGCCGGGGAGTGAAGGGGTGAATGGGGGTTAGAGATAGGTGGGGGCGCTGGTGGTGGTTAGTGGGGAGGAAAAAGGGTTGTAAATAATAGGATTAGGTGATTTCCGGGGCGGTGGCGCGCGACACTCGCTAGAGTCGTCCTCCGTCAGAGGAGAGAGACTTAGCCGCGACCTTTCACGCCGACACGCTTTCGACGGGGGGTAAGGGGGGTGGAAGAGCGGGGGAGGTTGGGGAGGAGACCGCCGACCGCGGACCGTCGCGCTGAGGACCGCGGAGCGCTGGGCACCCGGCCGTGGAAGGAGGTGAATGGATACGCGGATACTCCTTCACACCTCCTTAACGTTTGCATCCCGTTAAAAAGCCTCCGCGGAAATATTCAACGGTCAAATCCCATCCCCACCCCACGGCCTCGCGTGTCACCTCAATATATTTCGCAAAGGGACAAAATTTCGGTTCTATACTTAAAAAAAAAAATTACTGCCACCGATTTAAGCAAGTTTAACATTTAACGCTAGCGGAAATTGCCAACAGGAATTGCCATGAGTTTACCATGCGATTATTGTTAGAAAATATTGATCATACGGATAAGGAGAGCGATTTATCCATGAAAAGAAATACGGAACCGGATAAGGAAATGCCGTAAAGAGGAATTCCTATGGAATGGAGCGCAACTGAACTTAGCTGTCGGTCGCCTCACTTAACAACTGTGACTAAGGGATTTCACGCGCAAATTAAAGAAGAAATGTTGAAATAGACATTAAATACTAAAAAGAAAGTTCATATTTTTCTCAAGGGAAAACTCTTTTAACATGAAAAGGTATTGATGGCACGGAAAACACGGTTATGGGTACCTGGGGGAACAGTTGAAAATTAAAAAAATTGGGACACACTACTCACGAAGATGAATAAATATCACCCGCATCACGTGGCTATCTACACGAATCAAGTAAGAATGCCACATTAAGTACCTATTTCTTTCAAAATTCGAACGTAAATATCTAACTCCGCCATCATAAAAAGAAACCAATCGCAGTGAGATGTAATCGCCAAGAAAAAAATTCGGCCACACGCGAACCATAGATGACGTGAAATAAATGACATTAACATTTATTTCTATGCAAGAGCTGTTCCCCATCGAATAATGTTACATGCAAACGAGACCATCGACATTTCTTACAGGCGAAAGGCAATGAAATGGAAAAATAAACTCTATTGTTGACCTCATAAAAGGAATTCGGAGAGGGAACGAGAAAATTCAATTAATTTTTCGCATAATTTTAAGACGTGAATTGTAATCTTCGTGAATCGGATGGCACGCGATATTCTCTTCGCGTCACATTTCGCTTGCTTCTCCCTCACGCGAACCGATATTATTTTCCCATCCGTGACCCAATTACCCCAGAGACTTTCCTTACGATTTATGTGCACGGGGCGAGAAGGGCGGGGATATGGAGGGGTGGGTGGGGGAGATGCCCCCGAACTAGAAAATGACGAAAAACAAAAGACGGGCGGATTCCGGTCGCAAAACACCTGACGACGGCCACACCCTGGTTGCCGTCCGCCTGGTAGCGCAGGGGGAAAGTCACGGTTCCCAGAGAAGCGTGATCTTCCGAAGGGCAGTCGCGTGGGAGGGACAATGCGTGGACGCTTGCTTACCTGCGATTCCTAGGACGGTGGATGCGACGAGGAAGAGCGTGGCCAGCGGCGGTGGCATCCTGGACGAGCACGCCGCGGCCAGCGGCGCGCCGCCTCTCCGCCTGACACGACTCACGCCCGCCGCCGGAGGCCCCCAACTCCTTCCTGAGAAAACAAGAGAGAGAGAGAAAAAAAGGATTCGCATCAGTAAACCTGGTAAATAAAAAGAAAAGAACGAACAGTGATACACACTCATTATGAGAACTTTTCTACGTACAAGTCGGGTTAAAAACGCGCGCAAAGTCGTCATATTTCGCATCTCGCGGCATTTGACTCGAATCGCGGATCGATATCGCTGGCGAAATACAACGATAATGGACCTCATTTCATTCGATAGCCATCTAACGGGCGGCTCCGTAGCCCATGCCCTGATTCTAACGATTAGCATTCATGAAAACTATTCGCATTTGATCCAGGTACCCAAATTACCAACCAAAACAGCTGAAAAAAAATAAAAAAAACATTCCGAAAATAAATGCTGTTTTTTAGCCCATTTTACTATTAAACGGCTTGAATCATTCGAAATATCTCACGGATCGAGCACTTGCCCTGCCGCTGAAGCTCACAGGTGCCTGGTGAGCTCTTTACTCTGGTCATTGAAACGGCAGGCCGGTTATTAGATACAGATCATCAGACAAACGATCCGTTGAAAACCAAAATTAACTCTGACATAATACGCCACTGGAAGTAGCAACGCATCGGAATTCATGAAAAACAGTATTTATATCCGTCCTCTGAAGAAAATATAATGAAGGAAAAACAGATGAATATTGCGTTGGATAACATAGTTTAATTAGGCCATTTCGAAATAGTTAGGAAAGATAATATTTTTATTATTTCATTCATTTGGGAATGGAATAATGTACACGCTAGTACTCGTATATGCTTGAATAATAATTCACTGCGCTAAGCATTTCCAGAAAATCAAAAGTTTCAAAAATTTAAAAAGTTTATTATCGGCAGTTAAATTAAATTTATCTCGACCTTTTTAGTGCGTTCAAAAGGTCTACGAAACTCAGACAGACATCGACTATATTATCAATGCATGTTTCGTCTAACCAATGCAACGTAATTTTGGGAGGAAAAAATAGAAAACCGTCTGCTCTTAACGGTAAACATAATTAAGCAGGGAACACCACAGAAAGCTTTCAAAGGGGGTCATAAAAAGGACCTCTCGACGAAATTAAACGCGTTTACGTTTAGAATGAGGGCCCCCAAATACACTCGACATAATTTACGAGTCTCCTTAGGAAAGGGAAAAAATCGGGTTCTCTTCATCATTTCGGGCTCGACTCGAGGGTCCTACTTGTATTTATGAATGCACGTAGCACAAAGAGGAAGACAGATTTAGAATCAAGAGGGTAAGAGAAAATCATCCGTACATGAGAAAAATTACAAGTGCTTGGGACGAAAATAGGAATATAAGGGAAGAACGTTGCCATTCGTCCTCAATTTTACAGAAATATTTGTGAAAGAAGAATTCACGTCGGCGTAAATTACGATAAAGAAGATAATCGGTGATTGATGAACCATAATATTTTTTTTTAATTTTAAAGATATCATTAGAACAAAGCATTCAATTATATATTTCCAGTTCTGTCTTCTACAGGCAGTCTCTCAGCAACTGCTGCAGTTTATCGTACTTACCGATGCCACAACCATTCCCTTAAACTATTGCAACCAATGATTGCAGTCACTCAATAATAAATGCAATTTCCTCACTATTTACACAATTCTTCAATAGGTAGCCTTAGTCCTTTCCCAATGGGTCATCCCCTCGTTTTATTCCATTCTGCTATTCTTTACTGACGTCTCCATTTCTTTTAAACGCTAATGAAACGATTCCCGGCACTTATTCATTCACTTTTGACCTCTGTTATTGAAAATAAAATTTCACCGGAATCCAGTCAGTGATTTCCTTCAAAAAATGGAAAACAATGGATAACTACGGGGGTTGGCAACGCCGAGCAGTATGATTTGAACGCCGAAATGGCCCGTTGGAATTGGGGTGACCGAGGGTGGGGGGGCAGGGGGTGGGGGAGATAGAGGTCCTCACGGACGACCGCGGTCCCACACGAACGGAGGCACGATCCGAGAGGATAAGAGCGATAGGAAGAGAGGATTGATAGACGGAGAGTGAGAGAGGGAATGGCGAGCGAGGCCACTTGTGCGCGCGCGCGTGTAAGTGAGGGACGGAGGGGCTCAGATGTGGTGCGCGCGGGGGAATTGGGGGGGAGGGGTGTGCGGAGGGGACCCGACACTCGTTTCAGGCGCGATGGCGGGTCGTGGGCTACAGACGCCCACCGTCCGCCGCCGCTGAAGAGCATAATCCCCCGCGAGGGAAGGAGAGGGTTACGTCACATCCTGGAAGTCAAACCTACGGTGCGTGGGTCGCCGCCGCCGCCACCAAGTGCCATTCACTTCATCCCTAAAGGGGGGATTCATGAGGGCCCGAAGCGCGGCGACGCCGTCACAATACACAAGCGTGTGCGAACGGGGGCGCCAGGGAAAAGAGCAAAACGTTTTGATGACACAGTGCCCGAGGCGGCGATGAGATAGGCTGCGCGATAATCATTCCCATGGGATAACGACTGGCCCTCAGTTTTTTTTTTACTGCCCGAGTAATATGAACTGAGTTTCGTCCACCATGCATATTTGGGAGGAACTGGAGAACCGAAATATTTTTTATGGCTCGTTAAACTTTACTTTTGTCAAAAAAACCAGCATCATCTCCTAATTATTACTAACAATATAGTTATTACAATACGCTTCCACTCACTTGCTCTTTTCGCACATTTCCACATTCGGTACTATTTGATCTAATTTATTATATTGGTCATGTCGGTCGCCTTGGGATTGAAATAAATGATATACAATAACCGCAGAGATAAATAATGTAGAAAGGTCTAAATGATAAATAACAACCTTCGTACTTTAGTTAGCAGCACTACATATGTCGGCAACAAGGATAATTACATTTGAATTTCTCGTGGAGGTCATATCGCACCACAGCCCGCCTTAAATGGAAGATTTCAAATCGCTATGACAGCATAAAAATCTTACAATCTCCCCGGACCAAAGCGGCGGCCTTCAAGTTGGCCAGAGAAAATAATTTACATTCGCTATCCTCAAACCACAATGAAAATTAGTCACACTGCCCAAAAGTGTTACTCCCCACAGTCCCGTGGGCATGGCGTGAAGTCGATCACTGTTAACCTCGATACGACCTCACGCGCGCCATCATGTTCTCACCAGCTCGCCAATGGCTATAAGGTCATCAAATATTTAAACACTGCCCTCCAGGATGAACGCATTTAGCCGCAGATTAAGGGCGTTGAAAATTCAACCTTTTCTACACAACTTGATATTTTCGGTAATCCTTCAAAGATGTATGACCTCCATGAAGTGAAAGGATAGAGCACTCCCAACTCTAGCTTTTAAGTGGGCGACTTCTTCATCTGAGCCATGTCCATAAAAGCACGTACCCTCAATATCCTAAGGCAAACAGGTAACTCAGAACTTGGGATTCATTTTGCGAGTGGGCAGTTGTGGCTGTGTACCTACTTTGGCATGATAGCAAAAATAATAATGAATGGCTAGGAAATTTATGAAAAGCAGAATACGCTCAAGAGACTGCTATTAATCGATAGTGATGCTGAAAAGAGTAACTGATAGCGATTACTGTCGAAGGCCACCACAGATGGTCATGAGATCATTTGCACCACTGCGGACAGGTGAGTAATTAGATGTAGGTAGCGAGTAGGAAGACGGCAATGGGCGGGTAATCGTACGGGTAGTACGGCTCCGACTACAGTTACCCATACCGACATCCATCCACACCATATTCATTGTAAGAGTGATCATTGATCAAACTTGACCGTTGCCACCAGGACAATTGCCTAATTGCAACGTAATTCTTAAATAAATAAATAAATATTAAAAATCCCATCATTTGTTTAACATTTTCGTTAGTTTAACATATGCTACACTTGAACCGTTCCTTCCATACTCTAAGATGGTAATAATTATTTTGACAACCACAGCATTCTACTAAAATTGAGACCAAGCACAAGGACGGGTGAGAAAAAAACATCGAAGAGTAATTATAGATACGAAAATCGTCCAGTTTTTATCGTCGGCAAAATGATTCTAATGGATTCGAAATAAAGTTTAAATTTTGTCAGCGCAAGTGAGAATTAAAAATATGCTCATAAAAATATCAAATTATTCAATGCTGTTCTGTTCAACTTATGCAACAACTAAAACTGCATTTTGCTAATCGACGGATGATGGGTAAACATTTCGCTCGTACGACTTCTATGCGCACCTTTGTGCCCTCTCCCTTCAGCATACCTGTATGACACCTGAGTGTAAAGGAGACGGGCAACCACCAAAATGTGAAGAAATAAGTGCATTACGTCGGTACACAATGGAACCAAGAGGAAACAACTCTAAGAGGATAGGGCTGAGAGACTCTTGACCCAGGGACAATGGACAAGGGCGCGGAAGTCGGTGAACGAGATTTCTAACGCTGTGCGAGGAGAGAAAGTTAAATTTCGTACCACATCAGTCGCAGCGTACTCTCCACAATACACCAAATGGAGGAGGATGGAAAGGGAGTACAGACATGAGACACAACGTGAGAATTTTTCTTTTAACTTGCGCAGGTAAATTGAAAATTGCACCAGAGCAAATCCAACTCGCGTCGCGGGTCGCGTTTCGCCATTTCAGTGCAGCAGCAAAATAACCCGCCAAGTGGAGCGAGGTGTGGAATAAAATTTCGACCAAGCACTGCATGCAGCCTTATAAACGGCCTACTGAAGCAATTCCGAAAGACCTGGTGAAGAACTTAAGCTGCATAGGAGCGGAGTGGGTGGTCAACTGACGGTAGAAAAAAAAAGCTAAAATAAAGTCCGTACCTATACACCATACCACCAAGCGATTTGCGAAGCAAGGAATGCGATTCAATTGCAGCTGTGCCTTGCGGGTGAATATCCTCAACGGAGGACATCTTGTCTGCAGTCCCCGGGAAACGACAAGAGAAGCACAATCAAAATGGTAGCGAAATACCCGAGACAAACCTCGTAAATATATCTGATATTGAATACAAACTGAAAAATTGGGATATCGATAACGATCACTCGAGAACTTCCACTGAGCCGACATTAGCATTACTAGTGCCCTCCAATTAATCACATTACTTCGACTAAATTTTTCCGTTTCATGGCGACCCAACATTCCAAAGGAATGCGGAGATATATTTGACAACAGTTTCAATGCATGACCGCCGATTCACTCATGAATAATCATGATTTGGAAATCGCATTCCTCCGTAGGTGCGAATATTAGAAACAATGTTATCGCATCTCGACCGCAAAAACCTTCTCTGTCGAGTCGGGGGGGAGAGATTCGAACATTAATTTCCCTTTTCCGCGGGAGATTACGAACCCGAGACCCGTGACCTTGCGCTTCGATGGGGTTCCGCCCTGAGAATGAATAAAAAAGGGGAGAGGCCCGCCCAGCAACCGACCAAAAAACCCGCACGCACAACCATCTCTCTCTCTCTCCCTCTTTCCCATTCTCTCCCTCACTCTCTTTCTCTCCCGACAGCTGGGATCCACGCGCACACGCAGCACCGAAAAACCGCGGGTCGACCGCCCTCGACTCCCCGCGACCGAGCGGACGAGGGCGGGAAGAGGGCACGGAGGGGTAGAAGGAATAGAAGAAGAGAGAGAGGGGGGGAGAAAAAAGATATGGTTTTTCGCAGAGGCAAGTGAGCTTCCTATCGTGCGTGCCTGCCAAAGCGAGCGCTCATATCCCGGATACAGCCCATTGCCAGGATTCTGGCGTGTAGGAAGTGGCCGTCGAGAGAGGACGGAGAAGGGGTGGGAGAGAGAGAGAGAGCGTTTAAAAGGAGGGAGGGGATGAGGAGGAGGAGGCGGCGGCGGAGATGCGAAACCCGAGCGAAGACATCGGACGGCCGGACAATCGGACACCGTGGAAGACGACCCGAGGACGACAACAATCACAAGGGCTGGCAGAATACCTACTCTCCCTCCCAAGCCACTCAAAATTTAGAACACGCGCCAGCCGTGAAAAGAGATCCGTCAGCTCCCTCAAGCAGATTGGCAATTCAATCAGACCCGACCCTCGTTGACACCAATTCACCCAAGAACGGACAATCCCTCGAAAATATACATAAACGGCGGATTTGCTTCATTGTCCGACCGTGATGCTCGAATGTTTCTTTCCCTGACCGAAAACAATACCGACGTGAGGGAAAGATCGCATCTTTTGGTCCCCGGACATTTATTAAGTTCGAACATTCTCCAGGAAAAAAAAACCATCAATGACTTATTTAAATATCTTCCCATGGCGCTATCTCCTTTCGAGTGCGGAGATGAATACGCGAGATATCCCATGAATATTTTCACTATGGTGGGGAATTACCTCGGCGCTCTCTTCATCCACCTTTAGTCCTCATCCTTCTTCGGTTATATAAAAAATCGGAGACAAAAATCCCTTCAAACTCGAAATAATCCCAGGAGAAAAAACTTACTTGAATTAGTGTTCACACATAAAATTCCAGACTGAGCGCATTAAACCATTAGCACCATCACCACGGGAGATAAGATAATACGACGAACATAATTAAGAGAGTAGACAAGTGGGAGTTAATGAATACAAACGCTCTAAATGGGATTTTGCGAGAGCTGGTAGAAAAAAAATTAAGCACCAGGGAAGGATTAACTCTTACGTCGGGAATCATAGAGGTAAGCTCAAGAAGTTTAGCAGTCTCAACCTTAATGAGCATGAGAGTGCTCGAAATTGGCAAGGAACTAACTTGTCGATTCGGAAGATACGAGGGAGGAATCATTTCGCAAGATTCAATTATAGCTCTATATTCCCTACATGGCATGGGTACTGCTCATGTAGACTTGTCCCAAGATTTGCGAGCTATGCTAGGGACGATTAACGGGATTGCAGTGCGAATGTGCAAATTAATTGAATGGAACGTTCGCGTACGAAATTAGTTCGGTTCAGTCGAAGATGCCCAAAAGGAACATCGCTCAAACACTGGTGTTTTAATAAATGAGGCTCATGTCCAACAAAATTTCATCATAAAATGATATTTAAAAAAATAATTCTTGATTTCGGGCATTAGAAAATTATCCGTAGTATTTTCACGCGAGATTACAAAAACATGCACAGAGCCTGTATCAGAATGAATGGCATGAAGTTTAAGGCAATTTAATAAATTATTATCTCCACCTGCTGAACTCCTATTTTACTAAAAACACGGAGAATATTTTCATGACGCCGCCAAAAAGAGTTCAGTCAAAAAAACGTGGGAAGGTGATGGTTGAAATGCACCATGATAACATAGAAAAATGCATTTATGGCCGGAAAATGTGGGGGTTTTCAAGGCAGAGAAGGCTACTTTTATTTACACACGGGAATCAAAAGACGGAGGAAACGAAATGTCATATCATCCTGGTGGGTATACGTGAAAGTCAAATATTATTATTAATCGAAAAAGACTACTGGCATACACCGACGGACAACGCATCAAAATTACGCAACAAACGTCCGGAATGAATAATTATCCACGAAGAACATTTGCATTTTGAGTCTGGGGAAAAAAACGAGAGAACCGACACAAAAAAAATTGAGTGTTCTTAAAAACTGTGGATAGTCATCAAAATGGTATTGCTTAGAATTTTTTTTCTTCGCGTCCCCTCCTTTTTCAGGACTATTACTGTGGAATGTTTTCCCATGGCAGCTGCACAATTCATTCCTGAACCTCACACACACACGTCCACCTTTCTCTCCTCCCCACCCTTCCGAGAGCAGCCAACTCCCTATATAACACACGTTTCCCACGCCGCTGGCATAAACGGAGACCGGGGAGGAAGGGGACCACGAGGGGAGGACTCGGAGGGGCGAGCGGGCGGTGGGCCCGAAAGGGGAAGGGGGGAGGTGAGCGGGGAGAGGGCGGGGAGGGGGACGAGAATCGTGGGAGGGCCAGTGGAAATGAGAAACGGGAGAGGAGGTGAGGCGGGAATTTGCATGGCGGATGGCAGGGGAAATCACGGGAACAAAAAGTGAGGAGGCAAGAGAGGGAAAACAAGAAAAAGTCTTGAGGGAAAGGGGCGGGAAGAGGGGGGTGGCTCGGAAGATGGAACGAATTGAGCGAAACACAAGAGGGATTGGGGAGTGGACAATGGCCGCCACGGGGCTTTTCGGAAGCTTCGACCGACGCGGAGACTCAAACCGCCCCTCCCGCCCCCCCTCCAGGAGCGAGCACCGTACCGTCGGAGAACACAAGATAGCGCGGAGTAAGCAGATCACTGGCCTTTAACGGTGCGAATTTGGGGCAGGTGTGTTCGCGTGCGTGTATCAGTCCGAGCGGCGGGCGGTCCCCCCCCTCGATGGCCGTCTGACCGCGGGAGCACACACCCCGTCTGATAATGTGCATCCGTCCACCGATGACTCGTCGATTTTCCGCACAAAGACACCGATCGCGAAACGGTCTGCGCGCTTCCACGTCTACCAAGTCCTCCTTTCAAGAGTCGATGAATCTTTCGCGGCATAAAAAGCGGCGCACTTAACTCGTGACACATGAGCTCATGAAATATGAAACACGTGAGCAATCATTCACCACCCGTCATCGTCGGCGAGAATATGATCTCCGACCGACCTCTATTTACTTATGCCGGTCCGAACGCCCTTCTATAATTTCTCAAGGGCTATATCACAATACTCGACCACTTTGTCGTCTTCATAAAAATGGTCACATTTATGATTCTGAATACTGACGGCTTTCCTTTGGTGCACGTGACCGAAATCGGAATACGCCTATTAAAAGAAATTGGTGTTTCAAAGCGGTTCTCTCGGTACAGAGGAACCCCAAAACTGGGCTAATAATATTACGAACTCAATTCCGAATTTTATACATACTTCAACAAAAAGCCAATACTATTACAAATTGTTTAACTTATATCAATGCAATAATTGGCAAAAAATCTACCCATAATTTGCCTTGTAATGAAGAGTTTACAACAAATTCCCCAATCATTTTTCTTTAAAATAAACATATTGCGAACTGGAATGTCGAATATGCAACAAGGTTCAAAATGTACTTCCAAATTTTTGCCCTGATTTTGACGCGAGCGTACAACAAGCGTGTTTGGATCTATTTTTGTTGTATTGGTTTCTCACTATGACAGGAAAAGACTAACGGCGCTGAATTCAATCAGCATTTATGGGACCAAAATCATAGACATTCGCACACTTCATTCAGTCTCACATCTTTACGGCATATTCCCTCATCTCGAGTTCGTCCCGGTATCGATGCACGGTGACTTGGTTAGCTTAGTCTAGAGAAAAATAAACTAGCCTTTAGCCTGCTGTGGCCACCAAACGGCCCGCTGAGTTCGTATATTTAAGTCGCTCCCAAACACCAGCCAAGGCCCGAAAAGTTAGGAAACCATTGGGATTAAATTCAGAATACCTGACGAGTAAATACAGATGAGAATTCATTTTGGACTAAATAATAACACCTTGGCCATTACACGAACGGCGACATTCAAACGAAGTACTTGTACAAAATACAAAGATCTCTATAAGCGCATATTTATACCAAGTGCATTCATTATAATCCAATAAGAAAATTAATAGAAAAATGTAACCAATGGCATGGAAAACAAAAGGGTCATATGGGGACAGAATTCACCCTAAAAGATGGAAAACCAGAAAAAAACACCTCGAGGCTAAAACCTAATTATTTTAATTAATTCATAACGGCGACCAAAACATGGTCACTTTTATTAGAAAAACATCAGTTGTGTTTTCACATACACAGCCATGCGCTCTGCGTGTTCTTCAGTATTTTATACACGGGAAAAGTGGCAAGTTATTATATAATTAATTGTCATTTTCTTTTGAAATGGAATTCCGTAGAGCCGCAGACACAAAGAACAGTTTCTCTCTCCCCCAACCCTTAAAAAATACACCCCGAGCGGATCTTCCGGGAAGTAATTTAAATAAGCAAACAGAGAGCGTCCGTCCTACGGACGAATCCTTAAGGTCGCCGTGGAGGTTTGTTTTGAGAGATTGATAAAAATATAAAAAAAATAAAATACAAGACGGAACGGCCGCGAAGAAAAGCGGAAGAGAACGGGAACGGAGAAGCGGTTGAAAACGGAAGGAGAAACGGGAGGACGAGAGGGGAGGATTTGGGGGGGGGGGGCGGTGTGTCGGAGGAGGAGTATGGCGAGGTATAGAGCGAGAAAGGAAAGGGGGGGGGAGCGGAGGGGAAAGGGAGGGGGGAAAGAGAGAGGGAGAGAGTGGGGCAGGTGATGGAGTCGGGGCGAAGGAAGCCCTTTGGCCCGGAACGAGCACCGACCCGAGACTCAGAGCCTTGTGGGTTGTGCGGGAGGGAGAGGGGAGGAGGTGCCAGGCGGGGGTGGGGGAGGAATGGTGGCGGAGAGAAGTGGGATGTTGGCGGTGGTTTGGGGGGAAAGGGGGGGGTGACGAAAGAATGGAATATACGGGGATGCAAAGACGGATGGACAAATAATGGCCTTGATTCCGAGGGCGAGATCGCGACTCCTTTTCACTCCAAACGCACGCGCCGTTCCCCTATTCACGGGATGGATCTCACCTCCCTCGTCTGACGTCAATGTTAAATTTCATCTATTAGGGTTATGTATCACCGGGAAAGCCCACGAAGAAGTCAACGACAAAAATTTTTTGTTTGTGTGAGGGTCGCTTAATCAATTGCGAAACTCGCATTTCGATCTCTTCGACTGCATTAACCCCAAAATTCACCATTTACACACGTCGCACGCCTTAATTAAATATTCCACAGGCTCAAGGAAATATTACACACATTCACTCAATTTCCGATTTCTGGTGCAGTTACGAAGGCAATTTTCACGGATTGTAAAAAACGACGATATTACTAGAGCCACTAGACCATTTTAAACGGTTTTCACGTCATGTTTATGTTTTTAATTTTTTCGATTTTACTTGAAAAGGACATGAAGAATCAAAATGTGTTGCGTAGTTTGTACAAAATGAAAGTGAGGGTAAAACCATCTTGTTTTCCGTTAAAAAAATCAAGCCCATTATCCTAAGTTGTGTCCAATCATATGGCTCTTCTTTTCCGTAGAGACCTCCCCACATGACATTTTCCTCTTCCTGTATACTTTCTCATTTTATCTGCCCATTTGAATCTTCGGCGCCTGGTTCCGAAGGCTCCATTTCTTTTTTTTCTGGTGTGCTTCTCCATCAATCGATATCTCGGATCTATTGAGTGCTACACTCCACACACAAGTGTTTTCGCCGACTCTTTCCTCGTTCATAATAAAATATTCCACGAGCATAGTAGTTGCTCCTTCGTCGCAAACACTTCCTTGATTTGAGCTATTCAGCTCCTGCCGTGCATTGAGATTCTTCCCCCCCCCCCCAGGGCATGCTACTTTGAAGGCAGGCAAAAGATTTCTCTAATACTAGTACTTGCCCTCTTTGTTTGTCCAGCAACTATCTCCAGATTCTCTCTTCCAACATCCCGGATAATACTTTTTTGTACTTATTTCAAAGCCATATGCCAGAGGTATCTGATTCACTGCGTCCAAGGATGCTTTAGGGTATAACTGACATCAGATATAATTGTAATTTCAAAGTACATCAAACGGTTTATGGAGCACAATATAGAATTACAATTATTTTCATTTCGCAATTTTCAACTAATAACGGAAGTTACGGAATATCGTGAGATCTCAACAAATGCAGTGCCGCTGGAAATACAAAAAAGATAACTAAGCACGTAATATCACCGATGAAATATTTCAATAAATAATCAACTCTATCCGTAATATCCCCATTAAGCGCTTCGAGGTACTAAAGCAGAAAAATTGATATTTTACACAGAATGGCCGAGTATGCATGTGACCAGGCATTCACGGTGGTGTTGGTTGTGGTGAAGAACCTACGGTGAGAGAAAGAGTGTGCAGAAGAGAGAGAGAGAGAAAAAGACAGGAGAAATTGAGATGAGAGAAGAACAAGAATGGTAGCGAGAAAACGGCATGACCCCACTGCACAAACACACACAAATACAAGGCGGAGGATTCCCACAGCCGACAGGAGCCCTCCCATCCCGCCCGCTCCCCTTCCCCACCCACAACCACCCCCGCGCTCCTACAATTACTCGGGAGGAGGAGGAGACGAAGGAGGTGGAGGAGAAGAAGAAGCAGTCTCGAATGTGAGAGAATACGCCTGGAAATGAGAGCAATTCTTGTGTTGAGCGGGAGAGAGGCGTGGGAGAAAGGATGAGAATCTTCCCTCCCTCTCCCTCCCCGTCGAAGGAGGCCGAGGGGCGGGGTAATGGGGGGGAGGGAGATAAGGGAACTGAGATGGGATGGTGGGGGGGGGAGAGGTTGAGGAGGAGGGAGGAACGCAAAGTTTTGGCAATGCGAGATGAGTGGGTTGGGAGGAATGCGAACGGGTAGGGGTGTTCGTGGGGGAGGGGGAAGGCGGAGAGGGCCACGAGATCGAGAGGGTTGATTAAAATACGGGAGGTTGTTCTGGGCGGCGTTCCCTAGTAAGCTCCGTGGTTGCCTGGGCCCGGGGCGATCTCGGTATTGTCGCTGTCTGATTTTTTTTTACTTCCACGGAATGCCACGTGGGATGGAGAAAGGGCAATAGGGAATCGGATTGGTTTAACGACTACCGTACTGAAGAAGAGATGAAGCATTGAAAAAAATCGCACGACATTTCGAAAGTAGGCCTGAAGCACTGAAGGGCTCAATGGCAATATCTCGGGAAGTTGACACTTTATGGCTATTAACGAAACCCAACTCTCACTCATTTGTATGAATGGGGCCAAAGGGGAATGGGATTAATTAGGGGTGCTCAACATTGATGGCAATTGACAACATTCCAATCCATTTCACTCAGCAATTTGGTTTATGAACTTTTTATGACAGGCATGGAGACACGAAAATACGCACAAATGCGACTAAAAATTTCGCGCTTGGACGAGAAAATTATTTCTTGAATTAAAACATGTTGTGCAAAATCCTATGAAAAAGTCCATGCCTCCATTTACAATGGTGTATTAATCCTCACGTAAGTGCTGCGCGAAGAACAAAACACAAGTGCAATAATCTGTCCGTCAGAAGGGACACAAAAAAATATGCGGCTTAGGGCGCCTTCCGTTAAGAGCAGGCGATAAGATTCCTCTGTTGGTTGCATTTCTATCCACCATACCACCGCGCCCTATAAAGTCTACATACCACTACAACCTCTTCTGCATTTCGACCTTAACTCTGAAAGGCATAAATGACTTCAGCTCTCCGTAACCTCCCTTAATAATTAGTATTGATAGAAAAGAAGAATATAACACGGGTCGAATCTTTCTTCTGCCATTCGCTCACCGCTCAACTTCTCTCCAGTACCAAAAAAATTATGTAATGGACGGAAGCGTCGTTAAAAAGGCAATGGATTGTTTTCGTCTTTTTTTTGGCACAAATATCCGAGCGAAAAAAGTTGGTCGTTTGCCGTTCTATTCCGGCGAGCTGTACATAAATTTCGTCCGAACCTGTGTGAAGAAGCCGGGAAGGAAATATACCACCAGTCCTTTGAATCGGCAAAGAAGCACACTCCATTTTCATTACGTTTTGCGAAAGGGAAGAGCTGTGAATATTTGAAGGCTAGGGATCTGAAATTTTGCTTTCAATTGGAACAAGATTCTAACATATTATGCCAAAAAGATATCGAAAACATAAGTCTGATACACGGCTGAATTCACATAATGTATAAAGAACTGGAAAATCCTAATATGCCATGCGAGAGGAAACATTTTAGTATATAAAATCGCTTCCAAAATAATACATATAAATAGAGGATTGGAATATTTTGATTGCTTTCTTTTACTTTGTCACGGTATTTGCAGATTGATCATGGTTAAGTGATATAAAGAAATTGGCATTTGATAACAGAACAAGAAGGTAGATTAAAGTATATTCAGATGGGAATTAGAAGTCGTACAAAGAATTTGAAGACAAACCAAATTTGTATATATGTACGTGTGTATGTACGAGCGTATATACATATATATATATATATATATATACATATATATATATACATATATATATACATATATATATATACATATATATATATACATATACATATATACATATATATATATATACATATACATACATATACATATACATATATACATATATATATATATATATATATATATATATATATATATATATATATATATATATGTATATATATATATACACACACACATACACACATAATATTTTAATGATAAGTTTATATGTATATAATCATATATAAATGGAAGAATGGATTAGTAGTTCGAGGATATACCCCCTCACCGCCCATCTGCCCACGGGATCAACTGTTCGAGGGAAAGCCGGTGACCGAAGGGGAGCGGGGAAAATCCAAGGGTCGAGCCCGAGATTAGCGAAGAGAATTGACGAACGGAAAATGGAGCCTGGAATGCGGGCGCGGAGGAAATGGGAGTGTTTATGCGTGACATTGTGCCGCAAAGAGGACAAATCGATCCACAATCCGTCTCCTCCTTCCTCGACTCACTGCACTCTCGAGAGGAGGAAAAAAACACCGCAATCGCCGGTAAAAATTTCTCATTTGTTCCCATCCGACTTTGCGTCGGAAATTCGAGTCAGGCCTGATCCGATAGAGGGCAAGACAAAAAATATGTTCATTCAAAGCAAACGTGGAGGTTTTGAAGTCTTATTACGACGTGGGCAGCTTGGCACGGTAACGAATCAAAGTAACCGCAACACCCTTTCGATATTTCTCCCCATTTTGCTGGAGAGCAATAGGGTAAAACTTGGGGCGGGTATCTAATGACTTTACGGAGTACTATTCCTTGACTAAAAATTATCCGCAGGATTATATAATCGCTCCTCCCCGGCGCCCAAACACAAGATGTTTTAGGAAAATTTGTTTGGCTTTAAACAATTATCAGAAAACACAACTAATTATAAGTGGAAATGAAGCTATCCCAAAACTTCATGCACGCGTTATATTTCCCGATAGAAGTGACGGAGGATTTAAAATTATTAATGAGATACTACTGCGAACTTATTGAATTATTAATACCACTATAAGGTTCTGTATCGCAAAAGATATATCCCTCTGAAATTCATTAGTCTTTCCACGACTGGTTGGGTACAGTTCCTCTCCATTTAGTCCCAATTCTCCTTCCTGATACCTCCTCCTTTTACCATTCTACCTCTATTTACTCCACAAATTTTCCCATGCGTCTTCATGGTGGGATCTTACACTCATCTATACCTAATAAAGTAGTAATCCCCAAATGAATCCATTTTCTCTCGAGGTGTCCCCAATCCATTTGGTCTCACTTCTCCATATGGTACACTCAAAATGGCCTTGCCTCATCTACTCTTCCGCATTGCCGAGAGACATTGCCTTTCTGAGATAACATTACTCCTGGCATTAAGCACTTATAAATAAGAATTCCCCAGTCCGAAATTTGAGCACTAGAACAGTGCTAGGAACAGTGCTCAATGACGGTAAAAATCCCGGGGGAAGGGAATAGTCATGTCGTGAAACACGGTCGCGTCACATTAACGAGCACTTGACACTCGCTTGACCAAGAAATATCTCTCCGTTCAAGTCGCCGGCACTACGAAGGAATGCGACACCGGCGGCCGGGAGGGGGGGGGGGGGTGGGTTGGCGGAGTCTCTATATCAATAGTGAGTGATTTTGCCGCAAAGGTGACTGTGGTTTGCGGAGGTGGGAGGAATACGTCGATGGGAAAAGGAAGAACGTTGGGGGGAGAGAGGAGAGGGGAAAAGAGAAAGGAATAAAGGAGAAGAGGTGGTGGATGGAGAGAGAAAGAGAGAGGGAGAATGGAATTTTTTCGATGTCGCTAGGTGTGTCGAGTTGAAGGGGGGGAGAGGGAGGAGGGGGAGAGTTAAGAGGGGTGTGACGAAGACCGCTCTCTTCGATGTTCTTATTTCTCAGGAGGAGAGAAGGCTCCGTCGGCGAGGTATGCAGTTCGGCATCCGTCAAGTGGGATGGGTTTTCGGGACGGGGAATGGGGAGTTTAAGAAGAGGAAGAGGAGGAAGAGGGAGGGAGGTGGTGGGGTTAAAGAGGATGAGTCTGCGAAGCAACGCGATTCGTTCGCCGCCGCCGTGACCGCAGAAACGCACGGCTCAAACAATCCACCGCGACGCCATACCGGCGGTCATTCGAGCGAGCACCAAATCGCCTTCCTTAGCGATTAATCGAACTCCCTCTAACCCCCCCCCCTCCCCCACCGCACCCCCATTCTCCTCTCCCCTGCCCTTCTATCTCTCTCGACTCATATAACGCCGTCGACGAGTTTGGCGTGCCGATACAAGCCCGATCCTTTTCAACGCATGCTCCCGAGCCCCCTACACCTCCCTCCCTCCACAAGCCTCCCGCCGACGGAACACGGGCAACTAACCACTGGAAACCGGAGGAATTCCGAAACACTTTTTCTCCGCTCGCTTTTTAAGGAATACATTTTTGGCGAGGGTATTTGCAATTTTAGATCAATTATGGTGTCAAGGTTCTTACATCCACGCGTCTCACTACAAGTCCCGACAGACAAACGCAATGCCGATTCCGCAAAAAGCCGTGGAATGCAAGCTAGGCCTCCACTTTATTTATCGCGATAACGGAAGTCGCGCCATGCCTCTCTTAGTATCACGTAAAGGCGTTCCTTGGATGCCAGATCGACACTAAAACATTGAAGCGGTGGTAAAATGAAATGATACCACTGATTTACAATAGGGCCATTTTTTTTAAAGAGTTTTTCACGGCATCATAAGCGGTATCAGAATAGCACCTCGTAATTCAATTGATCTACTTCACAACCAATTCTAATTAAACAACTCCTAGCAATAAATGTTTCACACGAGAACCAAGATACGATTACTTATTTTTTAATATGTAAATCAACTCAAAACAATTTAAGTTTTTGCAATTTGAAATGCTGACTTTAAATGTTGATATCGTCGCGAAAAAATACAGTTTTTGGGAATAGTACGGTTCTTTCCCCCGCAACCTCGCAAATACCATTCCGGCAGCTAATTTCTCGAGTGATCGCACAATCCACCGGCTTTCGCGGAACGGAATCAGTGAGAATTAAGTCCACAGAGCCCGCGCGGACGAGGAATGAGGAAAGGTTCTCGGGAGTCGAAGGCAATGGCAAAAATGCCCCGCGTAAGGGAAGGCGAGACAGCGGGGAGAGAGGAGGGATGGGGGCGGTTAGGGGGTGGAACGAGGCATCTTCCACCCGCGAGCCCCTGGCCTGAGGTGACCAATTCCCCCCACCGTTTTAAGCGCCTCCAACCGTTAAAAATCAACCCTTTTCCCCGAACTCCCTCCTCCCACCACCCAGCTACCGAGCAAACCAACCAATCTAATCTGGTCGATAGAGCGTGAGGTTCAAAACGGGAGGGAAGATGAGAGAGGGAGGGAGGAGGAGAAGTGTTGAGGTTAAGGAGAAATGGCAAGGGAGGCAGAGATGGAAAAGATTCCCCCTCCGGCAGAGAGGGAATGAAAAGAGAGAAAGAAAGGGAGATGGGAGGCGATTGTGTTTGGGACGCCGAGTGTGCTTGTGCCGGGACAGAGCGGTTCCGTGGGACGGCGAGGGGAAAAGGCGTGTCGATTAGCATTCCCGGTCGCCGGGAGAGAGAGAGAGAGAAAGGGAGGAGTGGGAGGACACTCTCCCACGCCCCCTGCTTCCAATCCCTCAACCCTCCCCTTTACGTCCCCCCGCTCTCGACCCCCCTTCCCTCTCCGCAACCCTTACACCTCCCACGCCGTCCCTCGTCCTTCACGCTGCAACCCGCCGCTACGCCGTCGGGCGAAACATAGTCGACTCCTTTCTCTCACTCTCCGTTCTACCAATTCAACCCCCTTTTCGCAAACACACAAAACCCTTCCCTGACGAAACCAACCCACACCATCGAATAGTTCTGCTCGTCAAGGGAAGATTCACGCGGAGCCGATGAAGCGAGCGCAGACGGTAATAGCGGTACCCGATGACCCAGAGCGACAGGCCACACCGGCTGCCTAGCTTGCCATCGGATCCGTGCGAACACCCTTTAGGTAGGGGGCGGGGAAACGATGCGGGTGGGTGTGAGGAACGGAGAAGATGCACGCTCTTCTCTCCGCGGTCCATCCGAAGACTTGGATGGCTTCCCATCGCTGTCGTGCGCCGATTAGACTCGCGGACGTTAACGTCCGGTGTCCTAAGAGACGGAATCGAACTGACGATCTTCGGAGTAGATGGAAGACACAATGCCCAGCATTCAATCCTCAATTACCTTGTTCCGTGAGCCCTCCAAGGGTAGACTGGTGGATGACGGGAAGATCCAAAAGGACTTCTAGGTAGAATGGCCAACGTCTCGCATTTTATTGACTTTGCATACTCCAATTAACGATAGTGACGATTACAATGAGCACTGATTCCGTAACTATATGATTGGATATGAGCCTCATGAAAAGGAGGCCTAGCTATTGGAATATTCAATGAATAAATCACGATCAGCCATTTCAAGTCTAAATAATTAACTAAGAATGAATTATGATAGTTCTAAATCACTCTAAAAATACCAACCGTCGGATTCTCACGTCTAAAGAAGGATATGACTTGCAGATACTACTGCTACCCAACCATCCACGAGTCTTAAGGTTTCTCCGTCATTTACGGAGGAACACTTCGTATATTATTAAGGTTTGCGTCACTTTATTGGCACTCCACGACAGTTTCAACACGTTGAAAACCGGAATCGAGGAGAAAAATTCTCGAAGTGAGAACCATGCTTCACCGGTGAACCGGAGAAAGATTTCAGGCGATAAAGAAGTACGCACCACTCACCAACGGCGCCACTTCGCATGCGTTCCCATGAACGCTTCCGACATTACCCTCGACAAAGTACGCCGATGGACAAAAAACCAGAATCGCCTTTAAATGAGCCTCCCTAGAGTTACGCGGTAGATCGCGAAGGGTTGTCATTTCGGAATACCACGCAAAAAATACAGGCGTTTTCAGATGATCCGATGCGCATAAGTATTAGCATAAGTGAGGTATCGTAAAACCAGGTTTACGTTTGATTCCAATGAAAATTTTGATATTTAGCAATTATGGTTAGATCATTCACCACATTATTTTGTGTTTTCGGAAGCACCAGCACTTCCTGAAGAAATCGATGAGGAACACTATGATAAGGCGGCCACTTCAAATCTAGTTGATTTACTTTAAAGACACGCTATAACAAAATACTTATCCAACGAGGGGTTACAATATGCAGGAAATTAATGAGAATTTTGAATTCTAAAATTTCAAAACTCTCTCCTGATATATTGAGATTTTGACTATACGCCATTCTTCTCGCCCATTTCCTATGGCCTGTGAAATACTAACTTTAACCCAGTCAATTATTTTATCTCTTTGTCGCAAATAAAACTTCTACTTTAAATATAATTTACGGTAGAAGTAGGATGTGCAAATCCAATAAATGTCTTAGATTCTCTAGTTTTCTCAGCATCATCAAGCCTGACTTGGCCAATTCATTTTTATAGAGCCAACAGTTCTGTAAGCAACTCTTGCACCCAAGAAACAATAAATGTAACATAAACGCACAAAAAAGCGACACGATATTCTGTATTTATAAATCCACTTGTTTCATAAAAATGTAATACCATTGCTTCATCAACAAAGCAACTCCTGCTGAAAAAATTTTTTTTTCAAATCACCAAGAGACAAGAGGATTGAAGAAAATTACATAAGGTATCACACAATTCAGAGACTCACTGAGCTGTGAATTCACGACATTTCCCTTTCCCTTTGACGTACCACACAATACTGCCGCAAAGAAATAATGGCGATGAGATTGTTAGGCACGCCAAGCTCTAGCGTGGATTCGACTGCAGAGGAAAGCTCTCGCGGGAGATGCTAGACAAAGCCAAACGTTTTTCATCCCACAGTAGTTATTCGCGGATAATCTTGACAGGTAAACGGTTAAAAATTCCTAGCGTCATAGGTGAATGCGGTGGTTTGGGGCGGCCCCAGATGAACATGGGGAGGGAGGGGAGAACACAAGCAGAAGGGAAAAGTGTGGGAGGGGAAGGACGGCTTGAAGGCGAAGTTTGCGTTGGTGGCATAGATAGATGGCGGATGGGAGAAAACAGTGGGGGGGGGAAGAGAGGTGATATTGGAGGGCGGAGGGGGGTGAGGAGGAGACGTGGAAGGGGGTGGGACGAGGGCAGATTTCCCTGGGGACCCGTGGGAGCCGGCATTAGGCTGCACGAAGGGAAGACTTCCGCATCTGGGACGCTATAGAGCTTTTGTGGAGGAGAGGAGAAACGAGAGCGATATACATAGTTGCGGTGGAGGAAGGCAAAGTCGGTACTAGAAATAATATCTCATCTGGAAGAAATTAAAAAAAAATACTCCCCTTTAAAAATCACCAAAGGGACGGTCAACCCCAAGAAACCGATGGAGACCCGCGGTGGAATGAGTTTGGGGGGAAGGTCTACGGGGGTGGTGGGGTAAATGATGAACTGCGGATAATTCATGCGACTGACCCCACCACTTCGTTTGCACTTGCGAGTCTCATCGCGTGAAAATGGGCTGTGGACTTAGAGGTCCTTGAAGATGGGAGAGGGGACGAGGGGTGGTGTGCGAAAGAGAGCTCTCCTTGGCGAACGCCCGCCGGCAGAGCCACCCGCACTGGCGTCGGAAGGGTAGGAGGAGGGGGAGAGCGGAGGAGTGAGCGAAGCAATAAAGCTTATTAGACTGGCACGTGCAGGAGGCTGAACGCTAAAGACGACTGACTCCCTCCCTTACCCTCCCTCCCCCGCCCCACACTCCCACGGGCAAACATTTCTTCAATAATTAAGCAACCTCGAAGGTAAATGGCTGCTTGATAACGGCCGCGCCGTTACCAATGCTGTTTTAACGCCTTTTGCTGCCTTCTGCTGCAACATAGCAGGTTCAAAAGTTAACCGGAAAGGATTATATACATTCACACGTTTTGACCACTTGGACAATCTCTCACACCATTTGCGTGCCGAGGATGTGAAACACTCGAGGATGCTTAATTGCGACCATTCGGTTCACCGATGAAACTTATATGTATTTTTTTGTGTATTCCTGCACAAATTATACGAAAACTAGTGGCGTGAACGACGCGCCAAAATTTAATGACGAAGTAACAGCCCTTCCGTAACTTCCCAATTTATTTAAATAATGAACATCCACAGGCGAACCCGTGAATTTAATTTATATACGATCAAACAATTTCACTGAACAAAAAAAAACATGAACTGAATGTCATTTCTACTGCCTTTTCCTGATTGACGGGACGAGCGATCACAAACGTCACATGCGAGATGAAACATCTTCCGCTACGACTGCACCGGGGCCCGTCACAAACAAACAAGATAATGCCGAGTGATTACCGTAATGACTTTACATTTTATCCATTTAAGTTTTGAGAGCCGTAAACATTTCGGACAATGAGCGGACATGCGGTTTGACGCTGCCTACTCCCCCCCCCACCCCAAACCCTCTCCCCACTTATCCCCTGCCGCTCCCCCACCCACCCACTTATACCAAATAACCGCCTTCCTCCCTTCTTTCCCTCGCTTCCTCCTCAATAGTCCCCCTATCCACACAACCCACGCCGCGAACCCCTTCCCCATACCCCAGGTTCCCACCCCTTCCTCTCCCAACGACCAGACAGCCCCTGATGAGAAGGAGACCACACTCCGGAACACTCGCCCGGCAAGTCGTCGAAGTGGGCGAAGGGGGAGACTCGGTGGGGTAGGGGGCGCCGGGGGACACCCCATTTCCCGCAATCTACCTCCCGACACGCAAACCCTTGCGGAGCCACGACCCGGCTTATTGGATAAGAAGAGAGACTCAATCAATTCGGAAGAGCTTTAATTTCGTATGACTCGAGCGGGTGGCGGGAGGGCATGGGTGGACGAGGATTGCATACGACAGCGCCGGCGCCCTCCCCGTGTCCCACTACATGCCGCCGGCCAGCGGGAAACCGCGATCAGATGCGCGTCCTCCACGCAAACTCCCTTGTCCGTCCGCATAACTAATCGGATCGCGCCTAGGGGAATTGTCTAATCGGCCCTCAGCATTCGAAAGCGATACCACATTCCTCGCTGAAATGGTTTTGTGACATTATTTACTACCATGCGCTTTAGCACCGATGGATCGGGTTAATCCGATAGGCATGAGAAACGGAGTTGGTTACCGCATTACCAGTTAACGAAGAGGGCGGCACACGATATTTTAAAAATCTCAAGCTACATGCATGAAATGACAAACAAACTGGTGAATAGCAGACTCCTGAACATTACAGAGAAAACCAGGTGGCTTTATATATAAATTCTTGAGAACCCGGTGATTTAATTTAATTTAAATGATTTAAATTAATTAATGGAATTCTGAGAAATGTCTCCAACGACAGAAATTTGAGGGAAATAATGATTTAGCAACTCAAAATTCTCCATCCGGGCAATATGCTTAAAAAAAATGTTTCATATAATTTCTTATCCTCAATAGGGACGGCACAAAATGATGGAAATGTTTCCGCATTTAGCATGAAATCAATTATTCACACAATAAGAGTGATCAAGTAACTTCGGAAACCTCAGAGTCATAATTCGGAAGTATTTAATATCATAATAACAGAGAAACTTCAGAGCAAATAATAACTAAAGGCAATTAAATTTTTAGCTGTTTTCTCCACAAGTTTGAAGATGGGTAAATGGTTAGATACGCGTACTTAATTCATTTTGTATAGAAATCTTCATCATTTGTGTAACCACTGGATACTAATGAGCTCCTGCTATTCAAAAGGAAACTCACCGGCACAGTATTGGGTAAAACTTAAGGACAACGAGATTTTGATCCGAAAAAACCACCCAGCAACTAAGAAAATGAAATAACGAGAGCACTAGCGTGCCCACCAGCAATTGAGAAAAAACCACCGAATAAATAAATTCCATTGCCGGAAAACAATACTCATATCCGACACGTCCCATCTCCCTGCGGCGCGCCCTCCCGCAGAAAACAAAAAGGATGTCGCCGATTACGCGCCTCGAGACGTGACCAACGCCCGCGAAATAAGTCGCAGACGAAAGAACCCGTGGTGGTGGTGGGGGTAAGGGAGCACCATTAAAAAAATAAAAAAAGAACCTCAGTGCAAGATCTGCACGCGGGTGACCGTCGTCGGCACGCCCTGCGGCCACTGCAGCGGCGTCGATCCAAAATGACGCCCCGACCCCCGCACTAAAATGTATTTCGATACACCACCCTTCACCCTCCCCTCACTTCACTCCTCCCTTAACCCACACGTGAGAGCCCTTGATATGCGGGCGAGTGAGAAAGGGAAGGTGAGGGAGGGCTGGTGGAGATGTGGAGGGCCACCCACGCCGGCGGCAGCGTCAAAACCTGCAACGCTCCCGCGACCAACCAACGACCCCCCCTTTGCCAACTCCCCACCCCCCCACCCTCTATTCCCTACGCGACACGACACCCAGTGCGGAGAATACACACACACGGCACGGACCCCTTACATTGTGTTTTTTTCCCACCCTCGGAGAAGACCGCGGCGCGAGGGGGAAAAAAGGACGGGGTCCGAGGAGGAAATGGGAGACGGAAAATACAGCGGCGCCGGGACGACACGGGGTTTGACGAGGGAGGAAAAGAGAGAGAGAGGTAGAGGGAAGGAAACGGCACGAAAATAGTAAAGGCACGGATCGACGAAGCGGGGAGGCGGAAAAGGGACGGAAGAGTGGGACGCGGAGAGAGGGGCATTTTAAAGGGGGTGAAGGGGATTCAGGGGTGAGACGATTCACAATGGCCACTATAAATAGAGCGACGGGAGATCCGAATCACCCGAGGCAGATACCGGAATCGTTTCGATGGGAGAGAATGAAGAATGAGAGGGTGGGGCGGGGAGGGATAAAGAGTGCGGGAGGGAAAGGAATAGGTCCCCGGGGGGGAAGGGAGGGGCGATACGTACTGCATCGTGGGTTGGGGCGATGGAAACTGCGACTGGTGATCGGCAAACGGAGGAGTCTCGGAACTCTCTGTGGGTGGAAGTTAAGGCGAACTGTCGAGGAGTCATAATGGGTGGCGAAAGTCTTCGCGGAGAGAGTGAAATGCTACGGGCGCTTCCCTCCGCTGCGGCCGAAGTAGGGCGGGGTGGAGTCTTGAAGAAGTTAAGAGGGAGGGGGAAATAACAAAAGACGCCATCGAAACGAAGGGCGCGACCGAGAACGCGACGTGTTTATAAATAGAAAAGCAGCAACGGATCGCTATGCACAAACAAACAAAGAGCTCCGCAGAGTTTTGAGTGAGGAGGGAAACTGCGGGAAGGGAGGACTGCACACTGCGGGAGGGTGGGGGAGGAAGCGTGTGATAAGAAGGGGAAGAGGAGCGGAAAGTTGCAGGGCTTGGCAAAGCACGGTGGATGGCCTTCCGTGGAGAGATTAAGTGGTCGGTGGGTCGATAGAGGAGCCATCGTGAGCAATTATTGGGCCCGAGACAAATGATCCGTATAGAAAGGACTTCTTCGATGCTTACGCGAGATGCAATGCAATGGGCTTTGAACGGCAGGCGGTAACATTAATCAAAATCAACCAGTGCATTAAATATTTCAACCACTCCTGAAATACTACCTTGATCAAAAAGTTCCCGGAATAACCACCGTGTGGCGCTCCCATCGTTCCGATTTGAGTTCTGTTTTTTTTGTTAAATTGGTACATCTGTTGTTGATATTCCCTTTAAATCTTAATGTCATAACTTGACATTTGCAAAAGTTACGTAGCCAAGAGTACATCTATCTCTGTGTGTGTTGGCGATTTTTTACAATTGCAGAAATGGATTTAAATTTCCAACAACGAACTTGTATTAAATTTTGCGTAAAAAACGGATTTAGTGGCGCACGGACGTTGGAAATGTTGGAAAAGTGTTTCGGCAACGATTCTCTAAAAAAAACGGTCGTTTACCAGTGGCACGAGCGGTTCAGAAGTGGTCGTGAGTCAATCGAAGATGATGAACGCAGTGGCAGACCATCGACATCGAAAGTCGGTGAAAAAATTGATAAAGTAAAAGAAATGTTGGTCAATAACCGCAAATTAACCATCAGAGAAATAGCGGAGGACTTGAACATTGCCTATGGATCCGCCCAAGACATTGTGGTTAATGATTTGGGTTTCCGTCGTGTAGCAGCAAAGTTGGTGCCAAAAGACCTCAATTTCATGCAAAAAAGAGACCGTGTTGACGTCGCAAAAGACATGATTTGCGAGGCTGAATCCGATCCCACATTCATCAAAAGGATCATTACTGGAGACGAGACGTGGGTTTATGAGTACGACACGCAATCCAGACATCAGGCAAGTGAATGGCGTTCACCAAATGAGCCGAGACCAAAAAAACCACGTCGTTTTCAGTCAAAAAAGAAGGCAATGCTGACGGTTTTCATGGATTACAACGGTGTAGTGCATCATGAATTTTTGCCAGAAGGCCAGACAGTAAACAAAGAGTATTATTTGGGCGTTATGAGACGTTTGCGTGAAGCAATTCGCCGAAAGAGACCAGAAATGTGGGCAGAAAACTCGTGGATTTTGCACCATGATAACGCACCGTCGCACAGTGCTATCATTATTCGTAATTTTTTGACGAAAAATGCAACAAATACCATCCAACAGCCACCGAATTCACTTGATTTGGCTCCCTGTGACTTCTTTCTGTTCAATCGAGTTAAAAAACCATTACGGGGAACGCGTTTTAGCAGCCGAGAGGAAGTAATGGAAAAATCGCAGGAAGCACTGATGGACATACCGAAAACCGAATATAAAAAATGTTTCGAGGATTGGATCAAGCGCTGGCATAAGTGTGTTGCAGTCGATGGGGATTACTTTGAAGGGGACAATATAGATTTAGATGAATAAACTTGTATTTTTAATTTTCTGAATAAATTCCGGGAACTTTTTGATCAAGGTAGTATGAGACCGATTGCGTGAAAATAATTTACATTTTTCAATCCGTCAAGGGATTAACAATTTATACGGAGATAAATATCATTTTCTAAAACTCAGTGCCATGCTAAGGGTAATTAACTTCTATCTGGATTTGATACCCAAAAGTCTTTTCTCTCTTATATTTAAACTTAAGTTTTAACTTCTACTTTTGAAATTCATTCAGTGTAAACACAATGCATAACACGCCGACGTCCTACTCTTGAGACGCCTTTTATCTCAAATAATCGCATGGCTGTTCTTGTAATATGTCGCCGGCAGCGCCTGAAGCATTTATATTCCGACGCTTTAGCAAGGGGGAACCGCGTAAAAGGTATTTAACGACTACGAAATATATATTTTAGCAACTATCGCCTCAGACATTAACGTGCTTTATTGGGGAATATTTCAGGGGGTGATAAGTCAATTTTTTTAAGACGAAGTGGAAGAAGATAAAATAAATGAGGGTATTATGGAGGGAATTGCAGTGTACAAAATTAACCAGCTGGACTGCACAAATAAAACTATTGAAACAAAAGCAAGCGACATGAGCGGGCTACATTTCAGCGATGGAGACTGAGATTAGCGCCACTAAGCTTTAGGCCAATTAAATTTAAGGTTTGGAATAAAAATAATTTTTGGACTAGCAGACGAGAGAAAAATACTTGTCAGCTTCCTGCCAAGTAAAATACCTCGTGATCAATGACCTATGCCCAACGGCGCGGTGGGAGGCTTCATTCGATTTTATAACTGTCCCTTGGGGAATGAAAAGAATGATTTCGCAATTTTTGCGGGTGAAGAGATTTGCAATATGAAACTAATGAAATGCAACAGAGTATTAGATACTAAAATTATATTACTAGATACCAAATCATAAATAATACCAGTATGGACGTGCAAACATCGGGTTTTCACTTCAACCACCTCAGAATTAGAGATAAAGAAATTTAGAATATATTTTTTGCCACGCACATCAATAAAGACGTGACTCTGCTCACATTCTAATTGAATAATAAGAAGCCTTCTATTCTGAATATATATCGGCATCTGCAATATTGGTACGCGCCACAAAGAAAGAGAAGCAAAGTTCTACAGCTATCACAATACAACGTCGGATACCGTCAAGAAAATGCCTTCACTTAAGTCATCACCACAACCTTTCCATACAAATACTTCATCATTTCGCAATTTTGCAACCAGCAGCAATTTCATCATTTCGCAATTCATATGAGCCCAAATCTCTGCTGCTTCAAACACTTTCCAAAATCCCCAAACCGCCAAGTCAATCCCCAATACTGAACATTACAGGTAAATGTGTCGAGTATATATAACATTAAAAGCCTCTCATGCAGAGAATACTCATTGTCATTGATTACCTACATGAGAATTAATAGACATTTAACACCATATGGAAAACGTTTAAGCAAACTATTCCCCACATTGACTTCTCCAAATGCCATTATTCCCACTCCTATTTCCATTAATTTTCCATCAATCTCAATTTATCGTTTTCGTAACATTTTATTTCTAACATATGTACTTTACCATCCCACCACCTTCCGATCTCCACCCACTTCGCCCATTCTTCGAATTTCCACTTCCCCTTCCTCCCTTCTTCCCACACCCTGGCTACATCGAAACACTTATGATTCTACACTTGCTTTGAAAATATTAATTACTACGACCAGAATTTCACCTGCCATACCACCAAACATTTATAGACGTAGGTTCGAATCTCACACTGGCAACAATATTTTTATCAAAATTCAATCCCAAACATCAACGTAGTGACTAACACCAATGAGCGAGACCGAGTCATACAAACGTCCAACGGAGGCATTCCCCTCGGGATTGCAGAACTTTTTTCCTTCGCCCTCCTTCCCCTTCCAGCTTACTTTAAAGAGGCACATCGATGCGGTAAAATTCCCCGAGACGGCATTCGGACAAGACGACACACTGCCCATGCACACACCGCATCCACTTCCGAGTCGCAATGCGATGCTTAAAAAATATCGAACATCGAGCACGACTCTCGGCGGGAAGGGAAGGGGAGGATGTGCGGGGGAGGAGGAGGGAGGGGGAGGAAACGACGGGGGAAATTGAAAGAGAGGCAAAGAAGTGGCCGAGGGAGGAAAACGGAGGGGATAGTTGGGAGGGAGGGGGGAGATAGGGAGAGGGAGTGAGAGCAAAAACTGGCGCATGCAATACTAAAGCAGCCGAACCGCCTGAGGGCAAACAGACATACAAGGGGGAGGGGGGAATAAGGGGGATTGGGTATGGGCGGCAAGGGGCGGGGGGGGAGGGTGTAGGCAGTGCAGGTGCATTGGATGCCAGCACTCACCTGCATCCCCCCTTGCCCTCCGATACATTCGCTCCCCCTCCCCAACTCCATTCCCCCAGACTCCGCAACCCCTCCCCTCTTTACTAAACAACTTCCCTCACTCTCATCCCCCCGCATGCCTTTCCCACCGACCAAACAACCTTAGCTACTACACCACTTCCTTCCTCTCCCAGCAGTTCCTCCTCGCCTCCCTCTCCATCCCGCTATTATTATTATTCCTAATGGAATTTCAACAGAGGGTCACAAAAGAGCGAGTATTATTCAACTCTGGTTCCTTTTTCCGAGCCAATCTATGCAGCCGAATGTCCTCGCAATCTTCCAGCGATCCGATCGTCGATGCATCGAGATCTCTCGTTCGAGATATCGAAAGCGGACGTACAATTTTTTTTTCTCCTCGAACCTGATTTGCCGAGGTAATGCAATGATTATTGAAAAAGCAGTTTCTCGTCCTTGATCGGCCGAAAGAGATTCCGGAATTCACATTCCAACGCAGGTGTTATTGTAATAAAAGTAGGACTACAAAATCGAGAGATAGCTGCGTAATGAAATACGTGTGTATAGCTTCCCCGGATGACTGCGGCACAAAATTTGCAGGTAAAAACAAATAGCAAAATATCGAATGTCTAGCCTCGTGAAATGGTATTCATCTTCCATATAAACTTTTACATAACTTCACTACTGGGATACATCTACCGAAATTTGCGAAAATATTACTAGAGAGGGATCGCGCTGCGTCCATGATTGAACCTTCCTCTCGATATAGAGTCAATCTTATCGAAGAATTCGCGACAGGAAACAAAGAGGAGGCTATGATGTAGGGCCAAATAGATTTTAGGAGGGAAGGAAGTGTCGTAAGACCCCGAAGATGAGTAACAATTATTACGAGCAGTCCGAAACCTACCTGTGATGGGTAGACCACCTAAGATGACGCCCATTCTCCACACTTTTCGATCACTGCCCCTCTTCCCTCGCCATACGAGTCCGGTACTTTCTTCGACACAACCCCCTCCTTTTCTGCACCACCCATCCTTAAAAAGATACACCCCCCACTTGCAGCATTTCCCCCGCTCACCCACGCTCCCCCGCCTTCCTCCTCCCTACTCCCCCGAGCACCCCTGACCTACCCCGTCGGCCTTCTCGACCGCCCCCACCACCCTTCTCGACACCCTCCCTCTGCCTTTCCGCCCCCTCTCCCTCACAACGCCGCCGCCTCCGGCTGTGTAATGATTCGGCGCACTGCCCGCGTGCTTGCATACCCACCGACCAGCCTGCCTGCCTACTGCTGCTGCGTGCCACGACGGGTTAGGCGGGGAATGGTGGGGAGAGGGGGGGGGGAGTGGCGGCGGAGGAGGAAACGGAGGGTGTGCGAGGGGGAGGGCGGGAGTGGGGTGGAATGAGAGGGAGAAAGGGGGAGAGGAGGCGATCGGACCGGGGGATAATGCCTTCGGCCCGACTTGTCCGATTCACTCCCGGGGGTGGGTGAGGAAAAAAATTGTATTAATATTTCATTCAAGTTCTAACGCCTCCCGCCGAGAGGCCGTAGGGCGGCGCACGGCGACCGCGTGTACTACGAATGGATTCGCGATTTACGATCGCCGCTCGACGACATGGACGGTTGCTTCTTATCGAGGCGAAAATTAGCCAATCGAGAGAGGTGCCACGACAGGAGCGACTGACTTCTCCCCCATTCACGCCATCGTTACGTTGGTAACGATCTAGCTCGTTACATGCCGCGATGGCTCTTATTGGAACGGCGTCGGTTATCCTTTGAAACAAATGTAATTCTAATGTCATAAAGTTTCAAACATACACAAATATTAATCTTTTCGTTACGTAAAGAGACTACGGTTTTTGGAATAAAACACTATCACATAAATAAGACAATCATGTCACTCATACGCGATACCCGAACAATTCTTTCTGGAGGTGAAAAAATCTATATGAAATATTTCTTTTCATTTGGAATAATCCATAAATATGGATAGACGATAATTCCTATATATATATATATATATATATATATATATATATATATATATAATTCATCAATTGATATTCAACAAAAAGCAAATTTATCGGCTACATAAGGGGCCAAACGTCCGAACGTAAATGTATAAAACTGAAAAATACCGAAATTATCAGAATTAAACCGGTACTCTTAAAGCCCAAAGACTTGCACAACCATCTAAATTTCATGCATGAAGAGAAATTTTTTAAGAGGAGAAAACGAAGGAGAAAAAGACTTCACAATTAACACCTGCATACCGTTTAGATGGTCGGCGCTATGAACTTTACAAACGATAAAATTAACGAAAGAGATTACGTAAACGGCAATAACAGGCATTACCCTCTTGAAGTGGACACTTCAATGAAAACTGGCTAAAATAAGTACCCTTGTTTTGGTACGTATATGATCCATTAATAATTGGAGTACCGGAACCACAGGGATTAGTCCGGTATACTAGGCCTATCACGGATATTAGTAAGTTAAGTGGGATTGTAATCCTTCCCAAAACAAATATGCGCTCAACAAAAGTGCGTCGCCTTCAAACTCAGCCGAGGATTCCGTCCAAATATTCCCGGTTTTTCCCCAATCGAAGGTCCACATCCTCAAGGGGACTCGAGGAGAGAAAACGAGAGCGATACGATGAGGGTTTTACTTACTTTCCACAAATAGAAATTCATCGGGGAGGATGTCAAGCTATCCAGTTGACGCGAGAGTCCTCTTTCTGTCTCTCCTCGACGAGAAAGGCGTCCTCAGTGTCTTAGTTCTAGAAACACTAGAAATACGAAGCCAGATCAGAACTCACTTTTTTAGGCCAGATGATGCGTCACAATTGGGCGAGTTACAAGATAGCGACATTTCCGTCTCCCAGAAGTGAAACATCCAACGCACCTATTCTATCCTTTCAGCCGTTGGTGGCTGCACCAATAAACAGGAGGCAGTAATTGATTTACTACTTCATTCTGTGCACATTTTTATGCGTTGGCGACACACATTACAAAGGTCTACTGTCAACGAAGGGGATAGTAAAATTTCATTCGTCACCCACGCTCACTCCTGCCATATCTCAAATTAAGAACGAAACCTACTCTTAACATTTAAAATAAAATTATTACACATCTTTGATGAAAATTGCAAATGCATTAAGATGATTAAAATTAGGTAAAGTTCTGAAAATCATTACCAGCCTGTAGTTGACCATACGCTAAGGCCATGCTACGATTTTCAATGGCCGAGACAAATCAACAAATTCGTGACGATAAGTAGGTAGTATCTGACGCGACTGCCTTAAATGCAGAGTCACCCAAAAAATCTGCAATCGAAACAATGTGTAATTTGATGAGAACTTGGAACTACACACTCCAATCCCACGGATACATTTTTCTCAGACTCTATCCAAAGATCTTGAAATCCACACCAAAAGCGAGAGCCACGAGTAAAATTGCTCGCGAGCCGAAGCCAACGCTTGAAAGCGAACGCTGTTGGGGGCACTGGAAGGTGTTGTTCACCGTATATTATGGAAATGGGTGGCCGGAATAAAAGCCGGGGGGGGCCTCGACCGTGTCGCGCAAACAATTCGCCGTCACAACCGTTGACCAAGTTCACAGTAGAGTAGCTGGGAGAATTGGATTAACCACGGAGGTGGAAGAAGAAGGGGTGAGGGAGGAGGAGACAACCTCAATGTCAACTGGGAAAACTCTTCCCGAAGGCCATCCGTCGGTCACAGGAGAGCCACGAGAGAGAGGAGAGGCGCAACCGGCGGACAGCTAATGCCGCCGCTCTGCCATCGACACGGATTTGCTCGGCATCACACACTTCAGTCCCGGGGTGAGTGGAGCTGAAAGAGGGGGGGCCGGGGAACTAATTGCGGAGGAGGACGGGCAAGGGGAGGGCGTGAGAGGGGGGTTGAGGAAAAGGGATGGGGAAGAGGATGGGGAATTAATGAGAGCGGAGAGAGAGAGAGGTGAAAATTAGTGGAAGGGGAACGACTAGGCTGAAGAGGGCGGGGGAGGGTAGGAAGGGACGGAGAAGAAATCGACGCCGAGGCTTGAAGTACTCCATCGCAAAGGAGTTTACTCAAATTCACTACCGGACCTCCGCAGTGCAGTAAGAACCTCTTCCAACGGAAGATTTTGATTCGAGTCCTGTTAACGGGATGGGGCTTAGAATAAGGCCAAGGATGAATTACAACAAGAGAGAGAATACGTGTTCCCATGGAATTATGAACAATATTAGACGGGATTACGATTATCTCTAATGCTGTCCATAAGAAGGGTTCATTCGTTTTTCTGAATTTTTCGACTTACTGGGACAAGGTGATTACCACATTTTCATTTGAATACCTCATCTACGAAAGTTTAGCTGATTACAACTGTATCATCAAAAAGCTCCAATCTTCATTGTAGACACTAGGGTCATAACAGTCTTACCACGCTGTAGCATTCAAGACGCTCCCATGTCGTAAGATGATTTGCCAAATGCTGCTCGGTTATTAAGAAACCATTCAGATCTCTTGATAGTGCACCATGGTTGAAGAGCCGCGATTTCAACAAGAGTTCGCTTTGCCACGCAATGGTAAGCGGTATTTACTGCCAAGTGCGCCATTAAAAATGTTAACAGGTTTTTACAAAGTTAATTACCGATACACTTAAAAACTTTCCAAATTGTTCGTGGTTTTTTTTATTGAATAGCCTGCCCTAACCTAATAGAAAGCTAAACTGTTCGACAATAAGTAAAAATTTACTTTAAAATAATCACATACTGATCGAAATTAGGAAAACCATTAGCTTCCCTCGTCTTTGTTAAATGAACTTGTACGCCAGGGCTAAACAAGTAATGTAGGGGCACAAATGCAATACTTTGCGGTGTGTGACTAAGATAATTTATACCTTCATAAAATCCGTTCACGCAACATAACCCAGAACCATTGGGCATGCGCAACTTGGCTAAAGATAGGAATTGAATTTATTGCGCGTAAAGTTTCCACGGAAATAATCCAGCAAAATTATACCAAGTTCGCATCGTCATTAGCATCCCGCAAGAAATAACGATGTAACAATCCGTTAAAAAACGGCATCTATCTTCGAAAATAAAATAACAAGAGACATGAAAAACGCGCATGAAAACATTAGTTACTACGGAAAATAAAGAAGAATTATATCTTCATTATTCACCGAACGGATCCACTCCAACCGCAATGTGAATATTAATTGCTTCGCCCGTAATAATTGTGCCGGAAGGGTGGAAGGGGAAATCTCAATGATCCAATCAGAGTGGGCCAATTTCCAGGGGTAGTTAGAATAAAGAAATAACTACAACCTCAAAATATAAAAGACGCGAGAGACAGATACGCACAGTTAAATGGTTAAAGAGAGGATAAAATGGACAGAATGGACGTCCAGAGGAGTTGAAACGAGATAAGAATTGAGGGGGTCCCGAGGGAGTTTATGGCGGGGGTAAAGTGAGCGAAGCAGGGCTAAACGGGGAAGAGATTGGAAATGCCGGAGGCGTAGGAAATACTTGGAAGGGTGCGAGCGATTTGCGAGAATCTGCGAAAGTAATCGGGAATTCCGAAAGCGGGACAACTGAGAATGGGAGAAACGGAAGGTCATTGCGCCACGCGGGGTACAGGGTTGAAAAGAAATCATGTAAATAATTCCTGGAACCCATTTTCCTCGTGAATATTATCAAGTTTCTTTTACGGCTCTTTCCCGCGATTTTCGCTAACTTGGGAAAAAATAAGCCCTCACAACTTCGATCTTTCGGCTGCCCAACACGCCTGGTCACAAAATCCGTGGGGGCGAATAAGGAAAAAAAAATAAATGACCGCTTTGAAAAGAGATGTTTATCCCTCACAATAAAAATAATCTTAAAAGGTATGAACGTACGCTGTTGGGAATTTTATGGAGCGAATGTATTTTTTTTCGAGAAAGCGGCTCATTTGCATTCACCGGGCTATTAAGAAAAGCAGCTACGTATGCGCCGTCCGTAGGCATTGGCAAGAGGGTCTGCGTAAATCCATCGAACTGTCCCGCTCACACATGATTTGCCAAGCTAAAATGCGCGCATTCCTCGACGTCACTCATTTCCGATCGAACGAACACGCCCCACCCCATTCCCTTCGGCTCACGAGAGGAAGGAAAGCGCCATTAAAAAGTATTTCACCGCATCCGCATACATTTCGAGTTCGATATACCTTTAATTGGACAATATTTCCTCGGCTCGAGACGCTCAATTTCGACTCCTCGGCCGGAACAAATCGCGCAAAAGCTCCGGCTCCATGCGCGCAAATACGTAATCCTGCATATGGTATAACAGCTGGTAGAATAGCACGCCCAACCACCGATCTGAGCATATCTTCATGCAACATTGGTGAATATCATTTCGTCGCGAGAGAGAAGAACATCAACCCGGATGACACAAGATATTTTTGCCGACCGCCAAGGTGTTGAGGCCACTTTGCATGCTCGGCAACAACTCCACTTCAGAATGCACGTGGGGGATGTCCCTCCAAAGCGCTGAATGGACGTCTTTCGTGCCAGGCTACCGCACCAGCAGGGATACTGCGCCGAGGGAGATAAAAGTAAAGGTCGGACAAACAAACGCTCGACTGCCAACTCTCCAAATCGAGCCGAGGCGGAAACGCGGTCCGGCGGCGGCTCGTGTATAAAACGGAGTGATGTGAGCAGCATCGGCAGCACCCATCCGATTTACCGGCGAGGGAAAAGGAAGGCGACGACACCTTGGGATGATTCCTCGATGCGTCGAGCAAACGGAAAAGAGTTGGCATCCTCGGACAGGAGTGACTTCATGACTCATGCGATTGGAGGGCCAGCAATGATGACCCAATCCCACATCGAATTCCAAGCTAGACGGAGAGAGAGAGAGAGAGTGAGAGACGGGAAGAATCATGCACTCCGCACCTCCCATTTCTCGGGAGAGGAGGGCCTGGATGGGGAAGGAAGGAGGGAGGAGAGCACGGAGCGAAAAGGAGTGACGGGAGACGCGGAATTGATGGCTTGTCATGAAATTCAAGACGAATACAAAATATTTTGCAGAGACAGTTTCATAATCCATCGAGTACTGCGTGTCCGGTTATGTGATTCTTCAGAGAAAATAGTCACACCAATAATCCCATTAGCATATACGCAGGTAGTGTCCTTTGAATAAACGAAGCTTGCGAGGAAATGAATTATCACGGCTATCCAGAGATTTTAATAATTCAATTAGATATGTACTAACGTAATATGCAAGGACAAGCATCCCAATGAATATACGGGAATTTTTGCATTTACTAACATCAAAAATATTCATATCCATAGTGGCTGCGAGATTTTTGCACCAAATTTATTTTTCCTCTCGTCGTCAGAGAAAATATGAAATATTATGCACGCAATACGGGGCACACTAAAGCCATTTTGACTGGCAATTAGAGAAAACTGTAATACATGCTCAGCACTACAAGCTGATTGAATTCATAGTGGAGGGAGGGAGGTGAAATGGAGAAAAACGAGGAAGTTAGTACAAGAAGAAAGGCCCAGTCAAAAAAGATCGTCTCACATTTAGTCCTTTAAGGAACTTCTGAAAACAGACCGATTTTACCTGTGAACTCGAATGGGACAGTAAGCAAACGTTTATCATCATTAGGGTTTTAGGGTTGGGACGCAAACAAAAACCGGCAAAAGACGAACCACACCCCTTAACCGTCTCTACAAACGCGAAATTCGTCAGAGAGAGTGAAAGCACTCCCGTATCCTCTCCGCAATTTACCACGTGGATAGAGTTGCTAATTAAAATTTAGGAAACCGGATGCATGAGTATAAAACGCCGTTAAAAAAATGACAAAAACTCTTGAATTTCCAAAGGACACCAAGAGGAACGTGGCCATCAAACACAGAAAAAAGGCCCGACACGGAAAGAGTGAAGCACCCTTGGTCGTAAATTCGACCACTTTCGACCGAGAAGCTTATCGAATACATCCTAACACACGAGATTAGGCGTTGAAAGTGTTAAACACTGTACACAACATTACTGTTATCAGGTTGCTCTCCTTCTCCACTCCCCATTCCCCAGCCCCGAAAATGACCAACACACGACTAGCCCTTAATTAATACAAATTTTCCGCTTTTTTTCGCCTTTTGGTATTACACGGAGATTCCCATCTGCACGGTCACCAAGCGAATCAAGACGGCACTCTGTTCTTTCCGGTTTACGAAACACTTGAAGAGGAAGAAGGGAAAAATATGGAGTGGAGCATGGGGTGAGGATGCGGAGGGAGAGGTGGCCTTTCCCCACCCCCCCCACCAATTTCATTCAATTAGAGGCGGAAAAATTCTCATTAAGATGAACTAGCGCACGTTTATTTCCCCTCACCATCGACAGAGGTGAACGTTACTTTCCAGAGACAACCGCCAATCAAAATATTACCAATTCAACCCCCCCCCCCGTTTAGGACCCGACAATTAAAACCGCAACACGCAATTTCGTTTAGTTTTCTACAGTCTCCGCACGACCAATCAACTAAAATAAAGAATCGCAAACAGCTTCGTTAGGGGGGAGTTCTGACACGGGCCATATTGACACAAATCCGCCACGATTAACCGGCGGCGAGCTCACGGTTAACCAAGAGCATCTCAATTGTAATAGAGATAGCATTGATGGGCGCAGAGTCGCACCATCAATATTCCATCCACATTGCTTTGTTCTTTGGTCCCTACAGCTTTTAGTTCGTCGGCCAAATGCTCTTTAACACAAAAATGACGAAATTAACGCATCAACATTATTTCCTGGTCTGCAAAAAACGTATTGAAAGCCAAGGCGCATGCAAACCAACGGTCAAACAAACTCGCATGACATGGGAAGTTTTAAAAAAGGCGACTTTGGGAGCCGTGGATTGAAACGGCAAAGGTGCAAGCAGCTTGATAGATATGCCGTAAGCCTCGATTTGAATCATACTTGGCAATCCAGACGAGAGGTTTCTCGGAAAGAAAGTCCCCACTTAAGGGATCGCCACCATATTAACTACATGTTGTTTCTGGGAAAATAGTATAAGGGCAAAATTCGAGAGAGATATATATGAATGGTTCAATAAAACATGGAGGGAAACAGGACAAAACAGCACGAAAAATTCCTAATTAATAGATAAGAAAACCTTTAGGCTAGTCCAGTTCAATCGCAAAGACTTGATCCGTTTGGATTTTGCCATAGATAAAAAAAAATACGTCTAATAGCTGCAACTTGATTTCGACCGATTCATTAGCACGATCGAAGGTATTACGAATTCAACAACTCCCGTGTTTTCACCCCAACTCCCGAAACAGTTGCGCTCGGGGTCAACGAAACTCCGCGGCAAGGGGTCTTGCGTGATAAAAGGAATGCGATACCGGAGCGGTCCTACTCCGCCGAACAGAGAGGCGTTGTACCACCGGACTGAAATTCGTCAAGTGCGGCCAATATTAAGCGGCACAACCGAAAAACGGGTAGAAAAAATATTTTGAAAAAAATACGAAGGACCAGACAAAAAACAAACTTAAAGACACGGTGATATCCAGATATGGTTAAAATGGAGAAAATAGGGGCAGGAGGGGGGGACGAGAGTATTGCGTAACGTCCTACTCTGGAACAATTTTTCCCCGAGATAAAAATCAAATAGAGCCACTTAATTAGGTAGGTATGGGGACGGAGAAGAAGGGGATTTGACGGTTAAATTGATGGGGGGGGGGACTTAGTCCCATTTCCCACCGCGCTGCTGCATGTCTGGTGGCGCTTTATTGATGGCGAGAGTGTGCCCTCGGGATTAAAAATTGAAATACCCTCCCCCGCTCGCACAACGGCCGAATAAGATTACGCTCCGGGCTAGAAAAACCAAATTATATGCTTGAGGACCGCGGGACCATTATGGAGTCACCCACGCGTTTTACGAGTAGAGTCGAAACAAATGCCCATCACACGGCCGTAATCGCAGATGGCGCTTCATAATCGACGCTCGGCAGCGCACACGCACACACACGATTGCCTAGTGACGTCACGAGTGGCCAGTTCGCGCACAACTTTTACGATCCCCTCCCCTCAGATTCCCCACCCCTCCGTGGAGTAATAATCTCCCATTTTTTCCTTCCCTCACTCATTAATTATTCTGCTTAAATCAAGGAACTCTCTTAATTAGTCGTCACGCACCGACCCACAAATGACTTTCCCCCCCAACCGCCCCTCCCGGTCCCCCACACACTTTTCCACACTCAAAGCGACCGAAAAATTCTTCGATCTTGCAGTAATTAGCGACTTTAAAAACTCGTTACGAGTCCCAATTGATATGCGAACGCATAGGAAAACAAACGCCGGTACCAACGTCCAACTTCCACGTGAAGACTACGATGAGCTGCCTTTTTCTTTTCCGCAAACACAAAACTGTCATGAATGACACAAAATAAGGTCTTCTAAGCTCTCATGTTACATTTGCGAGATTAGGTATCGTAAAAATGGGTGTCTTTCAATATCCTTCGCGTCCCTTAAAAAGAGTCCCCAAAATCCAAAATTTCCGACGTAGGGAACTTCTGAGACTGTTGGGAGATGACAACCGCAGAGTTTTCACGTCCGAAACTGTGAAAATGATCTGAACTGTCGCATGGTAATCATTTAGAAGGAAATTCAGATCGAACGTGAAAATATTCACCACTTTTGTGGAACATGGCCCAGGGTACACTACGGGCACTGATTCGGAGAACAGACATTTTTGAATCTACGACCCTGGATCCAACGGTTCATTTCGGATTACCGTCGAATATTCGCAATCAGTCGAGAGTGCATCTGATAAAGTGTATCTTCCCAATCGCCTCGATCTTTGCTCGTAGATTCTATTCGCGGTATGTAGCGAGGGTCCGAGAAACGGCCGGAATGTCGCCCTGGAGACATCCGTCGGGATGCGCCTCCGACATCCCGATCATCGGAAATGTGTCCGCTTTCAGCCTCCGACGTCGGATTCCAATCTGCTCCACCCTTTGCCTTCCCTGCATTCCATCGGACTCACACACACTTCCTGTCTCATTTTCCCGTTGCCTTCCCAAACTTCTCCTCCCGTCACGTTGAAATTGATGAAAGATACAAGTGGATTACTACAAACGGAAATTGTCGTCATAAAATTGCATCCTTGTTCCTGTATATAAATACTTGGTCGCATAAAAAATCATCAAGCACTAACATTCTGCAAAAGTAGCCCAAGGTACCGATCTATTCAAGGAGTTCAACTAGAGTACGACGAATGTGCTACGGAATGGTTTCACCTTATCTCAATTCTCCTCTTTAATCCAAAGGAGGAATGCGAGGCGGAACTTAAAAAAAACTCTCATGGGATGGATATAATGAAGCCGTTATATGTTTGCTTTCATTCTTCAAAAGGCAATCTGAATTGAGAGACTGGCAGAGTGAGCTAACATTTCACACCAGTAAGATATGGTCAAGGCTCATCGAGAAATTTGCTGCTTCAGCTTGAGAGAAAAGATCCTAACGAAACTATCACAAGTCATTAGCACCAACGAGTACAGGTGGGCGATCAGAATGACGGTGGAGGGGAAGTGGGGGGTTGAAAGGTGTAGGGAAATTCAGAGCCGGCTGCCATAGTTCTAAGGATGAAAAACGCCCCCCCCCCCCCAAACCCTCGCCCTATTTCGTTTACTTAACGAGCAAAACCTCAATCGCGAAGAACTCAACACCGCAGTTGTGTCTGACCTACCGAATGAAGGTTATTCCCCATTCCGGCAGACAAATTTGGACCGCAAAAGGCTTAGGGAAATGCTCCAGTATTGCTTAATGCTGCACTATTACGGAAAAAAATAAGTCGTGAAAATTTAATAATATTTTAAGAATGGATTACGAGTGCAAACGTGCTTAGAGAAATAGCAACACGCATATATACTTCTTGCTGCACTGTATATTAGGCTTACCGAAACGAGCGTTGTCCGAGACACCGAAGGTTTGGGCGGCGCGATAATATTCCGGCATATCTTAATAAGCAATCCATCGGAAACCTTACCCTTGTCGTACATAGAAGAGGACTGCGACTTAAAAACTCGTTTAACAGTTGACGCTTTTTATTTATTTACAGGAGCACACGATGTGTAGACGAGAGGATCGGAGGGTCAAAGGCCTGTATGATTTTAACGGCGCCCCTGCACTACTTCATTCGAATTACTGCACGAGCCAGCCGACAGCTATGATAAACCATCACCGCGATACATCATTCTGACTCGACTTGTTCGGACAAAGGCCTCTCACCTGTTTGTTAAGTCGCTCGAAACTCCGCGGGTTAATTACCCCCAGAGTGGAGGCACGCATGCCAAGCACAGAATAAAGAAAATGAATGAATTTTTACACGGAGATTTCCCGAAAAAATTACGAAATAGTAGAAAAGGAAACGAAGTTTTTTTTGCAGGGCGCATTCGACCGATGCACCATGTCTGATGGATAAATCCCGACGAAATGAAGGGGTCGTTTTGGACCCGACTCTTAGAGTTGGTTTCTTTTCTTGTGCAGCGGCAAAAGATGAAAAAAAAGCAGTCGACGAAAAAAAACAATATTTTCCCGACGAGCACTCCCTTTTCCATAAAAACCTAAATTAGCTCCGACCCCGTGAAGATGCTGTGGAATGCGGTGCTCCATGAAAGACCATATACACACTTCTAAGACGGAAACCAATTTTTTCCGTTTCAACTTTGAACATACCCACACCTACACATTCTTTTTTTAAAAAAGGGAGCCTCTCACTTAAAAACCTAAAAGGGTTTTCCCAACGTCTTTCCAAACGATCCCCCCTTAGACTTCCGGTCTCTCCGCCGAAGCTCAATCGGCACGTCCCGGATCCGGACGAAGGGTTTTACCACCCGCCACGATCCGGGTGCGCGAACCGGTCGCGAATGAAGAAGATTGAGCGACCGATCGGTCCGTGTGACTCGGAGCGAAGGCGGAAGGAAATCGCGAGGTCGCGAGAGGAAGGGGGCGGGGAAATTAAGTGTGGGAGGGGAGATGAACTCCCCTTCGAAGGTGGGGAGAGGGATGGTTGCATGGGGGGTGAGGGGAAGAGGGAGGAGATGCGAGGGGGGGGGAAGAGAGGCGCGAGCGCTTCACACGGCTAGAGACATGATCGGTAAGCACCGTGCAAGTCGCGAGCGCACCTACACACACACACGCACACAGAGTGAAAAGCCTTACTTCGACATTAAAGACGCCATAACTTCGAAATCCTCGATGGCAACCAATCGGAACACAGGGGAAAAAGCATTATTCAAAAGCATTTTTTCCGGCTGGTAGGTGGGTGGGTTGAGGGGAAAAAACAGTTGGAGCGGCCTCGGCAAGATTCACAATCCTCAACGGTACGTAAGGTTTTCAGGAATGCCATTCAGGGAGGCGTGCAGAAGGAAAATCAAAGTGAGGACGGGGTGGGGGTGGTACTCAGGGATGATTCAAAATATTAATTTTAAAACAGATTGTTATTTCTCATCAAGCCGTGCTGATAAATCTTTTGAAAGCAATAAAAAATGATTTGTTTATAACGTAATTCTGCGTTGTGTTTTCACAGATATCACTCGGGTGATATCTTATTTTTCGTGTGATGGTAAAACTACGCTAAAAATTTTGCATATCAAAACCTTAAGATTACTTTTGAACTGCGAATCCAAATAATTAGACAAAATAAAAACTCTTCCAAGACTATTAAAAAGGTGGACAGTACTCGAAACAATTTTAATGAAAAATTCGCAATCGATTTGCCTATTCGATTAACTATTTACTGCAAATCTACACAATTTTTTCTGTGAGGTGATCCAACGTCGGCGTGACGCAAATTTGGAAAACAATAATGCCCCTTGGGGAGGAATGTGGAAGGCACAAAATGGCACTCGCCGTTTCCTTCACGGTGCATAATTCGTCAGCTTTTATTGGTTGACCTCTGGTCAAGATTGACGATGCCTTGCCATTTCTCTCAAGGAGGAGACGAAGCGACGCAAAACACCAAACGAGAGCATGGGCAATTCGTCGTGGTCACCCAAGAAACAGGGGGACGCGAGGGAATATAGCTAAGCCCGACTTTTCACGTCTTTTTAAACAAAATGAAACGTCACGCTTTGCCCACCTTCCTCCAAGCTCTCGAGAACTCTCATCTCTGCTCCCCTAACACACACACATACACACACCTTCAACCTTCCCCCCCTCCGCCCACATCCCCATCCTTCCTCTACCGCTATCCCTACTCCCCTCCCTCCCACCCTCACACCCTCTCTCTCTCCTCCTTGGCTCCCCTCGTCTCGCCCTCCCCTTCCACAGTCCTCCCCCATTCACCCCGTTCTTCCTCTCATTAGCCGACCACAACGGAAGCAGCCGAGCGTTAAAGAACGCACTCTACCCCGCTAGAGAACAGATTCTATTCCTGGCAGCGCGCCTCGGCAAGGTGGATAATGCACAGAGGACGGGGGAGTTATGAGATGAGGCAGAGCGGTTGGGATGGGACGGCTGTGAGCAAACCTACCCACCTACCTAGCGTGCGGGGATTAAGTAATAAGACGGGGGATAGTAAGTAGGGTAGGTGGGAGGAATGATGGAGGGGTAATAGGCAGGGGACGACTAGGAAAGGTTCACGGGAACGCTAAGCAGACAAGAAGGCTACCCTCTCCCCCCACATTCATCTTGGAATCTCTCGACAGACGAAAAATCGCACACGGACTGGATCTGGATTCTTCCACATATATAAGCACAGCTTCCGAACCGAAAGCGAGGAGTTCCAGTAATATAATACCTTCTCTCTAATGATGAAATTTGCAATTTACTTAATGAATCGTCCTACAAGCGATCGCATTCATTTCAGCTGAGAGTTGAAAGGCTGAATGTTAAATTGTACAGAATGAAAAAGTGGTGTTCGGCACATAGACAGATAACAGAAAATCAGAAAAATATCGGAGGGGAAAAGATATACATTATTCAAAGTTTTTTCAACAAAATAGATGTTATATAAGAATATCATGGAAAAAAATTAAAGCTGAGTGAGTCGGTATGTTTGAAAGAAAGGACTTCAGCTCCGCAAACCGGGATTGCCAGTGGCCTCGTCATTGTCGCAATGACTTTGTAAAATATAACCCTCGTGAAAATTACGAAAGATGTTTGGAAAGAGTTTTCATCATAAAAATATCTTACCCAAAGAAAACTTATTAAGGATTCGGACAAATTTAAGAACTACTGACTTATTTTCATTCTCCTCCAATCATAGGCAGAGTTGGAAATACTATTTCTAAAACATCGTCAGGGCGTATCCCGTTTCAAAGGTTTTCAAAATATCAATGCATTTAAATACTAACGCAAAAACTATTCAATACCCGTCATACTTTCAAGTTTGCAATCATGCGGAATACCGCAACTCGAAGTCAGAATCTCAACATGAAAAAAACAGTCAAAATAGTGAATGCTAATTATTAAATACGTTCAAGTCGCACTTAACTTGCCAAAAATTAAATTAGTTGCTCCGACGCGACAGAAATCTAAGATTTCCCCCATTATTTTGCATTTGTAATTTTTTAATAATCCCAAAAGGGTTGCGTGACTTTTCGGCCACTCTTGTGTCCAAAGCAAAATGCAGGAGCGATAAATAAGAAAATACTTATCGCAGGGAAAATGAAAATGTCCCTCTTTTTGAACAACTGCTCCGAGCATAAAAAAGAGCGCACCGGTGTCTAAGAAAACATGCAATTCCTTTTCAAATCCATTGCCCATCAAAGCCGAATAATGCGGCTGAACCCGGAGAGGATAGGAGAACGAAAAAAACCTCGAGACTCATGGCGAATAAAATATCAAACCTCACTCAGAAACTCTCCGTCTCAAAAGCACCCAATTTTCCCATCAATTTTCCCTTCGCACGACATTACACCGCGTTTACGAGGCTACGGCCAAAGCCTCATTCATGTTCGCGCGCAGACACGTTCCCGCACGAAGGCTATTCGCCTGACGACGAATATTATGTACCCACTTGATCGTAGCGGACTGCATGAGTCTACATACCTGCTTTACACGATAGCAACCTCAAACACGTTTATACCCCAGGTACTAATGGAAATAACACTTCGGACTCAAGACATCAACTCTAGACTGTCCAGAGAGAAGAAGACGACCAGGGGACAACTTGCCTTCAGCTTTCTTCACGTGATATCAAAGCAAGTTACCTGTCTTTGTTTGCCATATACGCCAGGAAAGCCCATGATAAAGATCTAATACCAGCTGTCATTCCGTAATTTCTAAGTTTCACAGAAATGAAAATGGTGTCAGCAGAGGCCAGTAATATGCGCCACGAACAGACGCAGTTCGTCCAGTACTAAAGTTGGGGCATTGTAAACTCTTGAAAGAGTTGAATTTAAAGCCAACAGATATTCGGGTATACATTGATAGAAAAACAACACAATCGATTCATTATCTGTGCAATGATATAAGTGCTAATGCGATGGTTACTACTAATTATTAGGCTGATTCTGGTGTATGAGGCTGAGAAATACAATCGAGAGGAAACTGACGGGTAAAACTAGAGGAAATGAAGGTAGACGAAAACCAAGAATCACCAAATCAGAGCTATAAATTTAGGCTAACGAGTAAATTAGGCTGAGGAGATAACGAAGTTTAACTGCCACAAACAGACCCGCAGGGTGTATGTAAACCGATTATCATGATCAGTACGTCCAGTCACAGAAGCGACAAAGTCAAGGAGAGAGAGGATTAGGACGACTGCGAGACGAACCAGTTGAAATCGGAGAGTTCCCCGGGACGTGCACAATATGCATTAAGTATGGAGACACACCCAAAATATCCAATCGAAAGGTTCGATCAGACACGAGCTCGATCGCCATTAAGCAAAAAAATGAGAATGAAACGCATGAGGAGAACGGATGAGAAGAACGGCATTTCTCCCTTTCGAAAAGTGAACACACACACACACACACACGCATTGGCAAAGAGGCAGGTGAGCGGGGAGAGTCGGGCGATGGAACGGTGCGGTGAGGCTGAGGAGGGGCGGGAGAAGGGTGGGGGGGGGGGGCAAGAGAGAGATCGTGGTGGGGGTGAGTCAGACGGGGAGGATGTGGGGAATGGAGAATGTTGGCGAATCGATGGGTCGGAACGAGGAAGGCGATGCTCCTTAATCGTCACTCCCCGACGATCCTGGACACCCAACGCCTTTGCCCCGGCCACTTAGGAAAAAAAAGAGGTCGCTGCATGAGGGAGAGAGAGAGCCTCAAAGGGGACGCCGATAACACCTTTACCGCGGATCATAAACGAAGTCCCGCGAGACTGAGACTGCCCCCGATTCCAAATATTGATAGTGATAGTGAGACCTGGTCTTTTATGCTTTTAATATTACGAGCCGAACGATGCACCACAATAACACTTTCCGCGTAATTTCACATTATAAACTAATGGCCTCGGGAACCAATGGACGATTTATAGAAGCATCGACCTAATTCAATTTTCTATGGTTTTTTTAGATATTTTTAATTAGATAGCTGCATGGAGATGGCTATAACTTTGGAAATGAAGACGCTACCAAGCCAGCAGTCTACCTAGCTAGTACATACTCCAGGAAATATTCATTAATCACGGAATTACCGAAACGTACGATGGATAACAGTGGCAATGTTAGAATTATGCAACGAATAGCAATGAAACAATGAAGTCTAACACCAACCTACGTAACTTCTCATCAAATTCACTACATTCGTGTCATTCAGATATTGCGATCCTGCAATAAGACAACAGAAATCTTTACATCGATAATCTTCAGATTTAAGAAATTACACAAAACGAAATAAAATACCCCATATCTGGACTGAAGGAGGTATGAGCGATCAGGTCTTCACGGCTCTAGGGGTGAAACAGATGTCCACGGACGTTCGCCTACTTGCCAGGAATACAAGGACTCTCAACAAACAATATCCATAAGGAGAGCGATTACTGGAGCGCAAAATTCCTCACCTGGGGTGACCATTCCGAAGTATTCCTCATGCAGGAAATACGCAAGGTGTATGCGGTCAACGTAAAGCAATTCAGTTTTAACTCGAAGTTACCCGAAGAATCGAGGACGTCTCGAAGCACCCGTTTGGTGTGGGAGACGGGGATCGCTTCCTCCCATTCTCCCCTGGGGTTCGATTTGCTCTGGACACACACGGAGACGTATTCGCCCGCGGGGGAGAGGGGCGCGGCGGATGGAAGAAGGGGGTGGCGAAATTTCTCGAAGGTTGCGTGGCTCCCGTTCATTCATCCCAGAATGCGGTGAAAAAAATAAGCACTCGCCTCCTCCTCAGTATGGGGTGGTGAAATACTGGGAGCTGCTTGCGCCGGGGATAAATCGAAAAATGTTTTCGTCAAAAGGTAGTGGGAGGAGAGGAGGGCAATGAAGGTGGTTGGGGTGGCCTGCGAAAGGTGGGAGGGAGGGGGGAAGGGGGTGGCAGTGCAGGCCGAACGAGGTGAAGTACGGTCAGATCGTTATCTGCGGATCGTATGGCGACGGCATGCAAAACTTGAATAGGGGGAGGAGTTGGCGGACAGAATATCAATTTCATTATGCGCCATAAGAAAGCTGTAGAATCGAAAGAAATGACTGCTGAAGGAGGAGATCTTGAGCCTCGGGAAGATAAATGTCCACTCACAAGTATTGCAGTTCCCCTTTGAGGTCGAAATGAACAAAGACATTTAGGGATTTGCAATTTTTTGCGTGCTGCAACACAATTTTCATCCCACAAAATCGAATGAATGAGCCTTACAAGGGTTTATTACATGGTTGCATGACGAATTAACTCGGAGAGCAGTTTTGTCAACGTCACTTTGTGGAATAATGAATCATGACGGAGACTAGACAGTTTCGACTATATCTTTGGTTGAGGTCTTAACGGGAAAAGAAATTCACTGCTAGATAATTTTATTCGTATGATGGCGACTTTGATTCTGACGGAGCTAAAGGGAGAGGAGAGGTGGAATAATTGTAATATCGTTCTCTTGTAGTTATCATAAGGCATTACGAACAATCCGCGATGAAGAGGTGACGTAAACAAAATGCCGATGCCATTGTGTGGTTCGTAATCAAGGTAGAGAATACGGAACTTCATTTTTAACAAGGCACAAACAAAGCAAAGAAGAATATATCTGGTTTTGGAATAGGAAGATGGCAGGTCTGATACTGTTCGCATCGGAAGTCATTAAGGAATGTATCCAATGCCATCAGAATGGGTAACGCAAAGGGGAAAGACAGGCAACATCGGTCTCTCGGCAGAGGCGCGATCGGCCCATAGTACCAGACGCCTCGGAATCCACGGCGATTGCGCTCCCCGACCGTTGGACCATCGTGGCTGATACGTGAAGTCGCCGGCGGCGAGAGGCACCAGATGGCGTTCAGCCAATTTACTTATGACAGGAGGACGGATTGGGGAGGGAAGTGGCGGTTGGGGGAATGGGGAAAGATGGCTGAAAACGGAGTGAATGCGGAAGGAGGGAAAGAGGAAATGAAGCGAAAGGGGGGAGTGAGAGGAAAGATTCGGAAGGGTGGGTATATGTGTGAGGAGGGGGGAGTGTGTGGAGCGGGGTGTGACTTGTAACAAAAATGACCGGGAAACGATTATGTTAACGACTTACCCGGGCGAGAAAGGGCCATTTAATGAGAAATTGCTCTGCTAGAAAACGGTGGTCCATGATTTTGTACCAATAGAAAAATACATTTCCCGCAAATATTTCGCAATTTTGAAAATTCTGCCAGCTACTAAAATTTTTGACTATCATGATTTTTTGACAAGAATGAAATTGTTCTCTTTGAATCAGGAACGATACTTTTTTTAGTCGTTGCAGTTACGGTTGTATGATATCATTTTAGAAGAAATTATTTTAAAATGAGTATGAAATGAGTATTTAAAATCAGTATGAATAACCGCACACCCATTTTGAATTAAATTATCCCTGAGAAAAAATACCCCCGGTATAGTATAAACAGAGATTGTTTTTCCAAAATATTTGAGAAATTGTGCAATTATCTTCCTTTTTGTACCAATAGCGAAAATCAATGATTCGAGGCACTCTTCGCCTTAAATTTATTGGCAAGGAATATATTCACAGGTGGGATAAATCTCAATATTAATTGTACCGTAATCTGCATAACTATGGAAATTACAATTCCGACGACAATCGGACGAATTGGGAACCAAGGATATTAAATTTTCACAGAAATTTATGCAAATATCGCCGAAAGAATAAACAATCATGAAAAAATCAATGAAGAAGCATCTTTAAAGAATTAACAGCACCCCTACAAATCCACTCAAGTACAGTCAACTGCCCCCGCCCCCCCTTTCACATTCCCGTGGAAATATTTACACGACATAATTCAAACAGAATCCTCGAGAGGGACGGAGCAAAGAGAAAGAAGAAAATTAAAGGCTGCAATTACTCTCCGGCCTCTTCAAAAGCTTTCGCCTCCTCCCCGGTTCATTTCCCGAAGCACGCACTACTCCCCCACCGGGCGAGAGACACCGACCTACCCCACCGCACAATGCCTGTGGACAAGTCACCATTCCCTTCCCGATTTTCTGCCAAAGCCACATTGCCTGCACGTAACATCAGTCCAAACAAGCAAAAAAAAAACATCTACTGGAAGGAGAGAGAAAAAGAGCGTGCATTTCCGGTTTTAAACGGTTTACCGAGTTAGGCAGGCTTAATCAAACGATTAATAATTGGTCAAAGTGTATCAACAAACAAGAACTTGTTTCTATGGGAATTCTACTGCCTTTGCATTGCGGAAAATCCTGGTGGCGCAATTCCTTAAAGAGCATTTATTGGGGTACGTGAGGTTAGAAACTGGCACCTACGATGAATGTTTGAATTTCACAATCAATAAGGTTTAATAGTAGACAGGCTCAACACCTACCAATCAAACTGGCCTCGGCGGACGACTGTGGTTGATTCCACATAGCAGAGGTTTATTTTTGACGGTCCCTAAATTCTTCACGCAAAGGGAGTTTTGAAACAGTACTGGACAACATGAACACTTTTCCCCAAAACTTCTTCAACCCCCTTCAGTTATTACCTTCCTTCATGTGGTCCAATATGAATATCTTGCTGAATTTACTTAAGAGAGCTTACTTACACGTACTTAACGTTCCAACTTCTGTAATAACCTTCATTGACCCACTACATATCACATGTGCTCCTTTTACTGTTCTTTCTCCCTCGAATATTCTAATGAAGTTCTCTCTTCTATGCCCCACAACCCAAATTTTCCTTTTTTTTAAACGCCCTGCCCATCCTGGACGCTAACAGCTGGACGCAAGATGGATGAGACGAGGGATAAATATTTCCAAACTTCATTACTGGACCAGAAATCAACGATAACATCCCTCGTTTCAGACTAAGGAACCACAGACTGCGAATGAAAATAAAGTTAACCACCCTTCAGGATACCTTGAAGAATGAGGTTCCAACTTAACATGAAGTAATTAGGTAACATTTCATTGAAAACAAAACGCATACCTACCCACGTCGTAGAGCATAGGAAACCGAATGAGATGCCGATTTTAGCAACGCAGAGAACATTTTTACAAGGGATGACTACACATTATGAGCGAAAAATCGAAATAACATAGAGAGAGAGAGACCTTAAGCGCCTTAAACCCGCCTTAATGGACAAAACTAAATTTCATGTGCCCAGCAAATATCTCGCTGTCAAGATCTTCGACTCATGACCCTCGCTATTTTATTTCGCTTTTGATTTTTCGGCAGCACTTTGCCGATCGGGGAGGATTTAGAGAGGTAGCGAGAAAAAAGGCGTGTGACAGAGAGAGAGAGAGAAAGAGAGAGAGTTATGCAGACTAATGCGATCGCGGCAAATGACACTGCAGAGGTACGATGTCGCGGCGGTGGGCATTGTGTCGCGAACACCGCATCGACGAAAGGGTGAAGGGGAGGGATGGTTGCTGCTCACTTTTAACTGAAGAGAGGCAAGAGGAAGGAGAGAGAGAACTGGGGTGGGAGGGGATTTTAGAGGGGGTGTAAGGAGTGATTACAAAGGAAGCTCTCTCTTTCCACTCTCCCCCCGCCCCACACATGCACAAGAGAGAGGCAACGCAATCAGGTCGGAATAGGAGGGGAGCGGAACGCACGGCTCCCCACGCGAGAATCCAATCACGGCACTTCGATCGAGAGGTGTGGCTCCCACCACCTGAGCGCCCAGCCACGAGAAAAATCGTCACCGGCTCGTCGTGAAAGGATCAAGATTTAAGGGGCTTAATTTATGGCCCGGTGAGGGGGGGAGGGCGCGCACGGCCAGATTAAGGCGTATAAGCTGACAAAAGCCGCGAAATGGGGGGGGGGGGGCAGCACATTGGGCTCCGCAAATGCGAACAGATTGCAAAAAAAAAAATTCGCAGACTTCATTCCGTGAAGGGCTTGGAGGGGGGGGTATTTTACATGAATCCGCCTCCCGGTATGCACCCACTTAATATGGAAGCACGGAACATGAGAGATTATCTCAAGTACTACACACTCCACTGAACAATGGGTTATTTAAATGCGGTCATTTCCCCAGAAACCCCAACGAGCGCCGCCTTCCTCTAAACCGCAAATGATACGACAAGGACATGAACATTGCACTTGCGATTTTTTTTCTCTTTCGGAAAATGGACCAAGTGTAACGAAGAGGCAACCTGCTTCGTCTGAGGAGAGATTACATGCATATATATATATATATATATATATATATATATATATATATATATATATATATATATATATATAATGGGCTGACACAACATAACACAAATAGAAAAGAATAGACACATATAAAAGAACACTTACACACAGACTCTCTTGAAGAAGGCCTCTGAGAGGGCCGAAAGCTCGAACAATTTACCGTGTAAGTGTTCTTTTATATGTGTCCATTCTTTTCTATTTGTGTTATGTTGTGTCAGCCCATTATTGTGCCGCTCGTATGAGTTTTTCCGGACAATCGTTATATATATATATATATATATATATATATATATATATATATATATATATATATATACACACACACACACACACACACACACACATATATATTCTCTCAATGGATCCCGGCTCAAGTGCACACTTCTTCGTCGAGAAAAGGTGATTATGGCGGTGTTCGTACGTCATTTCAGATCCCAAGAGGTCTTCATCTTAAGTCAACAGCACGCTTCCGAGCAAAGAGATAACATTACCACACCTACACAATCAACACCAGCTTTGGATGTCGTGATGAGGGGGCTAATGCCCTTGAAGTCCTCAGCCACTTCCGTACCGGGAAGATCCGGAGTGAGAAGGGCAACTAACATTAAGAAGATGAAGAGGAGCCCCATCTTCAAAATCGCATCGAAACTTACGCAACCTGGAAATTGAATTGAAATCAAATGATTCAAAATAGTCATAAAAGAAGAGGGAGTGGTTAAAATGTTTTCTTCCGAGTGCGTCAGAATTATCAATGTAGTTATGATTAATTATCCATACGGCCGATGAACCAATTACACGCGAACATGATAGGTTACACACCGTAGATTTTGAGGGTATCTCTTTAGATTACAGCAGCGTCATTAACTAGATAGTTAACCTTATCAGAGAAATGTCCTCCCCTCTGAATTTGAAAAATATAGTAATTCATCACTGTTGACCATTTAATTTCGACACATTGTCAAATATTGCTAATAAACAACGAAAATGGAGTGTTATTAAACTGAAACTCTTCTGATTGGTTCCCAGGTAAACGTCCTAGATACAATTCCTAAATATTTCATTTCCGAGGAATTTGGTGAATGATTTCCGTGATGAAAATACGAGCAATGGTGGCGTGATAAGAGATTCGTGCTCCAAACATCAACCCGAGGTAATATGTACCGATACAACAAAAAAAATATTTGGCGAAAAATCTGAACCACCGACATTCTTCATTACATTCGAGGCTTCAATGAAAGACGTCAGAAAAAATAGCATACCCGTACACGCAATGGTTGCGAGAGGACTGGCGCAGGCGGGAACTCCCAAAGCTTTCGGCGGCAAGGCCGACCGAACTTCCACCTCACTGAGCTGTGTGTCAGCGGTAATCACTTCGCGTCAAATACCACGCGCACATTCCGGGTGGGCAACGTTTAACTCCGCCGGCTATTAACAAACTGAAAGCCGGTCCCATCAAACGACACTTTCTAGGTTCGAATTTTCAGACCATTGCAATGCGACTACACGAGATAAGCTGCTCACAGGGAAATACCCCTGATGGAAGAGTAAGGGTGTGCGCGGATGCCAACGGGGATGGATCCTTACTACTCTGCGTCAGCGAATGACTCACGAGGGCGCCACCCGAAGGAGATAAGTAGCGGACTCGGCGTCGTGCCCAAGGAAAAACTACCGGTCGGGATGGACGACGAAGGAGGGAAGGAAGGAAGACGGGGCGACGGGAAAGGAGTCGATCCCGAGTGACGTACGGCCGTAATCTCACAATGTACTCAAGGCGTCCCCCTGACTGCGGACGGTTCCGGCTTAGGTGCGGGCAATCAGGCTCCCTTTAATTGGTTTCGAAAAAAAAATAAAGTTAACGACGAGCTGAGAATATTTCGAGGGACCACTCCCAAGACGATGCTTGCTAAACTTCCGATGATTCATACGCACCAAGGAGCGGGACACCAAGAAATACGAGCCAGTTGACTAAGAGAGCGAATCACACCAAATCAGAAGCAACGCTGACCGACGATAATGCCGAAAAGGAAAAGTTTCAAACAGCGAACATAGAAACACGAATTTATTTATTATAATGAATGCAAGCTTATCTAAGATACCTAAGCAAAGGCGGAGAAAAAATTATTTTTCCAATATACGTCGAGAATATAGAAAATCAATATTTTTTGCTCTGTTAAAAAAAAGTCTGAAGGGTAGTTACAAGACGGTGTATATTTATATGTGCTGATCCTTTGGCATTCAACGTATGAGGAATGACAGTCATGGCCTTCTAAAATACAAGACGTCTTATAATTTGTATTCTAGAAGGAACTGCGGCCCTAAACTAATTATACCGGAAAGACCATGAGAGCGACCCAGGAAAGACAGTCGAACATAGAGCAACCTCATCCATGTTTCAATGAACATGAACAGCGGAGGACAAGACAGTTGGCAGGGAGGGGAGTTTGTGGGGGAGCGAGGATCGGAAAGGGTTAAGAGAGTGGAGGTATAGCAACGTGGGACGAGCACCAATTCTTCATTGAAGATGCTCTCTGCCCTGTTTTGTCCCAAACGAGGGCGATATTTCCTAAGCGAAGGAGCGCAGATAAAAGAGAGAGATAAGGATTGCGGGCGTAAAACAAACGGGAGAGGACGCATTTGGGAGGGGGAGAGAGGCGGGGGGAGAGAGGCGGGGGGAGAGAGGCGGGGGGAGAGGGGGAAGGGCAAACATATAGCGTAAGAAATGGCTCCGTCGCGACGGAGTCATTTCTCTAAGCCCCCGAAACCCCACGGTCGAATCCCCCCGACGCGTCGGCGGGATTCCGCGAGAGAGGCAGGTGATCGGAGAAAGAGGTGGAACCCCTTGAGTCGAATGCATTCTTCCGAAATGGGTTCTCAAACCTATTCTAAATTCATTTAATGTTCACTTAAAAAGGATTTGATGGCTGATGAATTATGAATAAGAAATATTAACATTTTGAAAAATTAAGATATAGATACGTTATGTAGCTACATCTTCGCATAAGTATATCCCGCTGTGTGCGTCACCAAAGAACACCGCGAATGAAAGGGCATAAAGAAAATTCGCTCTTTTCCGCTTATCACATATTATTTCGTCTCAAAATTTCAAATTCTATTGATGATACAGTGAACATTAGAAAATCATAACAGTTAATAATAACTATTCAAGCTAAGGGAAAACTTCCTGGTAACTTCCAGTTCTTAAAGTTCGTCGTTACAAACATAAGATTCCATTGGTCTGAACACTCGGGAGAGATCAGACTTAAAGATCCTCACGTTAATAATTAAATCTTTTCGAAATTCGAGAGAGGAATGCATAAACAAGTAGAAAGGAATTTCATATATAATTTGCCGAGGAGCCACAAACTCAAACCTACTTTGATACAGATAGAGTAAGTACATACAAGTATAGCTACGGTATGGCCACAATGCTATTCCTCGTGTGCTCGTGCAAATATTTTGTTGCTATTCACGCATGAAGGGGTCAAGCCAGGTACGAGGTCTACTCGACATAAAAGTAGGCAAGGTCGATTCCCACCGACGGTTTGGGAAAGTTTCGTTTGGACATCTGGCGGAGAACTGAATTAACGAAGTGAAAAGATCTTTCACCTAATAGAATTCCACTGGCCATACCAAACTCAATCGACAATCACCTATTCAGAGAGTTTACAATTCAATTCAATACAATTCGTTCGCGCTTATTCCGACCCGGAATCACCGTAACAAAGTCCGTGAACACGAATCCACGGAGGGAATACTTCCAACCATATTAAAATCGCAACAGACCAATTAATGATCCACTCGCCCAAAACGAAATATTAATTATAAGACGTAACTCAGGTAAAGAGAAGTGATCACGCAAATAAATGAAGCGGTCCATTTTCCTGGGGAAAATTCATTTTGAAATATTACCCGGCTCTACATAAGCATATTCGATAGCAGAACTGCTCGAATGCAAATTATGATATCCCATTAATACGATTAACACCCCCACGTACACGAATATTTACCACTCGAACTGAAGTTAAGGTGTGGGAACGTCCCGGAAAGTTTCGAGAGCAACAAAGATTCCCTCCGAAGGCCAGCGCGCTGCGGGAAGGAGACCTCATATGCATCGAGCAAAGGAGATGCCAAAGAAGAAGGCAGCAAATGGGCACGATTGGGAATACTTAACAGTCCATTCGTCATCTTTCTCCGAGTCTCGCTCGAGTGCCTCACGACGACGAACTGGGGGCTTCCTGATTAGAAATTCCGCAAGGACGCCTCTTAGAGCTGACCCGGTTCTCATTTAAGCTAGGGAACAAGAAGCCGAACGGAAATGCAGCTCTAAAAACCAGCACGAAAAAATATCTCACTATTCATGTCGTCCCGTGGAAACATTTCAAAGGCGATCGATGATGAAACCCTGAACAATTACCTCTCCGTCATGAACCAATGCCCAAATAAATTAACCATTTTTGTAAAAAGAAAATCAGACAGACAGTTGGGAGACATTCGTACGGATAATACAGATATATTTCCTCAGGTGAAATATATAAAAATGAAACTTTGCCAATAACAGGAGGGAGAAGGGTTCAAATGTTGATGAAAAAACCCAAATATTCTGAAGTTCGCGCGATTGTAACATTAAGTGTCCACGGGGTGCAAATACGGATAACTGAAAAATACGGTCAACAATGAGACACTCTGAAATGAAACCTTGCATCTTGGGACGGAAATTCCTACAAGAATGCTCAAAAATCAATGTAGATAGTGTACGTACTGCGAGAAACGAACGATCCGCAAGAAACTATGGGGGGAGACGATAGGAGTGGGGGAAGGGGGTAAAGGGAGGTGGAAAAAACAAGAAGAGAACCCGGGCGGAAACAATGAGAAAGCTTAATAAAAAATACTCCACGCCCGAAGTTCCCCAGGGATCACACAAAAGCGAGGCGGGTTCGTCCTGGCCCCGAAATGTATGCGTCGGCGGGGAGCGGAAATCGACAAACGAAAAATTAGCACCCGCGCGTGTCCCGTTGCCATTAGCTTCATCGAACGCGAGGGAATGAAGTGGGAGGGGAAGGGGCGGGTTGAGGGGGGTGGGCACGAAATATAAAGAGGAGGCAGGGGGAATGGAAGGGATGGGGGGGGCGGAGAGAACGCACGTCTCTTGGCGAGCGAGAAGTTTGGGAGGGGGAGAGGGGGGGGGGGGGGGAGGCGCCGCTACCGTGGAAACCAGGGCCGGCTCGCCGGTTTATTGTTTCCGGTACTGCATCGCCGCGGATAATCCCGTTCGAAATTCGGGAAAAAAGGGATGAGGCAATATTTCCCAGCCACAAGATTGGGAAAGAAGTGTGGAACTCTTTCTTACCCCTCTTCTTTCCAACATCGCGGAGGGACTAACTTATTATACGCATGAATAAATATTCCACTCGAAAAGAACGACATTATAAAGCGGATGTACATTTTTCAAACAAATAATACATTATCTTTCCGAAATTTCCGCATTTGTCGGCAAAAATTTACGACGCCCGTTTCTTCTTTGTAATTAATACCTTTTTCTATATTATTACATACATACGGTCAGGATAAGGTGAATATTTATAGGGGAAATGGAACCACAAGCGTTTCAAGGGGACATATTTAATGTGAACGTCGGGAATTTAAGCTGACGATTATAATATGCCAGTAAAAACTATGACTCAATTCCGCACCAGCTCGATATAAGGTTTCGGTAGTCCAAAACCCCAGTCATCACTCTCACGGTGATCACTTAACTGTAACCAGGCTATGAAATAGTTGTGAGAGCAACTAGAAATTAGAAGGCACTTGTTATCAAGGTTATATACCTGACAAAATTGATGCAAGAGCGAAACGACCAATATCGTTTCGGTTATAATAATGCCGAGTTGGGAAAGAACGTTATGAAAATTTAACTTTCGAAGACGAAACACCCTTAATACGTACTTCTCGGGCCGCTGGCGGCCAAGCAGCAGCGCGGAAACTCTTCGCCTTACATAATCCGTTGTGTGTATAAACGAGTATATATATACTCATTTATATAGAAACAGATATATATACACACACACACACACACACACACACACACACACACAAATGCAAACGCATTAGAGCAATCCCGATCTATCTAAACATCAAATCCCAAGGAATGAACGGCCAACGGAGTTGGAAAGCGACACAACAAAGACCCTAGTTTGCCTCGTGGGAAAACATACGCAAGGATTTGGCTGGAAATTTGGCCGAGGCAATAGCACCGACTTCCATTTCCACCTCTTATCCTCTTTCATCACCTCCCGAGGAAAACAGTGGATCGGGTGACGGAGAGGTCATTGTTCCACAGCCCCTGAAAGTTTCTGGAGCGCTCGAGAAGACAGGCAACCAACCGACAGCAACAGTATAACTGATGATCTCGTTCCTAGCTAGCAAAACGCGATGCGCTTTCGGTTCTTTGTTGTCCCGCACCGGGTTCTTTGAACTTGGGACTCCCCGTCTTCCGGACGATAATGGCCTTAATCCGAAACTAGGCGAATCAAAAATTGGCTCCGGGTTTCCTCTCTCCATCGATGTCGAAAGGTTTTTTTATTCCTTAAAAGTCAACGCAAACAAAGGATAAAGAAATTAGAATGTTTAAGACCTTTGCCATCATATTCCACGTATGACCACTAGCTATGTATCAGTCAAAAGCAACGTCTCCCCCAAAACCTAATTAGAGTTAAAATCTGCATTAAAGTAACCACTGCGAACTCCCAAGTGTGTTTTACACGCCTGTAACATACAAAACAGCAGAACCAAGACAGCCGACTATACTGAAGTGTACAAATCAATGCTGAAGCGGACTAGTGGATTATTTCCCTCCCGTACATGATCGCGGTAGGCTTTAAACCAAGAGTTCTTGTAGACAACCACATTGTTCACTTGCAAACTGAACAAAAGATTATCAAGAAAATTAGATGATGATGATATACATTTGTAATGCCTAACAAATGCTGCTAAGTTTTCATTATGAAAGCCTTATTTTTCAATGCCACAGGTAAGAATGTGGTTCAGGGCGAATTAATTTAGATGAATGGTTCCAAATGGGGAATAACTACGGGTACACCAGTCCAATAAATCCAGAGTTCATTGCACTTGAGCCGAATAGATATCTTCGATCGAAATGACGGCTTTCTTACATAAATTCGAAACAAATGAAGGTGAGCGAGGCCTTTATACTTCAACCCGGGAATCAAACTGATCAATTCCTTATTCCTGTAATTCCCCACAACAAAAGGCGGCGATACGTAAACCGAGCGGAGGTTAAATCGGTCCCTTTAACATAAAAAACCTTTAGGTATTCCCGAATAAGGATATCAAAATCCACGATATGGCCCGATGTAGATTTCTCGAAAAAATAAAAAAATATTCCCCAAAAATAATGAGTTTCCCGTGGCCGTTTCCTCGTTCGAGTCATGCGGAAGTAATGCCGAGGATATAAGGAAGGGGAACGATACCGAACGTGGCGGCGAGAGAATATTAAAATGAATGTAAAAGGCACCCTAGAAACGAATAGCATTCTTTTGCGGATCGCTGCTGCGAAACTAAGACCCCATATTTCCTTCTGGGAAGTGACGGAATCGATTTGACCGTCGGTGCGGTGGGTAGGGGGAGGGGGAATTACAACGATCACATAATAGAAAGTTAATCGCCGAAGCATAAATGCTCCCAAACGAAAGAAAACACGACACAACTGAAAAAAACTAACAGAATCAGCTATACTATGGGAAAAAATGCATCAAACTCGCTTAATACCTCGAAATTGCTTTAACTGCTCGCGGATCACGCACGGTGAGGAGACAATAAAACATACAAATAAGGTTTTACCAAACGGAAGTAGTATAAAAAGCAGGAACTTCAAAATCCACTCCCCTTATATGCCTATAGTTTTCAGGATAATTGACGTAATGGATGACAGATAACGCGGCAACGTGCATTCATTTGCAAGCGAGGTCGTCGGTATGTCTTGAAATAATCTGCTCCGACTCCGACCACAGACGAGGATCACGCCACACCTAAACCCGGCGCTCGCGACCACATGCTACAATTACGAAAATTCAACCGCGTTCCCTTCGGTAATGAAAAATCCATTAAGAGTTACCTCCGCCATCGATTCACATTGAGTGGGGGAAACTAATAAATTCGAGCCATGACCACTCGATTGAAGCTCACTTGAATACTTAACTATGACGATACATAAGACGCGGGGAGAAGCGCGTTGAAAAAAAAAACATAGCGCACTCCGAACAGATCGAATCAATAGATTATCGCCGTCCATTGCCCTGGAGTCTATTGCAACAATCTCATCGATGGGACTACAATTAACGCGAACCGGTTCAAATCAACTTGAGGACATAGTTAAAGAAAATCTTAACTCTTTTTAAGTGGCAGCTACACTGAACGGTAGAGCTCTTTCCCCTTTGAAATATTCTTGTACTTATGTTGGAATGCGTGCGGTTCTAATTTCAATCATTAATGGCACTCACGTTCCAAAAGTATTATCCCGAATTATAATAAAGAATTGAATACGATTGGATCTTCTTACACTTTTCAGATAAGTGACGCAAGCGAAGGAGTGCCCAATCAATGTATGGCGCTTTCAAGTAACATGACTCCAAGGAGGATATTGGGCACCTTAAGTTGTACGCTGAAGGATTGATAAATAAGACTACTGGTCAACTTGGTCACAAGTAAACCGAATTTTATGAGTGGTTGGATACACGACTTCTGGCGCGAGACATCCATATACTTGTAACCGCGGCCATTCAATCATTACCTCCAAACGCCTCTCGAGTACCAAAGAGTATTTTAACAAAAAAATAGAATTAGCAAAAAGAGGAGATGGTCCCATATAAAAATCATTTAAAGGCAATGACGATGTGAAAGAGAAACGCGGCCGTCTGGACTAAACGAGAGAAGTGGTCTCCTGACGCTGCAGTCGCAAAAAAATGCCGCACGTTCAGCGATCCGCATCTGCGGCCAACACACAATTTTGCTGCGGCCAACAACCAAAATAAATACGAGGACAGTCCCACAGACGGAAATGTTTGAGAAGGCAACCCAACTTCGCCTTGGGAGAAAGAGTTTAGGACCAATTTTCTCTTCGTCAACAGCTTTACGAGGCACGTTGAAAGTTGCGAGCTGCGAACTTGAGTTCTCTTTATTGGCTCACCTATATTCTGAATGCAAGAATGTATCCGAAGACTGAGGAAAAGACGCCAATAAAGAACTAACCCGCATGCTATTTTTTCACGACTCTATAAAGATCCTTTTCACTGAATTTTCCTAAAACAGCGAAACAAATTCACTATCACGGGAGACTTCACCAAACGATCTACGCTCGATAATGGAGATAGGTAGAAAACCCCCACGCAAATAAATGAAACAGCAAATAAATTTATTATAGATGCAAATATATATGAAAATTAGCGAGTAAATAGATAAAATCTAAAGAAAAAGACGAGGCACCCGAGCGGTGACTCCACCTCCATCAAAAGAGAACCGATCAGACCTGAAACGTTGCATGGAACCAAAGACAAGACTCAATCCACGCATAGAAAAGGATCACAAAGATTTCGATCTCGGAGAAAATCGCGAAACATTGATGCAAGTCACGATGGATGACATCCAAACCAGCCTATTTGGATTGGAGAGCAATTTCAAAACCGTGATTGTTATTTCCCCAAGAGAAATACAATATTGGCTCACGCATCGAAAGTTCAAGGCGCTCAGTTTAATGCCAACTTTCGTGATGGCTTCCCATTGGGGGCGTTTTGGTTCACCAGCCACCCACTACACAGGTTCGACGCTAATGCCCCCCCCCCTCACGGTCCGCGACCACTTTCTATGGCCGGTCAACACAGATTTCGAACCTGAGTGTAGTCGGCACCGCTTGGAGCGGACAGTGATTGACTTGTCGGTGAGAGACAGAGCTCTTTACGGTCGTTGAGGAAGGCGGGTGGCTATAATCATTACAGAGAAAAGTGAATCCGGTTCTAATTGCCACGGTGGGATGGATCGGAAACCGCGAAAGCTACATTAGAGTCCGCCGGGGATGTGCAGAACAAAGAAATGGAAACAATGACAAACACGAACCCGTTTAATGGAGAATGAAGAGCAACACCAACCAGCGCATTTTCACCAAGTAACGTTATATATATATATATATATATATATATATATATATATATATATATATATATATATATATATATATATATATATATATATATATATAAAATATATATATATATAAATATATCCTATCCCTTTTCCTTATATGTGTTTCTATGAGTATTTGTTCGCCGTTTGGCGGGATTTCGTGTTTGAATGTGTGTATATATATATATATATATATATATATATATATATATATATATAATATAATATATATCATCATCAAAGAAATATGCCTTATAAAAACAAGACATTGTAGCTCATTTTAAGATTTTTTAAAGTTTTCTTTTCCTGGAATTCTTATTTTAACAGTCTGCCATTTCCCCCAATTATGCCGACAAATATAACGCCAGAATTGCAGTACATATGCACGGCGGTGCGGCTGAATGGATGTTTCCCGAGTTTCAAATAAAATATTTCAACACTCTAAACAGGATCAGAGATAATTTTTTTTCAAAACACCAGCGAGCAGCTCACGGTACAAATAATAGCACACGCGACTGCATGAAAACAGTTAGCAAACAGAAAATATAAGTGGGAAAGGAGAGAAATTCGATAGCAACGTAAAACATTTTCAGGATGATAAGTGTCGGGGATTCAGTCGTTTAAACCGTAAAGTTAAAAAAAACCGGCGTGTCCAAGATCTCTTCCATGGCTATCTGTAAAAAAAAATAACTCCGTATGCGGTTGGGAACGTTGGTACTTCTACTCACCCACACTCCCGTAGAAAGCACTCGTAAAAAAAACTTTCGCCCGCAGTCTTATCCACCTCGCTTCGATTACTCGCAGTATTCCCGAGATTCTTCCGATTGTCGTCACTTCCGCCACGCGAAAACGAGTGCGTGTCACGGGAGAAAGGAATTTCGGTGAATGTGAGAGTCGGGCGATGACCACGAGTGAGAAACGTAAAATAAATATAGTAAAAGCGTCCATGTATTGATTTCACGAAGAAATGGTCGTCATCGCAATACCGTCGCATTCACGACGCCATGAATATTAGATCTGTGAAATGCAGAGATTTCAATGTCTCCTTGCACATTCGATACTCACGACTCCAACATTATTGATAACGCTCAAAGCAAACCATCTCCGACTGCATCCTCATCACCTTGTCGTGCATTTCACATAGGTGACCGCAACGTCGAGGCTGCGCCATAAGACGATATGGTGGATCTCTCGGAGACTCGAAATCACATGAACATCGGACTGCGAAATCGATGTATCGCAACGGTGCACATTCCACGGAAAGCTACGGAACGCAGCGTCCGAGGTAATTTCACCGCGAGGGAAGAGCGGCCGAGCGATCTTTTTAAGGGAAAGACAGACGCGGGCCGGCACAGGAAGTGCCTAGCACGTCATTTCCGCCGCTCATTGGGTTACTCCGTTACGCGCTTAAATTCGGAGTTCAACGAACATGCATGACTCGGTGGGGGGGGGGGGTGTGAGAGGGAGTGTGAGAGAGGGTGTAAGACGGGGGTGCCGGGAGGAAAACTGACCTAGACTACACGCCGGTCAATTGCACACCGAGGTGCGAGAATAATTACTCCACTACCGCCTGTGACAAACATTACGACCTACTTACATTCGCTCTATGAGGCACGGAGGTTTGCTTTGACTACGAGGTGGTGTCACCTTCCGAGGAGAAATCCGATCTGGTGATTTTTCAGAATCGATCCGGTTTATAACGTGTGAAGAAGAACTTACACCCTTCGACGGAGCATTAGAGGACATTTATCATAGTACCCGAGCTATGACGCACGTTTCGATATCAAGGACGACTGAATTTATTCTCGCCAATTATCCCCTAAATAAAAACACCCTTAATTTGACAAGGATAACGTAGGTAAATAAATATTATGTATACAGAGGTTTAAATAATGCTGAGGTAACATCGCAGCGCAAACTCGCAAACTTTATGCGACAATTCGTGTGGATGGGAACCTGTCCAGAGTAAATGAAGATTTTGGCGTCCTCATTGCAAGTCGTTGAATGAAAATGCCTTGAAAATATCAAAAGCATGAAGTAACACTGAAAGTCCAAAAGAGACGCAGACATATAAACTAAAATATATTAATGCCCTGACCATACAAACGCGCATAGATTCGGAAAGGGTCGGCCATTATGGTGAAGCAATGACTGTAAGCTGAACAATAATCACTAGACTATTCAGCAAAGAAGTTCAGTCAGGTTCGTAAAATCTACATTTCACGACATTTATGACAATTTAAAATGTTTGCGAACTCATTAAAAGTTTTCTCTTTCAAATCCGCAGCAAAACTTGGAATGTCGGAGGAGGTTCGTAAACATTCGCCCTGAAATACTCGGGCGAATTCTTTCTAAATAAGATATAAAGCGTAGAAAATTGGGCGAGCCTGGAAATTCGATCTTTAAGGGTTATAGGTGAATTTATGAACGTTGCTTAACTTTTGGAAGTTTGGAAGGCAAAATCATGCCACCTGGGAAAATACACGTTCTTAGTTTATCGAGACCAACCCCCGGGGGGATGGTCACAACCCTTCCAATTGACGAGTTCAATGTTTATGGCCAACTATTAGCCATTGTCCAATCCGTACGGCATGCCCGAGCAGCAGTTGCCGGGGAAAAAAGCAAAATCGTCAAATCCATGTAGTACAAAAGTGGCTGTCAAGCCGTGTGTGTCGCTACATGCGACGAGGCGAAGCCATAAAAACTTTAGTTCTGCTGAGGCGTAGCGTAAAACCAATTTTAGTATTTGTAGGTCGTTACAAAAAAATACGAAAAGACAAAACGTGGCACATTAATAACCCTTCCGAACACGGGTCTCTTACGCGTAGAAGGGAGAACTTAGGGAAGGTGAGATTAAATCTCAAAAAAGGCATTTTAAGAGTTTACTACCACGGCACAAAGGACTGTGGGCAATTAAACGCCCAATGAACGCCGTCTACTACCAAAATCAAAAAAATCAATTTCGACAATCACCACCGGATGGCGAAAAAAAATATATATCCGAAGACCCCTTTAAAGCGGTTTTTCTACGTGGACAGGAGGAAACTGATGGCCATTAATGTTTCTCTTATAAAGCTCTACAGCTCGGTGCGCAAAGGAATACCCAACCCATCCGTGCGTTGTATGCGTCGTAGATTGCCTAGCGAGGGATAACGAGGAAACAATCCATGGACGATCGGAATGCATGCGAGGGTGGAGAGGGGAGTCGATCGTGTAGATCCAAAGGGAGGGACGGGGGGAAGGATAAGTACACGGGGGAGTGTAAAGGAAGGCCCACGCGACATTCACGACGTTTCGGCCCCAAAGAAGATGAAGCGCGCACCTAAGGGTGCGAGCGGTCCGTGTTCGCCATGAAGTTATCCATTTCGACCCCCTTCAATCGCCAAATCCCTCTCCCGAAACGAAAGCCCGCGTCCTACCTATTACTATCTATTTCATCGGCAGCCTTCTCGACGAGATTGAGACGCCGCGAGACCCCCCTCGTAATTTTACGGCCACTCGGCCTATGCGGTTGCTCAGGGAGGGCAGTGAGAGGTTTCTCCGCTCGGACATTATTGAATAAGTCGCTCGCCACCGGGGTGGTGCGCCCTGAGAATCATTTTGCTCTGGGCTCCAGGTAGATGGAGCGGCTTATATTTATCACCTTTCAATGGACGAAGGTGGTCTCAAAGTCAGCCAATACACGGTTATACGACATCGCAGTTTTTGGTAGGCCTCAATCCGCATAAGTTTTACCTGAAAATGCGTCGTGAAATAAAAAAAATAAAAATTCTAAACGAAATTAAACTAAATATCCACAAAAACTAAGGTTTCCTTCCTCCATACCGAACTTCAGGATCGGGAATCGATACAAATGTGTGGGAGAAGATACAACATTCACGAATCTACGCACCCTATCATTTCAATATTTCCTGAATAAATCTCGGAGGACGTGAAGAACACCCGGGAAGTCGGTTTCGCCCCTTGTTCCAGACATGACTAATCTTGAACTCCGGCAATGTAAAACGTGCCCTGGCATTAAGATTCTCGAAGGATTAAGCGTACTTTCAAAAGTCTATTTCAAAACATTTAACGAAGGGAATGAGTATTCCATTCATGAAGGCAAACTCGAGAAAAACGGCATGGAAGATGAGCTCACGTACGTATTTCGCACGCTTATTCAAAATGTGGAAAACCACAGTGCTCACAGGAAATGACGCTTTGGGCGTAGGAGACTCGAATCGGAGAATTCACTCCGATCAGATTCTTCGCGGCGACACGAAGGGTTCCATGAAAGCGTCTTATGGGATTAGGGATTCACTTTTTAGAGAAATGACGCTCACTTTTCAAGACGAAATCTCCGATTGGACATAACGAAAAAGTCCCTTTTTAGTGTTTTTTAAACAATGGATGGCATTGCTAAAAATAAACTATAAACTTCTCTAGGTATGAAATTAGAACCATTAAAATGACTTCGAAAATCTATCGAACATCTACATCATCTGTCTAAAACAGTTTTTCGTGTATTTAGTTAAAACCAAGCACACAAAACATAATGCATCCAAGCATATCAAACGTTTCCTCCGGGAAAGCTGTATCTTAAAACATTTGTTTCGAGTCTACCGGATAATGACACAGTGTGGATCGTAAAACGCATTTGATAGATACACTATATCCTAACATGCTACAATTGGAACTCAGGCGCAAATGTAACGTGAACATCTCTGCGTTATAAGGAGTCCTATGACTTAAAGTAGAATACCGTCAAAGTATTCAACTCAAGGGTAAAGATATAACAATATTCTAGAGACCTCGTTTCAAAAGTAGCTGAAAGAAGTCTTTCCAGTCCAACCGACTGACGCCCCTGCCGCACGAAAAAAAATAAGCGAGGTAGGGAGAACGACATTGTGTACGGAGCACTATGAGTTACGAGCGGGAAAAAAACCTACTGAAGGTCCACTTAAGAAAGGAAAAACACTTCGAAAAATAATTGCCAGTTCACAAACCAATTTCGAAGGTAAATACATCCGCACGCCAAAGGGGGAAGATTTGGGACAACGCTTAGCGTCTTCTTACTCTTAGGAACGCGAAGTCGACCTGTACGGCAAACCGGATGAGCACCGCATCTTCGTACGGTCTGAAAAGTGCGGCAGAGATGCTTTGAGGTGGTGATGACAAATGAGAGAGTGGGTGAGGTCACCGGAGGCTCGCGATACAATGAATTCGTGCGTTCCGGCGAAGGAGGGTCCCGATATGGGGGCGACCCGTGTGGGGGTCAAGCCGCAATGCGAAACATTCGTGCCAAAGAGGGACACGGCGATTCATCCCTTTGGCCAAGTGACACCGATGGCTTACACGCCGACAGACGCCCATGAAGCGAGATTATCTACGTCATCGCAGAACTACGGCGATGGTCTTGGCGACGGGAAAATAGGGGCAATCATTCACTCCAACCCGAGCATCAAAAATACGAAGACATATAGTTTCAAGATACATTTTATTGAGGTGTTGCTGTCACTACCACCTCAATCTTCACGCCTTTCACACCGGAGGAGGAAAGATACAAAATATCTACGACCCAATCAAATTTTAAGCAACTTACGCGGAGGCTGAAATGAATTACCTGCGTCTGTTAGATTTGAGCTAAATTACCATTTCAGTCTCAAACGGTTGATGCGGCACGAAAGAATACATTTTTTCTTCTTTGAGATCTGAACAAATCCACAGGAAAATGACTTAAAGAAAAATGACATAAATGAAAAGGTGTGGCGGTAACTTTTGTGTGATTCACGTGAATATTACCGCAAACATACCAACTAAAAAATAAATACAGGGATGGCAAAGAGTGAATAGGATACTGGTATCAAAAGCACACGACCAGGGCTCAGTTATGGGATTCGAATGAAGTTTACGGCAGCAGACTGCTTGCATATTCTCTTTCGGTTGTTCGTTCCAAGGGAACGAGTCCGTTTATAGGTTGTGACGGTAATTATGGGGCCAAGCGCCGCTACAAGGGACAGTGCCGACGACAGCTTTCTCCTGTCTCTCCCTAATTTACCCCCATCCCTGACCACCCATCTAAAAAGGAAAACGAAATTTGCTACCGAACACCTCCACATCAGCTACAATTACCGTGCAATTATGAAACAAAGGCGAAGAAGCCGGGTGGGTGTTAAAACAGCACTCACTCACTGACTGTGTCAACTGCCAGTCGGATCGAAACCGGCGCACGGCCAGAAGGCTGCCCTTGTCATCACGCAACTAACTTACTTGAGTTGAACAATAACGATGCAAAACGAAGACCGTCGGGGAGCGGAAAAATCAACGGAGCGGTTTTTCAACTACGTGCCATTATGATGGCAACACGACCAGGAGCGTGCCGTCATTATAAGCTCACCTGTGAACCTCGCGAGGAACCCGTGTGACCTCAGGAACGCAGCCGTGGAGCGTAAGCTAAACAAGACGAACTTCCGCGTCGCGGAGATAGTCGTCGACCAGGGTGTAGCGAGGGCGTCGGGGCCCCCGTTTTCCACTTCCTCTCCTTCCGCGGCCTGTAGCCGCTGTCTCCTCGCTTCCTCCTCCTCCTCCACCGACTCTTCAGGGACCGCCGTCGGTGGCTGGACCCTTGGAATGTGCGGCGCCTCCGACGTCGACGGGGCGGCGCGGGGAGAGGCGCGGCGGGGCGCCGGGGGCGGGGTTAGGCGGCAGGGGGCGGCCGTCGTACAGCCCGACGGCTCTTCTTCGCTGCTGCCGGGTGCCCCCATCACGCTCGGCGGTGGTGGCGGTTCGTGGGGCGGGCACCGGCGGCGGCCTGCTGGTGGTGTCGCGGCGGCCGTGTCCCGACGGCGTGGAGGCGGCGGCGGGCGGAGGAGGAGGGTCGCCGCGGTGGAGGCATCCCACGGCCCCCCCGGGAAGGCGGGCGGTTTGTACGCGGGGCGTGGGCGAAGCGGCGGCGACGGCCCTCACGGCTTTCCCACGGTCTCCGGGTCCGCCCACGGTGAAGGATTGAGAGAGAGAGAATGGGATGGAAGGGGTGGAGTAGGGGGGAAACAGACAAGGGGGAAGAGAATAGTACGGGGGGGAGGAGACAGAGAGAGAGGGTGTTCTCTCGGTGACTCTCTCGCTCCACGGGGGGGAACCGCCCACGCGCTAGTCACGGAATCACACCGCCGGGGAGAGGACAAGACGCACAATTCACGGACACACGATCACCAACAAACCAACACCAACAACTCCGGGTCGAAGGAGTCACGAGGCCGTGGTATCCACGCGGCGCGCCGTAAAAAAAGCCCAAGGCACGCGCTGTCGAGACTCGCTTCAACACCGGCTATGTGAGGGGGAGAGGACGAGAAGCGAGCGGGGCCGGGGGAGGATTATGTGATATAGAAGAAGAAAGTTGGGAGAGAGAGAGAGGGACACGCGAAGGGCCGTAACCGGCCAGTCACGCCGTCCGTACTACTACTTTACGTTTTTTTTATGTTTACCACCTCTCCCCTGTCGTTAAACACGTCTCACCCCTGAAGAGGTCACTGGGTGGAAGCAACAAAACAACCCCATTGCTCCGCGAGGGAGCGCGAGCGTGGTTAGTGTTGTGTTTCGGAGAAACAATACCAAAAACGGGGAGGCTCGGGGTGGTTAAATCCTCTTACCGCCGACGCCTCCCGGAACCGAACGTTGCCACAAAGGATGGGGAGGAGAGAGTATGCCTTCCGAGTCACCACCGGTTACGTCCGATCACACAGGAGAGCACGGGGGTACGGAGATTGGGTACACGCAAAACTGTGGTCTAACACGGAGCTCGGCACTGACACGTCCATTCAGCTCTGTCTCTCACGGACCATCTGGCCGGAGTTGCCGCAGGGAGAAGGGAGTCTCGGGCCGTTTCACGGAGGGGAGAAAGTAGGGGAAGTGACGGCTGGCAGCGGAGAAGCCCGAGAAACGACGGAAAGAGCCGAAGTCTGGCGAGAACGAAGGGGTGTGAGAGAGCATGGGAAGACATATACGGCCGAGGTGTGAGGCCGGCGGAGGGGAAGGCGAAACGAGAGGGGAAACTAGGAAGGGGAGAAGGAGGGAGTTTGGGAGGAACCCTTGCCCCCCCGGGAGGAGAGGGGGTCGGTCCTGAGAGGAGGGTGGGGGGATGCGAAGGAGCGAAGGGGAGAATGAGCGGAGAGAGAGGGGGGCGAGATGAGGAGGGGAGAGGGGAAGAAAGGGGGGGAGAGGGGAGGAGGGAGAGCATGTGCCCTTGCAGAAAGAAGGGTGAGTGCGGCAGACCCGTCTGGGAGACGACGTGAGACACCGACTGGCAGAATTCCCGCGGACGATGCCGTCGCTAAAAGGTTCCGGTGTTGTGCAGATCGCGGATTGCGAGGAAATCAGTGGTTTTTTTGAGAATTCAATATGGAAAATGAGTATCGAAATCCGCGGAAGGGAAGAGGGATCACCACCTCCTGATTCCTCGGTTTTTATTCCTCTCTCTCCAAACGGTTGGGCGTAAACGGAGCCACCGGATGAGGGTGAACTGGAAATCACGTTCGGCAGCAAAGGCTCCTGTGTTCCATGTCTTTCAGTCAGAGACATTATCACATTTCGAGGCGGAAACATCGACTAAGACCAAAACTGCGTACTTATCCTCAAAATCATCTGGAACTATCATGAACAGATATCTTTTTGAAATATGCGTAGTTGTCCTTAAACAGTTGAAATTGAATGCAACAATTTCAGAGTGTAAAACTCATTCGCCTTGTCGAGGAGAATGATTTTTACACTTTGAAATTGTGGCATTGAAATGCATATTAGCGGATGACTCCGTTAAAAGTCACTGTTGCGGCATCTTCCGCAGTTTCTTTGGAATTAATTAAAATTGAGGCAACAGAACGTGCAGCGAGTGTGCAAGAGGGGAATCTACAAGATAATATATGCAAATAAAACCGAAAAAAATGCGCAAACGTATTGAAGGACGATTCCCACGCCAACGAGACTCCCTGATGAAGGATTTAAATTCATATGCAAACGGGATTCCCAACGGAAGAATAAATATCCTTACTAATATTTTTTCGATTCATTTTTTCATCGATAAAATCGAACATTTTCACCGTTAAATAACATATTGTTGATGAAATTTAAATTGTTAAAAAAATTTATTATTGATTAAAAAAATGTTGATTATCACATCCACGAAGTGATTGTAGAGTCTTCTTCATATATGTATATTTTTTACACTAATTTAATCAAACTGTCTCTTATACCTAGTTGTTGATTTTCTGTAACTATGTATTCTTGGGGTAACACAAATGTGGGAAATAACTCAGGAAAACGTTCAAATGCAAAACTCTTTCGGAGGATATGTCTGGTCCAAAGCAAGTAAGATAGAAACATTCATGTATTCACCAATACACCATGACAACTCCATCAACGCAACCATGAATCACAACATAAGACTCACGCAGAAAGGAAAGGAAATGAAACGGGGAAATAAGGAATGCTGCTAACTATCCCACCGACATACCTTCGCTTCTTATCATCGTCATCTGCTCGGGAAAGTCTTGGGCACACCCTTTATAGCCCTCGAGAGAGTTAAATACTCTCAGAAGGCATGAGTAGGCGATATAAAACATTCTCTTGAGGGTTAATATTTACTTTTAACAATTAAAGACCCGAAATAATTATTAACGAGTTGAAAGTTAAAACATGGAACAAAGGTGAAATTAAAAACGAATTTACATTCGCTGGGATGAGCTATAAACGCAAATGTTCTTGTTACACTATGATTGGTCAAAATAGTTCCTCATAAAATTGTCAACTTCTTAGTCTCAACGGATAACAGCGAGCAAAGTGTCATGCTCAAAACTCAAACTGAAATTTCATGCCCTAAGGAAAACAATAGGTATTAAATAGTGAACAAATCACGGCTGATTTTTGTCCGATATATTCTTTGAGGATATGATTAAACTGCTATAATTTTAAATGGTAGGTCGTCGTATTTTCAAACGGATATGCAAATTTTAAATGAATTCAGACTTGCCCCATTTGAAAGGTTACTAGGGACTTTGAGCTGATAGAATAAAGTTCTTTAAATCGGTGCGGGAAATGCCACAGTAGCACATAGTAGGTAGTCACGCAACATTCAATGAGTTGAATCCAACATGAGGAAGTTTATAAAACTGAATGGCATTTGATAGATTCAGGGTCAGAACCAGCCAGATCAAGTAAAATGATTTTCAATATCAATGCACTAGTCATAAGCCGTCACATTGCTTATCCAAAATAATCTCTGCCGCTTCGGTCGGGGCCATATGCGGATACTCCCTTAATGTTACCGAATGATTATATGAACATACGATATTATTCTCTTACTAGCTTCATAATTACGTTATTCCATAATTAGCGAAGCAATAGATTCATAATTACTAAGAGCTTAAGGCCGGATGCATGCATGAGTTTAGGTTATGACGATTAGCCCCAAACACTGCCTTTTTGAACTAATTTCCGGATTGCATTACTATTGTATTCTGCCTCGGACTATTTCCGAGAAAGTCTGACCCTTCCCGTGACGTAAAAAAATATGATGGAGTGAAGCGACGCAAACCGAAGGGCTGAAACGAGGTAAAAGCCACCACCGTTCCGAAAAACCACTTACGCCTAGCGTTTATTCCAGGATACCTGGGTCCCTTTTACTTCCACTTAAGTGAAGCGACTCACCTTTTAATTTATCAAGAATGGTCTATTAAAATACAAGCTGAGATCATTAACATACAAAGATTCATTCCATTGGAATGAAATAATATACTGCATGTATTCAGTACACTCCGATTTAAACTACTTTTCCTACTCATTATAAATTATATTAAAATATTCGTGTATAATCCGAATCACATATAACTGACTGCTGCCAGTTAAAAAATTGCTCTAGAAGGGATGATTACAGCATTAAGTTCATATGATCTGACAATTTCTCCGTGTGCTGCATATTCTTTGGCTTATAAATATAAATACCTACTTACAAAAAAATCGTCAGATTACATTGACAACAGAAATTATGCATAACTAAATAGATAACACTGCATAATTTACGCAACTTGTTAGGTGCGAAAGTTAATGTTTCTCTTTTCATCAAAATCAACGAACATCGAAGAAAGAACTATTCCCACGATTGTGATAGAATATAAATTAAGCTCAAAGTTTCTTTAGCTTATCCTCTAATACAGTAACAATACCAGAAACAACAGTTTCACTTAAGAGGAATAACCAAATAAGTGTCCTGTCAGAACAATTGGAGACATTGTGCAGCATCTACACTGTTGAATACCATGGTAAAAGACAAACAAATACGTTCTTGATAGTTACTCCAATAACATGATGTCATTTTTGTTAATGGCCTAGAACCAATCGCCATCAATCAACCTCATTGATGCATTTCCTTCCCCTTGTGGAGAAAATCGGAAGGAGTATCGGTGATTATTAAGGGAGTTTTAAACTGTCTCCGATCCCCCGCGCGATCGCCGTGAGGAGGATGTAAAAAGATATGACTCCGTCGTCAGAGGGAATGACCACTTGGAGTCTAAATGGCAGTGCGCTTACGTCGACGCCTGGTATTCGTTCGCCCTTCTACACCCACTCAAATTCAACACGCCCCGTTCTTTGATGTGGCGTTACCGTTGAAATAACAAGAGTCCCTTGGTGTGCCTCTCAACGATAAGGAAGGGACGGGTAACCCCCCCCCCCACCTCCATACCTGAGCGAGATACCAAGAGCACGAATCGACATCCGCGAGTGAAGTAAGTATACAACCACTCTAGGACAATTGTTGCACAAGTTGACCGACGTGATGATTTAGAAATTGTTTCTGTAATATATGAATTGCGTTCAAACTGTCGTCATTTCCTCCACAGAATTTAAACGTTTTGAACAATGGAATTCACAAGTAGTGGGGGAACCACGTACCAACGATTGACGGCGGGAATTCATTTTCGATGAACCAGAGGTTGCAGCATGAGAAACTGTTCAGTGAAACACTTCTCAGTCTTAATCTCACTTTTGTTCGGAGATGAGGGGATTAAGTTACTTAAAAGTAATTTGTGTGGACAATTAAGTTTTTTATAGGCATTTTTTAGACGCGTTTGCGAGAGCACAGTACTTAAGTACAGGCTTAAGAACTGCGCCCTATTACTCTGGAGTTCGAATTTGCGTCAAGTGTATGGGCGTCATTCAGCGACGATTGTACGAGTATTAGATATTACTGGGAACACATCCACCGAAATGGCGCATGTAATGAATACCGCTTTCCCAAATTAAAATCGTAACTAAGATTGAACTCGGGGCAATCTTGCACCAAACAAAGTAACCATTCACCGATCGCTGGATGGCTCCTCTTTTGGTGCAACGGCATCCGAAGAGTTTACGAGAAATACGAGTTCGCCGTTGATCAATTTATCGAACGGGCGTATTTTTCGAAATAAGGGAAACTGCGATCCTTCGATCGAAGGTTCTGAAATGTAAATGTAAATGGAAATGCGATAAGGACATTAATTCTCACATTAATCAATAGGAATTAGAGTTCGTTGCCCCTTAAAAGGATTCGATAAATTTTGTTCCGCGCGGCTGAAAGCTTAATTTGAGCATGAAGAGCGAGGCAGAGATAATTTACAACTGGGACATGAAAATATCGAAAACTACAAGAAATTACTAGGTCGTTAAAATTCTTGTCGCGTACACAATTGAATTAAATGCTTTAAATAGGATTTGTTAATGTTAGAACATTTTGCACTTTAAAATGTCTACAAGAAATTTGAAGGAATATACAAACAGCAAGACACTCGTTATACGACTGACGAGTAAATATGAGTATTACTTCTAAATTGGAAAATGGCTTATTCATTCAATTTACCCATTAATAAAAGTCAGCTGCGCCACTGCACCTACTGATTGAAATTCCACACTTCAGTCATGTCACACGATTATATGGTTTGGCCTCGGAAATGAGTGAAATTCAAAATGAACTTTGTCTTTGAAAATAAACCAGCACAATTCCATGAGAAAATACGTACACTGATCCCGTCATATTTTAATCAACTGGATTGATCAAATTTCATTCGTGAAGAATAATTTATTTTTATTATACTTAAGTTATTACGCAGGAATTTTAAATTGAGAAGAATGTAATATAGCCGTCATTTTTCCGTCGATGGCCTCTGGTATGCACAGCTCACAAAAATTCCTCTTAACGGCGCATAAAATTCTCGATGAATTCTTTCTATATATCAACCATAACTTAAATTTTCAATTTTAAAGAATCAACTAACAACACAGATAAATGATTGCTCCAACAGCGGTTTCAGTTTCATTCATGACCATTTATTTCAAATTTTTTTTCGCCCAAGGACGTTTGATACAATTGCTAATAAACAAACAAAGTATAACCATAAGTAGATATTTCAGGATGCATATATATGTCGGATTTGCAGGATATTTTTTTCTCGGACAATCTCCATCAACTTACAGAATAATAATGAAAGAGTCTCACTAGAGTCCAAACGAATATATTTATTTTTCCGGTCTAGGTTTCAATACTCGTCCTTTCCAAGACGACTCAAGTCCAAGGACATTATGAAGTTTCACAATGTAACGTCAGTTACTATTAAGTTTATAGCTAAAGTATCTATCACATATGATGAGATGGGGCTGTCAAATAATTTAAAAATAAGCGTTTGTAGTTTTCTGCTCATTGAATTTTTTCACAACTACTCCCGGTTTATTACATAATTTTAAAGTGGAAAATTACGTAAGGCCATGAGCAAAACGTTGAATGCCAGAGTTTCACCTCGGATGGCAGGCCGTCTGAGTAGAAGGAATGCGTCTCGAGATTAAAAGTCCTTTTTGGGTAGCATTTATATTTTTTTAATAATTCCGCTAGGTTAATTCCTGACATTGACTTTAGATTAGTGAGAAAGTTTTAGGAAATTGGCACTGACTTTAATGTTCACCATAAGCATATAAATAATTTCTCAGCTATAAAAATTCCGCAGATCTTTAATTCAACGAAAAGTTCCTATGAAGCGGAAGTGCATGAATATAAAGTCAAGTTATGGATGGCTGATCATACATTTATTTTTTCTTTCAAGCTTCGGCTCTTTGAGAAACGTTGTAATCAGTGGAGAAAAAGCTTACCGTTTTTGGTTTACGGTAATCGATCCAGGATACTCAAGGCCTCACTTGAAAGGTCATTACGGGTCAGGTCCTACCTGCGACAAAATAAGCAAACATTCTCCGAAAAATATAACCATAAAATTCGTTCAATAATTCAATTACTGAGGCCTTATAGTCTTAAGCTTAGAGGATCTAACCTGTACCGCGGATGGATTCCTTTTGAATTGTCAAGGACGTACCATCGAAGACGACTTAATGATATAACAGGAGTACTGCACCGGCTTTGAAAATTATAACAACTAAAATTTATCTATCCAACTAATGGATAATTGTTCATACTAATTCCGTTTGTACTCATATGTACTCGGAAGGTCCAAAAGAACAGATAGTGTCAAAGAAATGTTAGATTTATAGAAATGGGAGAGCTTGAAAAATAGAAGAAAAAGGAGTAGGTTAGGCGCGATGTATAGAATTGTTAAAAATGACGAAGCGTGGGAGGATTTATGGAAAGAGATTGAAAAGCCTAACTTTAAGGGAAAAAACGGCCACAGTTTCAAAATAAAAATAAGGACGCAAAAAACAAATAGAACTATTTTTTAAATAGAGCTATTATTGATTGGAACCAGCTGCCTGGAGGTTTGTTTGAGCCCTTTCCATCCAATTTTAGAAGTTTTAAGTATAAATGTAAAGCAGCCACTGGGTAGTAAACTTCGTTGCAGTTATTAAAATATTATTTGTATGTGATGTGGACGGCATTTTGTATGTGATGTAGAAGTTTGTTTGCATGTGATGTGGAAGTGTCATTGCATGTAAGAATATTTTGTCTCTCATCTGTTTTTCTAGTGCGTGTATGTATGTAATTTTCGTTGTAAGAGTTATCTTTGACCAAACTTGACCGTTGCCACCACAAAAATTGCCTAATTGCAACGTAATGCTAAAATAAATAAATTAATTAATTAATTAATGTGGCGAAAGAAACCTTCGGAAAATTTCTCTTGTGAGCCAATTGTATTTGTGAAATTTATGCATAAAGTGTCACAGCTGAGAAAAAATCCATAGGTCGGCGTTTAATGGGACCAATTTATTTGCGAGTTGTGCACGCGTAAAACAAATTCGTACCGAGACATTTTACAAGCGTGCCGCCCCAAACCGGAGGCCGAACATCGTGTCTGAGCCGACAGATTATCTTTAACTCGCGAACGAAATCTTTCCGGACGAGTTTCCACGTGCCGAAATGCCGGTCTCGTTTGCATTTTTGGTTCAACGCCGCACTAATCCAAGGGAAATTATGCGCCCCTTGTTTCGGCTTACCGCACCGACAAGAATGATTCGCCCGGAATGGAAAGCGTGGAGTGAGATTATGGCGGTGGAATACTTAAGAATAATCTTTCCTTCGTCAAAGGAAGCAAGATCGTTGGGAAATCGAAGTGTCTCATACTCTCCTCCGAAATCCCGAGAAAAGTGCATATTCATTTTCTAGCGGAGATCATTCTTTCCCAATCCCTCTCGGTCGCACTCAGGAACTTCCGTTGAAAGAGGAATTCCTTCAAAACTCGTATTTCAACGCACGCTGCCAATCGCGGCCTTCTGAAGGCCTCAGCAGCAAAATTCATACCATCATACTTCATTTAATCAATCAAAGCGTCGGACCATCTGATAATAACTTCAGAGAGCATCTTGAGAAGTTGCACAATTAATCCACAATTTTAATGCATGCCTAATGATGATTTTTAGATCGAGTTGAAGTTTGACGGAAGACTGAAAACCGACTTCATAGTTACTACAAAAATATTGGCAAGAGCAAGGCTTTAGCTAAATTGAAAACCAATGCATCACAGAATCACCATAGAAATTACAGTATTCATCAATAAAATACCATTAACTTAATAAACTTAAGCAAAACAACAGAAAAAATAAATAGAATAAACCAGATGGCCAAATGTTATCAACATGAACCATTCATATTGGAGTCAATTAATTTTTTTTATAATAAAGAGGCATATAACTTTGAACCCTAAGACCCCTACTTAAGATTTAAACATATACTGCAGTCTATATGTATCTTCGATAGCATTAATTTAAATATATTTCTTGAAGCGTGCAGTGTAAATCCTTTCCCAATTTAAAAAATATAAAACTAAAAAAAATGATTCAAAAAACGGGAGTGTCTTGTGAGAAATGTTTCGGATGAATAAGGTCATATCTGAATATAATTAACTCTCTTCCCTTCTCCAAGTCAAGTAAGATTGCAGGAAATAAGCCGTGCGCTAGCTCACAAAGACGCCATTCAATTATCATATAAACGGAAGTGACATGATGAATTGGGGGAGCGGAGGGGGACGAACCTCAGGAAAGTCGCTGAGAAGCATCCCATGTTTTGAAAGCGGAGCAATGACAGCAGGTAAGCATCACCGTTAACGACGTCGGAAAATTCAGATTTGAAGACGAGGGTTGGGATTCGGAAAGGTGATTTTGCTCAATAATTTCGCCATCGTCTTCATTTCGTATTAATACCCACCCAATCAGGTTTTATGGCTTCGGATTCATTATGCACACACCTTCTTTTGACTCCGAAGAGAAAACAAACTTTTATTCTTCAGAAAGAAAATATATTCTAATTATTCACGATTTGATTACGTGGCGTTATTATTAAGTGCAATATTAACGACGATTACCTCGTTAATTGCACTTCAAAGTGATTTAACGGCGTGCATGTACTAATTCGGTAGACATAAAGTTATTTATTATTCAAAACAAAACTTCAGTTCATGCATCATGACCTGAGACAGTTTATTTATAGCTTCAGTAAGCTTACCCAAGGTTCCCTCTGGTGTAGAATAAAATATTAGACGGAGGCAACTCTTTATGTACTATGTTTCTCCAAACTGAAGGACTTCCTTTCGAAAGTTTCGGTTTGAATCTTAAATGTGGACTGTTCGCAGTTTCTAATCCGCCTCCCCACCTTGGAGAACATGCTACAGGCATAATACGCTTTTCTTACGCTGGAGAAACCCAGGGCGGACAAACTCCTCGACCGTAATATCTTCACAAAGAAGAAAATTGCGGAAGAGAAACCAGAATCAGCGGAATAACGAATCCGAATTTCACGCACAGTCAAAACTCCAAAACTCTATAGCTGCCTCGCAATTGGAACTGCAAACCTTCCTTTCATTCAAACAAGGACGCCAGGCGGTGCTCTCGGCGAAACCGCGAAGGTAATTCCCAGGTGGTCTTCTTTTCTGTCCGGCATTATTTAGCGTCGAAAACTCGAGTGACAGACGGAAATTGCTCAAATCTCTCAATCCGCGTGGCGGCGACAATTTTATATGTCCGTCGCATAGAGTAGAGACACTATCACGGTCCAGAATCTTCGAGTTTCTTATCGTTTACATAAACCCTACAATAACACTAAAAATGTACGATAGGGAATAGATGAGAGCACAATGGAAACCTATTTGTGCATTTATTATAGTAGTCCATTATATGATTTTATGGAGTTGGTTTTGGTTGGACAACATCCTGACCACTCTCACGTATCTAGGCTTCATCGAAACCCTAACCTGCAAAACACCTTTCTTCAATTCCGTATACTTTCTCCTTTTCTTCATTTCATCCATTTCGTGTTATTTCCCCTCTCTATCTCCTACTCCTAAACTCTTGCATAGCGTTCTCCCCTCTTTGGCGAAACGAAAAGCATTTTGGTTAGAATTGGGTACCTTATTAATATGGCTAGCCTGTAGAGGAAGAAAGGAGTTGCTCCATCCATTGGCACTCGTATGTGTTACTCTTTGATTTTGTACCACAGTTCGGTTCGGAAAAGATAAGCCAGGTCTAGAAGAAAATATTGAAAGTAGGACAGGAAACCTTCCTTATTTCATTTAAAAAAAAATTACTTCAGCCTAGCGTCTAATCCATTTATATCAGTTAATTCCATAACGTCAGAAGAATGATTCAACTGACGATCGTAAAAAAAATGAAGGACGGATGAAAATTATGTCGCCGTAGACTGTTTCCAAGCGTCGGGTTTTGTGCTTGACTATTTTTTTGGTGTCCAGATGTCCCTGTTCCTGTCATGTGCATCGAAAGTTTTTTTTAAATAATGGGGTCTTTTTCATTGTTGGTCGACGTGGATCTTCGAGTCACACAAGATAAGTAGTCACCATGTTGCCAACGGTTCATTCTTCGTGGGTGATTCCTGTCACCATCTTCTCGCGGGAGAAAAAATGCTTTGGCCATTCGGCTGCGGCGCGTATTTTCTGACTTTAATTTGGAATACATAACAGATACTATGTACAAACTCCCACGCAAAGATTAATAAGCTGGTATTAGTTCCAAAGCTAAATTTCACCTCATAAAAACAATGCAAGGGAATAAGGTAAGCTTAAAGTCAATAATTATATGTAGGTACAAACAAACTGTGGTTGTAAGTAATTATTTCTAAATTAAATACAGAATGCTCTTCAATTTATTCGGCTTGGGGGAGAAAGTAATTTTTAATCAATGTTTTTAGAGATATCACGAGTTACTAAAGATTGGAAGTCCGTTTACAGGATTAAAAAGTTATTACAGCAGTAAACATACATTGCATAAGTGAACCCTTATTGTACCTGAAGGAAGGAACATAGAATACATACGCGACGTAGTATTTTCAAGGTTTTCTCTTTTTCTATATCTAACATATGCTTTGAAGCGCGTAAATATAGTAGCCAGGTAGACAGACATTCACTTCTGGTCGGCTTTTTGAAATTAGTGTTCAGACCCTTACGTAATTCCAGACAAGAAATTCACGCTGCGATGAAAATCGTTTGCAACATGCTTTAGGAAATTCCTTAATGAATAATGGTGATATATTTAATTATTTACATAAATGAAACTGCACTTGATGATGCTGAATCAACAACGGTAACACCTAATGAGCATGGGACATACAATTAGCAATAAAGTCAAACATGCTCAATGAAACCAGAAAGTAAAATACTCACATATCAACCAAATTAGTCAAGGAATCACCACTTTTACCCTTTCAACGGGGGCATGAATAGGAATACAAGCATAAATGTAAATCATAACGCATTACCTACAGTCAGTGAAATAATACCTGCTGAGAAAACAAACAATGCTTTTGGGTTAGGCGCAAAACTGACTTCTGCCCATTTTTTTTCTGAGTCCAATTCATTCGATTCCAAAACGCCTCATTTCCTACTTTTCTCTTAAGTCTGCTCTGGGAAAATTCGAATTTTGTGCCTTCCTTTTTTTTGTTACACGAGTTTTTGCTCCTCGAGCCGTCCAGCGCTCAGAGCTATACAGACTTCCTTTCAACGTGAAGAAGGTTTTCTGAGAAGTACCCTGGTGCTGTTGACTTCTTCTTCTCGCCTATTTCCACACTCAAATTTCCTCTCAGGAGAAAACATTAAATTATATGTATTCTGCATCCAAATTGCCTCTTTTGCAACTTATTAGTCACTCACGTGCTGAACAACGGTTTAATGCTACCAATAACAGTTTAATACACGGTAATCAATTGTCCCGTCAGTGTGGATTAATTTAGACTCGTCACTTTTCCTTAATAGCAGACAGGAGTCATGAATTCGAAGTTCTCTCAAAAATGGGGCTCTCTCAATGCGAAGAAGAATGAAATGCAATAAAATGAAGGCCAGAGACAACAACATTTTATAAGACTGGAGGCCTTTTACGGTCATTTTAAACGTGTTGTTAATATGAGGAAATCATTTAAACTGTTAAGTGAGGTCAATATCATCACAGAGCGTTGAAAAGATCTCCGCGGTTCTTTCAGCCATGGGTCGAATGATGAATGCGAACGGAATGCGTTATCGTAATATGGTTTTCTTCGCTGGAATTAAAAGAACTGTCGTAAAGACCCGAGAGTCTTTACTACTAAGTCCATGTAACTTACTCGCGTCTCTTCGAGAAGTTATTAAGTATCTGATACAGTGCAACAATTCAACAATTTCAGAGTGTAAAAATCATTTGCCTTGACCGGCGAATGAATGATTTTTACTCTGAAATTGTTTCATTTAAATGCATATTAGCGGAGGACTCCTTTAAAAGTAACTGTTATGGCATCTCCAACAGTTTCTTGGCATTTATCTGATACATATTCTTTCGCGGTAGTCCAGGGGGTAGAGCGTTGGACTACTGCCTGAGGATCCCGGGTTCGATTCCCGGGCAAGTCTCTGGTCACCTGCAGCTCCACCCAAGCTATGTGATTTTTCGGGTACTAGATCTTTCTGGGAAACCATAACCGGCACAAGGAAAGGAACTGGCCCCCCTAACCTGATGTGTGAATTTCACATGCCGTCGGGCTTAGTACTGGGTGAACTCTACCATCACCTACCAAGCCGACCTTCGGGTTGATCACTGTGCACTGTGTTTATGGTTTATATATATATATATATATATATATATATATATATATATATATATATATATAATGGGCTGACACAATATAACACAAATAGAATAGAATAGCAACATTTAAAAGGACACTCACACGGATAATTGTTCGAGCTTTCGGCCCTCTCAGAGGCCTTCTTCAAGAGAGACTGACGTCTTCAGTCTCTCTTGAAGAAGGCCTCTGAGAGGGCCGAAAGCTCGAACAATTATCCGTGTGAGTGTCCTTTTAAATGTTGCTATTCTATTCTATTTGTGTTATATTGTGTCAGCCCATTATTGTGCCGCTCGTGTGAGTTTTTCCGTACAATCGTTATATAAAATAAATAAATAAATATATATATATATGTGTGTGTGTGTGTGTGTATGTATATGTGTGTGTGTGTATACACACACATACACGCACACTTACAGCGGTGACCTACTTTCACGAGAAGAAATTGTTAAGCTATTGGAAGACGGTTGAGTGAATATAGCCCACCTAATTCCGTTGAAATCAGTATCAGTTGAGCAATATTTCTAGTTGACTCTGACAGTGGAGGCCACGTTGCACCGAAAGACTCATTTTAGGACAATGCAAAGCAATTAAAAACATAGGAGATCTATGCCTTTAATGGCCGTTGCGAGATTCGAACTAGCGGCCTTTTAGTCAGCTAAACATAATGCTACATTATTTTATCAGCAACTGTCACCGGATCAGGGGACTCAGGCACTGCACACTGATGTACCTCTAAGCTCATACTAAAACGACATAGAATATCCATAAACCCAATTGTATATATTGCACCAACTCGTTCTTTAGCTCTCCATGCTTTCCACCTCCCTTAATTCCATCCAAACTGCCCATTATTTTCCTCCCACCAATTCACTTGCTCAAAATTATCCCCTCTATTAGTCTTATTAGACTAGCTATGCCATCGAAAACTTATTAACGTAAAAAAAGTAACCTTAAGTGAAAATCATTCTTATGTAGTGCACCAATTTAAGGTAGGTCTTCCAAAAGACTATTATCTATAATGTGTCTTATAGACTTTCTCTTGTTCGTCCCATATTATTTTAAGTAACTCATTTCCTCCTTCAGTTCTTCATGCTTAAATTATTTTTTTAGATTATTGTAAATATTTTAGCAACAAATATCAAAACATAATACGAATAACTAAAAAAGTCAGAGTAACTTTAGGCATGATTTAATGAATGCACGAAGGACAGAGGTCGTGGGTTTTCATGCGATTTTTGGCATATCTGAGGGATATATTTCACATACCGCATTGAAGATATATAAAAATTGTAAAAAAATGGACATTTCATTAAATCGCATTATCCCATGTTATGTACTTCAATTCGGGGACAATTTTACGGTTCATTAACTGCCATCAATACCCAAATATTCATCAATAGCTATACCAATAAAGAATTATAAGGCATTAATAATATTAAATTTAAAAAGCATGACCAATGCTGACACAAAATGTGAATTCTAAAATCATCCAATAACTACCAAATTTATATAGAGCAAGACATTACTCTTCTCATTTCTCATTTCTGAATACGCATACCGTCCGTGTGCCGTGCCATATAAAAAAGAATATTAGGACGCTAATGGTATATTTGTCATTATGACTGTCAATGAATTTCAATAATGATTCAGGTCGCAACACGAGACATCGCAATTCTCCGCGGGTCGACATCGCGCGTATAGCGCACATCGCAGACGATGCATTGTTACATGCCCTACTCCTATTCGTGGGTGAAGGGAAGCGTGACCACGGGTGACGGGTGCGATCGTCATTTCCGCGGCCCGGGGCAAGGTGCTTCCGCGGGATCGACGGGCGGCACCTGGGGACGACAGCCCGGATCGACACCCGAGACGACTGGCTCAACACGTTCGATGGAAACGGAGGGGTTCGGGGTCTGATCTGGGGCGGGACCCTCTAGCCAGGGTAGCATCCAGCGGGCGGGTGGGTGGAGGAGAAGACGGGGAGGAGGAAGTTTGGGTGTTGTCGGAAGGAGGAAAGGTCCAAGACCTCTATCTCCCCCACCCCACATCGGTCGGAAAACGCGGCCATCCGATCGTCCGGCCCACCCAAGTCAGCAGCGGCGGCCCCAAGCGGTGTCGCGTGGAGGGAGTTTAAGATTTCCGGAAGATTGACTTTCCGTGCCGTGTGTCCGGGAGAGTGTGTGTTGGTGCGTAATAAGATTCTTCACCTGTTAATCGCTATAGGGGGGGGAGGGTGAGTGGGGGAAGGAGTAGTTTTTTTTTGGGAGGTGTGACGGTTCGCGCGGTGCAGCATGGGGAACGGGGCAGGTGCGATCTCCCAATGAATGCACCAGCGTACAAAGAGCGATCCTTTTTTTATTGTCCCTCCCCCACCACGACATTGAACCCTTCCCTTCCCCCGTGATTAAACAAGCAGGCTGACAGGAACTTCGTATCATGGGGGGGGGCGCGACGAGGCGAGTGGGGAAGGATGAGGAGCATGAACATTTTACAGGATTACACGGACCCGACATGATTTTTACCCCGTAACAAGTGGGCACTTCCGAACCGGTATTTCCATGCATCGCCAAATCTTTCTTTTGATACGGAAACTCGAACGTAATGACCAAAAAAATAACCTATTTAATATGCGAAAATATTTCCCCGCCGGTGAACTTTTCCGACAGCAAAAAAAAACGCGTTCTTCCACGAAATTCGGACGCCAGAGCACTCACTCGAGAACATAATTATTTAAATCAATGAACATATTCCATGCAGACAAGATATTATTGAGGAAAAAGATCTTTTTTGAAATATTTTTTGATTAAATTATCAATTTGTTCAATACTAAATAATCGATTCTTTATAACCAAGTACCTGAAGCATTGAACAAGCATGTATAAAGGCTGTATTTTACTTGCCAAGATAGAGTCATGCCAAGTCTGTCCTCTTTTCTTTCTTTTATTCCTACATTCTTTTACGTACTCCAAAACTCCAATTGGATTCTTATCCCTATAAATCATTCTCCTTTCCTTCAGTTCCCCAGGCATATTGAAACTACAACCCCTCCTCTTGCAATGCCTCCTCAGCCCAAAAATCTTAATTTAATCTGACAGCTTCGCTCTTTTTCAGGAAATACTCTTACTTCTTGAGCTGCCTTCCTCTAGATGATATTATTTCCTTCAATTGCACCATTACGAAAATCTGCAAACATCTTGTTTTTCCTTACAGTCAACGTTTACCATCCGTAATGCACACATCTACACAATTCACCGCAAGCCGCCGATAGGACGTGTTGGCGGGGGGTGTTGGGTCACCACCCATAAAAGGGAATAAAACAACAAGTAAAACCAACAAATCCATGCAAATCTACGCCAACAGAGATGAATGCGATATTCATGCGAAAACCTTTTTAAATTACACGAAAGAAAATATATATATATATATATATATATATATATATATATATATATATATATATATATATATATATGTATATATATATACCTAGGGTGGACAGAATGAACTCCCTAGTTTAAAAAAATCACTAAAGAGCGCGCAGAGAAACTAGCGTAGAGGGAGTAGTGCTGTTAGCCGGGGGTAACAACGCCATTTTTAGTAGTTACCATGCAATAGTCTGGTTAGCATCGAGGCCTTGTCGTATAAACGTTCTTTAAGAACAATGACAATGTGGTGACGACGCAGAGGACGCTGTGGTTTAGCGATGAAGCACATTTTCACCTCTCCGGCTCAGTGAATAAGAAAAATTTTCGTCACTGGGCGACTGAAAACCCTCGCGAACTTCACCCAAGACCTCTTGATAGCCTTTAAGTGACAGATGGGTGCACTGTGTCCTTCATAGGCATATTGAGCCTTATTTTTTTGAACCTCAACGTTCAACTGTTACTGTAAACTCAATGCGCTATTGTGAGATGCTGGAGAACCTTTTACTCCTCAAAATGGAACAGCATGGTGAGGAATTTGACACAGAAGCCTTTTGATATCAACAAGGTGGTGCCACGGTTCATACCGCCCGTCATTCACATCTAATCATGCAAGTACAATTTCCTAGCCGCCTGATCTCCTTACGAGAGAATGTTCCATGGCCTCCCCGGATTTGAGCCATGTGGTTTTTTTCTTTGTGAATGTCTCAAAGCTGAGATTTACGAAGTTCACCCAAGGACATTGGAAGCCCTTAAGGAGGCAATTACAGTTGTCATCATTGGAATAACGCAAGATATGCTGAGAAGTTTTCGAAAACATTTTTGAACGATTCAACATGTCCATCGCTCACCAAGGGCGTCAGCTGGATGAAAAAAATTTAAAACTCAATTTAAAAAAAATGGCATGAAATATAATTTTGAGAAATAAAATTATCTTGGTTGTTTTTTTTACAATTTACCCATCAATCAAGGAGTCCGTTCTGCCATATATATATATATATATATATATATATATATATATATATATATATATATATATGTAGGTATAGGTATAAGGAAAGGGATAGGAACAGATAGAAAGGAGGAACACAGGAGAGGTGGGGAGGGCGGAATCGGACAGATCACCAGCACAAAACCTCGACTTGAACACCGAACCTTTCCACTTACTGGCCGGACGCTCTAACCAGTATATACAGGTATATATATACTATATTGCCATAAACACAGTAATCAACCCGAAGGTCGGTTTGGAAGGTGACGGTAGGGAGTTCACCCAGTACTAAGCCCGATGGTATGTGAAATTCACACATCAGGGTAGGGGGGCCGGTTCCTTTCCCTGTGCCGATTATGGTTTCCCAGAAAGATCTGGTACCCGAAAAATCACATAGCTTGGGTGGAGCTGCAGGTGTCCAGAGTGCTTTGCCCGGGAATCGAACCCGGGATCCTCCGGTCAGCAGTCAAACGCTTTCGTAAACGTAACACGGAAGTGCTGAAAAAAAAGTACAATACACAGTAACACACAATATAGAAACACAAAAAAAGAAGAACACTCACACATTATTTCTTGATATTTCGACGGAAACAATCCGTCTTCATCTGAAGATATAGAAGTAATCACAATTGTAGAAGTAATTACATTACTTCTATACCTTCAGATGAATACGGATTGTTCCCGTAGAAATATCAAGAAATAACGTGTGAGTGTTCTTCTTTTTTTGTGTTTCTATATTGTGTGTCACTGTGTATTGTACTATATATATATATATATATATATATATATATATATATATATATATATATAACGATTGTACGGAAAAACTCACACGAGCGGCACAATAATGGGCTGACACAATATAACACAAATAGAATAGAATAGCAACATTTAAAAGGACACTCACACGGATAATTGTTCGAGCTTTCGGCCCTCTCAGAGGCCTTCTTCAAGAGAGACTGAAAATATGCTGTTGCTTAGGAGAGGGGAAAGAAGTATGGGCGGGGAGGGGAGGTGTGGAGGGAATGCTGGGAGGGAAATTAAATATGGCGGTTAAGGGTGGGAATTTTGAAAGAACGGAAAGCAAGTAGCCCATCTATCGCATACAGACGACCCGCCAATCTCAAAAACCTTCTGAGATCCACCAACCCTTTGGCACCCCCCCGTGACAAATTTCCCAATATTTCCCCAACTTGCAACCGCCCCCGATGTAAAACCTGTCCTCTTATTATGCCTACTCCCCTCTCCCTACATCCCCTCATTGCCCCCTCACCTCGTTCCCACGCTAATTGCCTCTCAAAAAATATTATTTATCTTTTATCATGCAAACATTGCACTTCCTTTTACATAGGTGAATGCATTACCCCCTTATCCATCCGAATGAATAATCACCGGTACTCCTGCAATTCTGCCTCACTCTCTTCTCTTCCTATCCCTTCACACGCCAATTCCCACAACCTTTCATTCGACCAGTGTTTTGCTCTCAGCATCCAAGAATCCCTACCTGATTCAGCCACCAACATAGAGGTGAGAACTCGTGAATCCGCCTACATACTAGCTTTCCGTTCTTTCAAAATTCCCACCCTTAACCGCCATATTTAATTTCCCTCCCAGCATTCCCTCCACACCTCCCCTCCCCGCCCATACTTCTTTCCCCTCTCCTAAGCAACAGCATATTTTCAGTCTCTCTTGAAGAAGGCCTCTGAGAGGGCCGAAAGCTCGAACAATTATCCGTGTGAGTGTCCTTTTAAATGTTGCTATTCTACTCTATTTGTGTTATATTGTGTCAGCCCATTATATATATATATAACGATTGTACGGAAAAACTCATACGAGCGGCACAATAATGGGCTGACACAACATAACACAAATAGAACAGAATAGACACATATAAAAGAACACTTACACGGTAAATTGTTCGAGCTTTCGGCCCTCTCAGGGGCCTTCTTCAAGAGAGACTGAAAATATGCTATCATAGCATATTTTCAGTCTCTCTTGAAGAAGGCCCCTGAGAGGGCCGAAAGCTCGAACAATTTACCGTGTAAGTGTTCTTTTATATGTGTCTATTCTGTTCTATTTGTGTTATGTTGTGTCAGCCCATTATATATATATATATATATATATATATATATATATATATATATATATATATATATTCATATATACTCTTCACTTATATAGAAATAGATATAAGGAAAAGGGATAGGAACACACATAAAGGACGAACACAGGACAGGTGGGGAAGGTGGAATCAAGCAGATCACGAATGTAAAATTTCCTAGACCGGGATTTGAACTTCGGATCTTTCCACTTGCCGGGCGGAGGCTCTTAACCACTTGAGGTATCTAGGAAACGTAATTTACACTGAGATCTGCGATGCTTAATGCAACCAAGTGCCCCAATTCTTCTATCATGTGTGTTCCTATCCCTTTTCCTTATATCTGTTCCTATATAAGTGAAGAGTATTCGTTCGCCGTTTGGCGCGATTTCGTGTTTAATGTGTGTGCGTGCATATATATATATATATATATATATATATATATATATATATATATATATATATATATATATATATATATATATATATATACATACATATATTATATATATACATTGTATTGAATTTACGTTTTCTTTTCCGCAATGTCATTGAATAAGTCCACCGAAAAGGTCTGTGGCGGGGGGTGTTGATAATGCTAAATACAACTTCACTAGCTCAATGTTTTTTACTTCCTTCCTGAGCCTCCTCGTCAATGATTATGAAAAATAAAACCAACAAAATATAGATGAATATTTAATAACTTAGACTTTCGAAGCAATCCTTTTCCCCCATGCATAGGAGAGAGTGAAGGAACGAGTTCAGCAGGAAGGAGACGGAAGAGGTCCTTCACCGATTGACTCGTCAGGTGTGCTATTCCATTTCCGATGTTACCCTGCGTTGAGAGTTTAGAACCTGACAACGTCAAGACAGCCGTTTGACAGATGTTAGACTTGAAAATTGTGAGAACCAACGAAATTGATAGAAGTGGCAAAGGAAGCCAACATATCGTTACCCTATGGAAACATCAAATAATTAGCTTTTCAATAAGTCTACATTTCGCGGGTTTGTGAGATTATTCACATTGAAAATCAACTGTTGCGTCATAGAGAGCATAACAAACATTACGTAGCACAAATCGGAATGGTCAAAGAAGACGAAATATCAACGGAAATTGTTTGAATCGTATTTGCCAGAGTGGACTCTTGTTTTGAAATGCCGGAAGAGAGGATATTGAGACAATCACTCAATAAACCCTCTCGAAACAAAGATTCTATTAATGAATGCTTCACCAATAGAGGCACTCAATTCAGTCCAAGTGATGGCACTTTCGTTTTCAATGACATCTGATGACGTTGTTTTCTTTCGGCCGACCCTTACAACGGCGTGCTTCCTAAATATAGTAGCCATGTGAAACAGGACGCTCCCCTTTCAAATTATGAGCAAAGGGTGCAAAAATAACGCCCTTCCCCATGACGCAAAGGCCACTGGAGTTTCCGGCATATGAACCACGTCAATGCCAAAACACCAAGGAGATGAGTACGAGAAGAGTCGGAAAATTGAAAAGGTCAAAGAATTAAATTTTTGCAAAAGATATCAAATACATCAATTTTTAACTCCAATATCACTCCCATTTGGACGATTATAACAGAATAAATATTGGGAAGGGTGAGAGCAATCATTTTTAGTGTATTTTTAGAGATATTATTGGCACTCTCATTTCATTGGACAGGGGCTGAGATATCATTATGCTATTATTAACCATCCAACCTGCTACGGAGAGTGTCAATATTGAAACGGGCCCCTCACAATAATCACGCGATACGCAGTTAGGATAAATATGCGGGGATGAGCCCACTAGAAATGCCAATAATTCAGTTTGATGTCATTGATAAAATGATGATTGACACCAGTAATCTCAAAGAGTTTCCTTGAATTTATTTACCTGCTCATATGGGTAAGAAATGGAAACGAGATACTAAATATCAAAATAAGTTATTTCATTAGGAGTAATCTACCGGCTTAGCATATGTTTTCGATGAACCCAAGGGCTCCAAATGGTAGTGTACCACACGGCACAGAATAGCATTTATCAGCTTATAACACGTACCACAATAGATTCTAATTGAAAATATTTGCTTGCAGTAGTTTTACTTGCACTACGTGCAGTAAAATGAAAAGCGCAAAATGAGGTAAATGTATTGCAAAACAAAAATATTCCCATAGGAAGAAATTCTACAGCAAGTACTCGTAGAACTGATGCCGTATATATATATATATATATATATATATATATATATATATATATATATATATATATATATATATATATTTCTGAAGACGACAGCCGTGCTGCCGAAACGTCAAACAACAAATTGTGAGTGTCCTTTCTTTGTGTCTCTATATTCTAAAAATCTACATCTGTGTTTTTATATATTTGTGCGTCGCCGAAGAGCGTTCCATTTCGAAGATATTTTATATATATATATATATAGCGCGTCAGTTCTACTTGCTGTAGAAGTTCTTCCTATGGGAATATTTTTGTTTTGCAACATATATATATATATATATATATATATATATATATACTACCGCGACCCACACACACACACACATATATATATATAAATATATATATATATATATATATATATATATAAACACAGATGTAGATTTTTAGAATATAGAGACACAAAGAAAGGACACTCACAATTTGTTATTTGACGTTTCGACAGCACGGCTGTCGTCTTCAGAGCGATTCTGAAGACGACAGCCGTGCTGTCGAAACGTCAAATAACAAATTGTGAGTGTCCTTTCTTTGTGTCTCTATATTCTAAAAATCTACATCTGTGTTTTTATATATTTGTGCGTCGCCGAAGAGCGTTCCATTTCGAAGATATTTTATATATATATATATATATATATATATATATATATATATATATATATATATATATATATATATAAACCATAAACACAGTAATCAACCCGAAGGTCGGTTTAGTAGGTGATGGCAGAGTTCACCTAGTACCAAGCCCGACGGCATGTGAAATTTACACATCAGGGTAGGGGGGCCAGTAGCTTTACTCTTTAGTCACTTTAGCTTGGGTGGAGCTGCAGATGCCCAGAGTGTCTTGCCCGGGAATCGAACCCGGGACCCTCCGTTCAGCAGTCCAACGCTCTACCCTTTGGACTACCGCGACCCACACACACACATATATATTTGTGTGTGTGTGTATATATATATATATATATATATATATATATATATATATATATATATATATATATATATATATATAATGTGTACTCGTGAATTATAATTTGTGATCAGAAAGAGCATACCTTGAGTAAAATTCATTAGTATAACACATGGGGTGGCTTAAATCAGAAATATGTATATTATCGTCATTAGCCAAGAAATCTTTGGATTTTCAGTTTCCGCAGAAGAAGCTCTACAAAGAATTTCATTTGGTCTCGTTCAGATAGGTAAAAAGGGCAAAATGAAATAATGATGAGGTTGCAAAAATTCTCATTTCTTTACTATTTTCCCAGAGATCTGAGCATTGAAGGAATTTCTCATTGCATACAAGAAATACATCAATAATATAACTCGTATGTAAATGTTTTAGGGCTACCGGTTTATGCTAGGTTTTCCAGAGACCGTGTCGTAAGACAATACTATTCTCCTAAGCCCTAAGTAATATGATGAGAAATATCTTCAAACCACTTAAACTTCATACTAAACATTGCAATAATTCATTATTCTGCTCTAAAACCTTCCTTAATTCCATCCAAAATGCATATTCTCTTCCTCCCTCTCCCTCGCTTTCTCAGTATTCTCCTCTCTTTTGCTGTCCTCAGCAGCACATTGCCGCTCAGTATCTTCTGTATCCATTTGTCCTGCCTGCATTAAATTTCTGTTAAAAGTCATCTCTCCCCCCTTATCATATATAAGAACTTCGTCACTTGTTTCCTGCCCGTCAATTTTATTTTCCTATCCTTCTCCACACACATCTCAAAGGCTTTCAATCTATGATTACCTTTCTACCCCAAAGACCAGGTTTCCGAACCATATTCAAAACTACGCTATATATTAAAGTTTTCATTTGCATTATTTTTACATATTTACTTAAGTTGCCTGTCATCTGTGCCCGAATCCTTGATAAAGGCTTATTTACCCAACGCAATTCTTCTTTTAATGTCTCCACCACTCTGTTATCCCTCATCCAAAACATTTCCCAAATTGGTGAACTTTTTTCATATTCTTGTTCCTGCTTTATAGAATTAATGCTTATCGTAGCCTTCCTATTTCTTGAGAATCTCATTGCTTCGTTTACTAATGGTTAATTCTCATCTCATGCCTGTCGCACTGATTCTACAAGGTGCCAAGTGTTTGACTATAAAACTTTGCGTGACTGGTTAACTAACGCTTGATTATCCGAAATTATGATTTGAAGAGTTACCCACCTACCATCACTTCAGTCCTTTCCATGTCATGCTCACTGTGTCCTCCACTTACACACCGAAAAGAACAGATCATAATCGACATCCCTGTCTTACCCTCCTGCCTGGCACTGCCCACCACGACTCCCCATTTGCTATCCGCACCTGTGCAGTCTTACACATAGGAGTCATAAAATAAGGCTCATTTCTCTCCAGTCGACTCCTATCTCCTCCAAAAGGTCAATTAATCGTGCCAATATTACTCCTTCGAATGTATAAAAGATAAAATATGAGGTTAGGGACAATACGCATTTAAAAAATTTTAACTCGACGAAACTGCGACTCGGAAGGTGTGCATTAGAGCAGAGGGGGTGTGATGAGGCATGTTAGAAGCTTGAATGGAAGCCGCAATTCGCAGCACGGCTTCCACGGCAAAGGTTAAGGACTCTTATCCCAAATCCTCAGAAAATACGTCGCTTTTCAGTGAAAGGAAGCCTTCTCATTCCAACGAGTGCAGGTTCGGAGGGAAAATGTTTTTGTCACGAAATTCGACGAAGATCAAGGGCACAGAATAGCTGAAACTAAAAAGACGTTTATGACGAAGAGGAAACTAATTTCATGAGGGAAGATATTGTAAATAACATGGAATAGGTCAGATAAAAAATTCTACTGAGTGTGGATAACTACGAATAAGCTGAACACTGAAAAATCACGCCAGAGAATAATAGTATACAGGGTCGCACCCAAAAGTGGTAGGACTGATTTTCTCTGGCGCGAACGGAGCGGTGGAGAGGGGTCTGCCTGGCAGGGTAAGGCGGAGGGGGCTCTTAACAACAGACCAACACCAACCTCAGTCGCCTGCGGGCTGTCGTTGAGTGAGGGCACCGTTTTTAGTGAAGCAAGTTTTTTGTCCGCGTCGAAAAACAAAATGAATCTGAATATAGCGCAACGTTATTCCGTGAAGTTTTGTGCGAAACTCGGGAAGATGGCAACTGACACCCTCGATATGATCAAGCAGGCTTATGGGGACACTGCCTTAAGCCGTTCCAAAGTATTTGAGTGGCACAAGTTGTTTAAAGAGGGTAGGGAGCTCGTTGAAGACGACCATCGCTCCGGATGGCCGTCGACGGCAAGAACCGACACGAATGTGGACAGAGTGAGGACACTGCTAAACACAGACCGACGCTTAACCAGTGAAGAAATTACAGACCAGTTGGGTCTGTCTGCATCCAACGTCCGACGCATTAATTATTTCACAGGATTTGGCCATGCGCAAGGTGTGCGCCAAGATGGTGCCGAAAATCGTGCCATGGCGCGCTCGTCGTCAGACAGCTCCTGGCCAAATACGGCGTTGCCACGTTGCCGCACCCGCCCTATTCTCCCGATCTGGCACCACCGGACATCTTCTTCTTCCCCCTGATGAAAAGGCAGCTCAAGGGACGACGTTTTGACTCGATAAAGGCCGTTCAAGAGGCTCCGACGAGGGTCATCAACGGCAGCCCCAAAGAAAATTTCCAGCGGGCGCACGGGGAATGGGAGCAACGTTATACTAAGTGTGTAGCAGCTCAAGGAGCATACTTTGAAGATTATTAAGTCGATGTAAGTATATCGTCAATAAAATTCTTGTAAAAAAATCAGTCCCACCACATTTGGGTGCGACCCTGTATCAATATCGAAGCACGATGATGGGGTTGAGGAATAGAATTAAAGAAGAATGCAGAAGAAGAGAAAATGCAGATCACTATACTAAAGAGAAAAAAATCATATGAATTAAACTGAGGATGTTTGAAGAAAGAAAAAGAAGGAAACCTGGGTTTTAAAAAAAGGAAAAAATATGTGATCAAATAAATAGTAGCGGAAGACGGAAGGGCTAATTGGAATTGAAGTAAATATTTATTCAGATTAAATGACAACTAAAACATAAAACTCATTTCCTGTTTATTGAAATGATGTATGAGATATCCAAAACGGTCTCGATTAATCACTATTAAAACTTGAACTAACTCTTAGATGTTAGTTATATTCCCTACGAATGATTAGAATGAAATCATAATGAAATCTTCAAATGAGTGTAATAGTGAAATTAAATAGTTCATTTATTAGTGAAGATGCTGAGTGATTTAAATTATAGGGAGTCCAATAACTTGACTATCACCGGACTTAAATTTCGGCCCGATAAATCATAGCACTGATAATCTTCGCACACCTCTAAAAGAGCAATGAAATGTTCGAGGACGCTTTAAGGAAAACGATATTCAAGGCGAATACCCTCCGAGAAGAAGAACGGTTTTTGAACTCCTACAATATTCCGCCAGAACCTGAATGATTTACTGCGAAGTAGGATTTACTTTCAATCTCCTCTCCACACACGTGGCCTAAGGATCGGGTTTCATCGCAGGAAAACGTACAAAAATACCAAAACAACGAATTTATCCCTCGGTTGGCACAGCGCAATTCTCGGGCACGAGACCCGAAGAGCACGCGGGGGAGAAGAGAAAGGAACACCGCGGCCGGCGTCTCAAGACGGATTCCGTAATACCCACCCATCAGTCCCACTCCGAACCAACCACTCCCCCACACGCCTCCCTCTATCTCCCGCCTCCACCCACTTTCCCAATCGCCACCCAGACGATGTTGACGAAAGCGCATGGAGGGGAACCGAAACCAATTACGCGAAAATAGGAAGTCGCCGCTCTCTGCCAATTCCAACACCCACCAACCCACCCCGTCAACCCTCCCCAACCTTCCGCCACTTTGCATAACAGGACGGCCCACTGACCGGGCGCCCCACTACTCCTCGTTCCCCACCCCTTCTCCTCCTGCCCTCCCTCCCCGCCCCCACGCGAGGGGATGGAGGCGAGTTGTGAGGGAGGGAGAGAGGGGACGGTAGGAGTGGGACAGGGGAGGAGAGTAGGAGAAGAGGTATGGGAAGAGAGAGAGAACGACCATCATCAGGGAGCCACAACCTCCGTCAAGGACAAGGAGAATGATGGGGTGGGGCGGAGCGGGAGAGAAAGGAGAGAGAGAGAGAATGGGGGAGGGCAGAAGGGGGTCGGGGAGAGGGGAGGAGAAGAGGGAAAAGGACACCCACGCGTACTTTCCCACGCCACCCACTACGAAACTCGCGACTCCTCCCTGTTGAGCGGCGCGGAGGAGAGGGGACACCTCCCCTCCCCTCAGCATCCCTCCCACTCCTTCTCTCGCCTCTCCCACGCGACCCCCTCCCCCCTCTCTCTTTCTCTCCCCCCTCCCTCCCTCACACCCCGACCCTGCCTCGCAGGGAGAAAGCGCAGCATCCATCATCTCCTCCGTATATGGACCTCCGGACTCACGGCCAGGGTTCGAACTCACTTCCCGTCCGCGTGGTTCTCGACCGCCCTTGTCTCCTCGCAACCCGATGCGCGGCTCTTTTGCTTCGCCCGGAACCCTCCTGCTCCCCGCCGCGGCGCCCCGGATAGTAGTGTGTGCGGCAAGGGACCCTCCTCCCCTCGGGAGAGAAATTGCCCAAGTGGATGCGTCCACGCGACGCGCGTCGAGATTTTCGTAAGGGCGTTCGGAATTTATCCACACGGCCGGATCGAAGAGGTGCATAAGGATATGAATAATTTATCAGTTAACCTACGGCTTAAGTAAAAAGTGGCCATTGAGGAACGGAGTGGGCTTTTGCATAAGTTAACCATTTGTTCGCGACGACGTTCCAACGGGTGGAGCTTTCGACTCCTGAGCTCGCGGTTGCGAGTTCGAATCCTGTGGATGCCACTGGGTATTCCCCGTTACGCCCAAGTTGTCTGAATGTCTATGCATCAGAATTATAGGGGAGACCAGAGGGGGTGTATGGGGAAGTTTTTTCGCCACGAAACCCAAAATGTGCTAACACTCCGCAGGGATGAATACTGAATTATTAAACTAGTAAAGCTTTAAATAATAGAACAGCCACCGACTTTCAAGACTATGGGGGCGTGACAAATTATTCCCTATGACATAACTTAAGGTGAAATAGGGTATTGAATCAGAAAAAATTAATCCTGTAAAGCAAGTATTTATGTTATTGCCACCGACTAAATCAGACAAGACACCCGAGCTACAAAGAAAAAGGTTTTGATTTTTAAATATCTTAACTCTTTTATAAGAGGATGGAAGAGCATTTGGATAAGCAGGTGTTACTCACAGTTGTGCAGTCTCTAAAATTGTGATAAAGTTAACGAAAGTGTACAGCTTGGGATATTAAAGCTGAATGAATGCGATTTCTGGGAGTTTTGATAAGACATGCTCATTCCTCAGCACGCCTTGTTGCTGGACCTCTGGACTTGCAGTCGTCTTGGTGTATCATAGAAGGAATCTGAGCCGCCTTCCTGTGAGCTTCCCATCTTTTTGTTTCTATTTAACTGAATATGCGGCTTGGAATCCGCTCGACGGGTCAACCTTCGACTTTTTACTCAAAAAACCCTATCAACTTCAGTAAACAAAAGATGAATTTCCATTTTGCGCTTGAAAAAAATTATTAAAAAAATGACTTACTACAAGAAAAAGGTGCAGTCCTAATAAATCTGCTTAAGTATATCATCTAAAACAGCTCTAAAATCTTCATGACTTTAACAATGATACACAGTTTTAATTTAGTTAATTTCCCGCTGAGCAACGGTTATAGAGACTACGTACCACATTCCAATTCCCATTCAAAATTTCAATATTTTATCTCGCATAAAACGAATGCCAGTGGTGTAAGAATAAATCCTTAAAAGTAATTTTTCCTGTGCTCATTTAAAATCTGAGAATACAATTGATGCCGAACAAAAGTTTGCAATAACGAAAAAACTTCGAACAATATAGATACACTCAAAAGGCGTAGATAAACCTGTCTGGCATATACATGTATAAAATGATTTTCCTAAATTTTGTTTAGACGTAGGAATAATATAGCTTTGGGATATTGTACACAAGGATGCATGATGACATGCATGATGGTTTGCTGCAGCAGATGGGTCCCTTTACTCTGAATTTGTGGCACGCGTGCATGATCGACAGGTTCGATCGAAGACGGGCTCGATTTCATATTTTCACCCAGAAGTTTACCAACCCTCCTATCGTATTGAATTTCACATCTCGACTCCATCTGGAAGTGCTTTGAAGTAGCGTGACATACGACGGACACCTTAGAGTGTGGAGCACTGTAGAGGGCTAGGAAGTGGGTTTCGAAAAAACCCAGTGAAGCCCTAAAATTTTCCTGCCAGTTTTTCCCCAATGACACACAAATGACTTGCACTTTTGATACGCAGCCCATCTGGAAGTATACTAATCGGACGAAGAGTGGCAATCAAATTAGAGACACCCCAGCCGATTTATACCTGAACAAAAAGCTCCGTTTTCACGACCAAAAAGCAATCATATCTATAAATATGAATGAGTAACATTCCACTGAAGATGATGTTCATAAATCAAGCTGGGACAAACCATTTAAATTTAACAAAATATTTATACTTCCAACATCACTGAAACAATTATTTTTTCATATATCAGGACTCAGTAACGGAGGGGAGAACGTAAAGCAAGGAGGGCATTTTTGTATTCGTATTTTTAGTATAATGCAAGCCACCGCTAGGGGGTGGTAACTCACCAGACTAATTTTGACCCAAATATTTTTATCCCTATCACAATGTTATTCTAATCCCTTATCAATCGTGAAAAAATAGCATCTTAAATCTATCTGTTCTACGTTTTATCTCTCTAATTATATTGACATGATCTCGCGTACAGTAGAACAATGGGGGTAATAATGCATTTTCAACATCACTGCTAAAGAGACATTATTCCAATTTATGCAAGAGATTAAATCTGTAAATTAAATTTCGCTCCGTAAGTGATTCCCATCCTAGCTCTAATATTTTGGATACGCTACTAAGTTTATCATAACGACGTTTTATAAATATAGCTGTAAAGAGGATAGGCATATTAGAGGGTATTTAAAGAGGGTACATTGTATTCGGAATTGAAGATCAGTTCCTCTAAATGTGAAGTGTGGGGTTCCATCTTATTAGGAAAGCCTAAAAAAATATAGCAGTGTTCAGTCTGTGTCCATCCAATACTCTCTTAAAGTGTAATCTATCAAATAATAATAATATCGGAACTGCATCCATTCCGACAAGACAATCGATGACTTAACAATATGGAACGGTGGAGTCTTAATTCAATCGTTTTATCTGGTTGTCAAGCCAAATTTTAGACCCGTAACAGATCAGGAGACATCAAAAAAGGCGTGAGAGAGGGACAAGCGGAAACTGTGTGTTTGTATCAGTTCAAGGTCCCTCTACAGGGCCTGAATACAACCTACGTGCACCCATTACAACTTATATATATATATATATATATATATATATATATATATATATATATATATATATATATATATATATGTTTTAAGAAAACACTTCATATCCACTGATACAAACTTATACAAAACAAAAGAGCGTAAGTTCCTTGTATTTTAAAATCTTCGTGAAAATCAACATTTAAATGCTCAAATAAAAGTAGTAGGATTTGAATTTGAAGGAGTACCTGACTAATCGACTGTTTAGTGGCCTTACTGTAATACATTAAGACTTGTGTAAATACTCAGAATTAATTAACAGTGTTGACTGGACATTTTAGGCACTTCCACCTCTGAGTTCATTACGGCTTGACATAAATCAATAGATGCCGCTGAAATATAATATTATAATTCAGCCAAAGAATTAAATCGACCTAGAATATTGATCTGGGAGGTCTCAGCATATCCAGCCTACATAATCCAGGAGATTACAGTTGAATACCATTTTTTAAGTAACGATTAATCTTATAGTTCACTAGATTTATTTTCCGTTGCCGTAGATCAATATTTACGGGACGTGATAATCCATTGAGCATAGCCCTGGGCTACTGGTGGGACCCGGGTTTGATTCCAGGTGACACCTCTTGACACCCTCAGCCCAAGAAATCCAATACATTTAAATCAAATTCGCAAAATTTATGAGGTTTACGGCATTTTAAATTCGCAAAGGAGATATTATGTAACCGAGACATTGGAGGCATACAATTATATAGTCCATAAAAGTATAATGACAAGCAAGTACCGTTTATGAAACTTCCCCGGTTGACTGGACTTATACCAATTCGCCTTGCTAAGGATTTTTTAATGTATTTTTAAGCATCATTTCTTTGTACGCATTGTATTTTCCCTAGATAAATAGACGCATCATATTCTGTCTGTTGCGATACGCTTTAAATTTCTTCCTTGTGCGATTGGATCGTACCCGGACAAATTTTCAATTGAACCGATTACTTTAACTTATCTGTCTTGTTTGCCAAACGTCTTTTCTTTCGCTTCGAACGTATTCTGTGATATAAAAAATCCCGAGACATGGCGAAGGAGCCCAAAATTATCCGCCACATGGTCACAGGGGGGGGCGTCTATCTCAGAATCACAGAATTAAGGGATGCCAGAGGTTCGCTGCGTAGAAAAAGCGCTCGAGCCCGGCGCCGTACAACAACTGCCCTCCCGCCTGTGAACTCCTCCCACCTCGTTCTCCACTCTACTTCTCCTCTTCCGCGCCGAGGCCGAAGGCACGTGAGAGGTTACAAATGGTGTCGCATTCCAGCGTGAATACACAAATATCCAAACAAAGTCATGAGCTACTCATCGCCCGGGTCCACCTATTCCTCCCTATCCCCCCCCCCAAACCCCCTCCTCACACTTCCCTTTACGACCCCCTCCCACCCTTTTTTTCTCGATTGCTAAGCCCTTCCGCATTGGCAGTGACGTAATCCACGCAGGCGACGATCTCTCATTTGGGACACTTTTTTTTCAGCCGAATGCGAAGAGTCATACGGTCTTCTCAAGATGTTGAACTTGAAATACCGCGGGTCACGGTAGGCTGAGGTATAACACGTGATGCATATTGTCTATTAGGCATGAATTTGTTTGAAATGTAATGAAATAATTGACTTTGTAATTCCACACACTTTATTTAAAAACACACGACCCAGGTTTCGACGTTGAACGTCATCATCAGGTGGTCCTCATAGAAGCACGCTGGCTATATATACCTTCTGATCATAGGAGGGGGGGGTTGGTCAGAGAGGGAGGTCGGAGGGGTAAAAAAGGTTACAATGTAGCTGGGAAGAAAAGAGAATTACATTTTTGATTTAGAAGAGTGGTAGGTCTAGGAGTGGGGAGTGGGAGGGATACAAAATTTCGTTGGCAAGATCATCTTTCCAACGGACACATTTCAAAATTTCTAACTGCTCCAAAGCATCGAGCCTTTGACCTTTTTCTTCAAAATGAATAATTTTTGTCACAAAGTCACTTTTGTGATCACTTTCGATGAGGTGTTTTGCAAAGAGGGATGTTATGTTCTTATTTTTTACACATGTTTGGTGTTCTTTAATCCTTTCTTTAAATTTCCGTCCTGTTTGTCCAATATACTTTGTGCTACAATCCGAGCACTTTAACTCATACACTCCACTCCTCTCGTTTTCGGGGACTTTGTCTTTAGTGTGAGAGATCAGGTTCTTAAGGCATGAACGACTGTAAAAGGCACATTTAATTTTTTCTTTAGGTAAACTTTTAATTACTTTTTGAGAAATAGTCCCAAGATATAGTATTCTCCGCCATTTGGCAGTGGGATCTTTTACATGTTCGGGGTTGTAAATGTGGCTTAAGGCTATTTTTGTAAGTTTATTCCGGTAAAGTTTATTTATTAGATCTTCTGAATACCCATTGTTTACTGCTAACGTTTTAATTACATTAAGTTCCTTATTTACATTGAATTTTGACATAGGGATAGCGGTCAAACGGTGGATCATTGAAGATCTAAGAAGATCATAGAATGATTCTATGATCTTCTTAGATCTTCAATGATCCACCGTTTGACCGCTATCCCTATGTCAAAATTCAATGTAAATAAGGAACTTAATGTAATTAAAACGTTAGCAGTAAACAATGGGTATTCAGAAGATCTAATAAATAAACTTTACCGGAATAAACTTACAAAAATAGCCTTAAGCCACATTTACAACCCCGAACATGTAAAAGATCCCACTGCCAAATGGCGGAGAATACTATATCTTGGGACTATTTCTCAAAAAGTAATTAAAAGTTTACCTAAAGAAAAAATTAAATGTGCCTTTTACAGTCGTTCATGCCTTAAGAACCTGATCTCTCACACTAAAGACAAAGTCCCCGAAAACGAGAGGAGTGGAGTGTATGAGTTAAAGTGCTCGGATTGTAGCACAAAGTATATTGGACAAACAGGACGGAAATTTAAAGAAAGGATTAAAGAACACCAAACATGTGTAAAAAATAAGAACATAACATCCCTCTTTGCAAAACACCTCATCGAAAGTGATCACAAAAGTGACTTTGTGACAAAAATTATTCATTTTGAAGAAAAAGGTCAAAGGCTCGATGCTTTGGAGCAGTTAGAAATTTTGAAATGTGTCCGTTGGAAAGATGATCTTGCCAACGAAATTTTGTATCCCTCCCACTCCCCACTCCTAGACCTACCACTCTTCTAAATCAAAAATGTAATTCTCTTTTCTTCCCAGCTACATTGTAACCTTTTTTACCCCTCCGACCTCCCTCTCTGACCAACCCCCCCCTCCTATGATCAGAAGGTATATATAGCCAGCGTGCTTCTATGAGGACCACCTGATGATGACGTTCAACGTCGAAACCTGGGTCGTGTGTTTTTAAATAAAGTGTGTGGAATTACAAAGTCAATTATTTCATTACATTTCAATATGTTATGCAAATTCCACAAAGTTACGCCTGAGACAACAAACATGAATTTGTTTATTAGAGACAGGTAATGGGGGCCTAAATGAAGTCGTGTCGTCATGGAAAACAAAGGAATATATCCGCACGCAGCGTCTTCGGAGAGGAGGACAAAGAGCGATAAGATTCTTTTAAAATCAGTTTTATGCAGTACCCCTATATTAAACAGATTATTTTTATTAACTTAGTTTAACTACCTATTAAACTTTCGTTTCTAAAGCGGAGAGACTGGAGGGAAATAAAAGAGGCAGGAACAGATTGGAGGGAGCTCTCTAAAATAGGAGCAGAACTTGCATTCCGTTCACGTAGCGGAATTAAATAAAGGCTATAAAGCAAAAGAAGTAAATTTAACTGCGCAAATATCATTTTGGGTGAAGTTTAATAGTTTGAAAGAAACATAAATATGTCTTTGGGTTTCAAAAACAAAATTAGAGCAATAACGTAAAGAGACAATCATGATGAATTCAATCGAAACCAATGCATTTATGACCACTTTTTCCTGTTTTCAATAACTGAATACTGCTAGAGATACTTTTGCAAATTGAATCATATTAAGCAACAAATTGTCCAATATGGATAGCTATTTCAGATGATTACCTATTGCCGGCCCCTGTGGCGGCGGGGTAACGTCCTCGCCAACTCGCGACGTCTGGGTCTGAAAGCGAGCTGCCAACCCAGAGGTCGCGGGTTCGATTCCCGCCTATATGGTTTTTATTCCACCTAGGGTTTGGATGTATGCAATTGTCAAATTTTTGCCAATGTTCAAAGTTCGACTAATTTGCCGAAGTGCTGTTTTCGGACTAATGCAAAATAAATAAATAATATGAGAGGGATAATAAATAAATTCAATGAGTGAGGAAAAGTATGCACTTTTACATTTCAGAGAATGCATTGAACTCTTTATTATTATTTGGTGATCTACCGTTCAAGGTAGGTTTTCGATGGACACCGAATTATCATCGCTATTTGCCTTTGCTTCCTCTAGCAAAAGACAAACTGACACCCCACAGTATATCCAACTGTTCTTCAATTCCGCATGCATTATACCGCCCTTCATTCCGTCCAATATGTCTATGCTCTCTCTTCCTCCTAATCTAACGAACTCCCTTCTGTCGCAGTCTTCGCATTCCCATCGCCACTTGAAATTCTCTGCATTCAATTTTCCTACCAACTTTGGATTTCTCCCGACAATCCCCTCTCCCCTCCCCCCCTACCATTTCCTCTACCTCTTCGCTTGTTTTCCTTTCCGTCTATTTTAAGTTTTCCAACCTCCACACTCGCATCTCAAAAGCCTTCAATCTTTGACGATCACATTACTTCAATTACCAAGTTTCCGCACTGTATATACATAACCAATCTCCATTTCAAGGTATCACTAATCTTTTCCTAATCTTCTTAATCGTCTTATCTGCCATCAATTCTCCCCTCTTTGTGAAAACTTCTTTGCCCAACGCAATTCTTCTACTGATATCCTTACCACTTTAACCATTTCGGTCAAAAACACTTCCATGATGAGTAAACTGGTCCATCTGTTCAATTTTTTGCCCTCCTCTTTAAACGTTTAACTTATCTTTCTTAATTCTCAAAAACCTCATAACTTTTCTTTTGTTTTTATTGATTCTCATTCCATTCCTATCATACTGATTTTTTAATGCCCTCATCATTTTGATATTTTAGTACCCTCCAAGCTACCACTAGGGTGTGATGCAGGGAGTGAATACGCACCAGATCATTGATTTTAACCCCTTGGCTGGCTGGCTAACTTAAGCTTCATCATCCTCAAACTGATTGTATGGACCCCTACCTACTTTTACTCCTACCTCCACCTGCCTGCCCCTCTCACCATTAAACCCGCATATTTACCCGTATTGAAAAAAGATGACGGTGGGCATCCCTGCATCACCTTCCTGCCTGGCGCTGCTCATTCCGAATTTCCATCCACCTTACGCACCCGAGCAGTCAGAGATATCTTTCAGATAAGTCACATATTTCTCCGATGTAATCCTATCTTCTGTAATAAAATAAGCAATTCTCTCCTAATTAATGTACTGGACGCTTTCTTGGAATCCACAAAACAAATAAATCCTGATAATATTCTATTTTCCTAACTATTAGTGACATTATTGCCACGGCATAATGCGCCCCTCTCTCTTTCCTGAAACCAAACTGACCATCCCTTATTTTCCCTACTCTCTGTCCTTGCGTTTAAGGCCCTAAGTACCATCTTAGCTGCGCGTGATGCCAAATCTTTTGTTCTATAGTTCCCACGTACGACCCGTTCTTTTTTTAACTAAGAAAGAGAGATATGGGCGATCTGACCGAGTCTTCTTGTCAAATTCCTCCCTCATAAATGTTCCGAATATGTCCATTTAAACATTTTCTCCCACGTTTTCCTATACTCTTTCGTTTTTTTACAGGAATGTCATCTAACCTCAAGACTATACTCGTATTTGATCTCAATTCTTTTAATCTCCTATCTGTCTCGCCGTAAAGTGTGTCTGGACTTAAGCTATCCTCATTTACGTCATATTCTCTTTCTATATCTAAGCTCTTTGGTTTAATGTATTTGCCATTTCGTTTCCCAATATTTCCCTACCATCTCCCTGAATTTTCTTTGCACAGAATTTTTGCACAGATGTTGTTCTCTTCTTACCTCCTGATGGTTCCATGAAAGACAATCATGTACAGCGAACCAATTTCATCATTCCAGTATGAATTGTCCATATTCAGTTTTTAAGTCCCTATGCAGTTTTTAAGTGGCACAAGTGACTCTTCAAAGATTGCTGAGAGAGTGTGGTGAGGGTAGGATGAGGATATAGGTGGACGGCCGACATCAAGAACCGACGACAACGTACAACGTGTGCGTGAAGTACTGAATTCAGACCGTCGGTTAAGTATATGCATGATCGCAGGTGGTATTGGCATTGATAATATAACAGTGTACACCATTAGCACTGAAAATTTGGCGATGCGAAATATCTTACGCTAAACTCGTCCCGAAGATCTTGACGGACGACCGAAAGCAGAGTCGCGGGTCTGCTTGCGATGACCAGTAACACGGCGATTATCCAACCTCCTTACACTCCCGACTTGGCAGCAGCAGACTATTTTCTATTCCCAAAAGTGAAGCCCTCGCTTAAAGGATACCACCATGGGACCCTTAGTGCTGTCAAAGAAACTTGTACGCGTACCCTTAAGGACCTTCCGGAATCCTACCAGGGAGACGTGGAAAAGCCGCTGACAAAACTGTATCGATGCTCAAGGGATGTACTTAGGAGAAAATTGAGGTATTGTACCAATACCTGAAATTAATCTATTTTTTCGAAACTTTTAGCGATACTTTTCATAAAAATCTTGAATTACATTGATTATCATCATTTAAATAAAATGGCATAACGTTATTTACCTATAAATACCATGCAATAAACAAAAATACAATAATTGTTTGAGTTTTCAAAAGATATTATATCACAATCTGCATTTATTAAGCTACTGAATTGTACAATAAATGACCTAATTTCTTCCAATTATTAAATAATTTCATATCACTACCTACACTTAATAAAATGCACTAATGAAACCCGATAGCATTTCAAATGTGATTACTTTGAAAGAAGAAGAAATGCATGAAGAAACGCATGAAAGATATTTCATAACTAGTTTAATTCTGTTAAGATCAGCGTGGTTAACTGTGAATGGTTATAAACTGAAGACAGATTTAAAAAATATATAAATGAATAAGGTAGTCAGCGTCTCTCGAGTGAAGTAATGCGTGTCATATTCCTTCCTTTTGGGAGTACGGTCGATGCAATCGCTCCCAGCAACGCCAGTGGAAACCTTGATACACGTACCTACATGAAGGTAACGAAGAGATTTCTATAATAGGTAGTCTGTACGAAAAATACGCGAACTGGTGCAATCTGGCGGCCATGACGCGGACTATAGCCCCACTCACTAACGGCGCTAGTTGCTTGAGACCAAATGAGCCGTCTGTGCTTGGCGGATCGTCGAGCTGTGCGTATGGTTCCAGTTATGTTAGTTTCTGTTATCCTTGTTTTTACTGTTTGTCGCAAATGGAAATTGACGAAATCACGGAGCTACGAATCAACATCAAGTTTTTAGTGAAGTGCAGTAAAAGTTATCAAAATATTACTGAAATATTGACAGCAGTTTACAGTGATAATGCTCTGAAGATAACATCCGTTTTCAAGTGGATTAAGCAATTCAAAGATGGCCGACAAGACGCCATGGATGATGCAAGGCCGGGAGGACCTTCAACCGCCTGTGTTGACGACAACATTGATCGTGTGCGGTCCCTTGTCGAAAAACTGTCCAAATGATAGATGACGAACTGATTTTAGGAAAATGCACCCTATTTTAACCGAACATTTGGGTTTTTTAAAAATGTGTGCAAAAATCGTGCACATTCTGCATTGATTGTTCGCCAGTTTCTGGCAAAAAATTCAATCACCATCCTTGATCATCCTCCTTATTTGCCAGATCTGGCCCCCTACGACTTTTTCCTATTTCTAAAATGCAAAAATGTGATGAGGGGACATACTGGGAACAATAAATCAAGAAACGACGAGAAAACTAAAAAGCCTAACTGCCGAGGATTTCCAAGGGTGCTTTAAAAAGTGCAAAATAAGATGAAATAAGTGCATAGCAACGAATGGAGAGTACTTTGAAGGGGACAAAATCGATGTAGACTAAATTTTGCAAAATAAAGTTTTTATGACCTCAGGTCGCGTATTTATTGGATAGACCTCGTATAATACATAAAACTCATTGAACAATAACAGCAGTTTTAATTAACTTAGATACCAGGACCGATAAAACAGACGAGATTCGTTTTCTTGGTGATTTTTTCACTATTTAATGGGTCAATCCACATTTTAGACTTTCGCGCTAAATAATTAACTCACGTGCCACCGCAGAGGGAAATGGCTATGAAATTATACAAAATAGGTGATAGGTCGATAACAATATCTTACTCTGGCTTTATCTGTAGGCTAGTATTCAATTTCCCAAATGCCAGAAAAAGATGTAATTTCCTTGTCATTGATTTCCTGCAGAGTTACCATGAAAATCAGACCTGCCAGTTCTTTGAGTCAATGATAGAGGGAAGCATATTAAGGAGTTAAATTTGCACGCAGGGACTGGTGGGTTCTTTTTCCGGAAAGATAAATCATTAGACGAGCTTTTCGAAGCAAATATGCTCCAACATCTTCTATTTCCTAAAAAAAGTTCCAGGAAAGTGACGAGAGAAGACAACGTCGGACGCCTAAAATAGATGTCTCAGTCAAAGCCAAAATATGTCAAATGGCACGTATGTGATTCTCCAATGAGATTTATAAAGAAGAAGTTCCGTCGGATGACTGCATTTTTGACATTTCAGGAAAAGGGAAGTTAATCGAACAACCGCGAACCGTTTAGGAAAAGATGCTATACTAGTATTTGTGGAAGATAAATGTTTTGCCACTTTTCTCAGTTACCCATCATGAGGAAAAGTGACGAAAATAAGTGCGATGATCATAAAGAGATTATAAGCAAGTTGTAATGTGAATTGAAAAATATACACCCTTGTCACAACTCCCTACCAGTAACCTCGGATTGACACCCACTTTCGATGTTGATGTTCTCATTTAATGTTAAGACACTCTCTTTATGCAAGTCTGTTAACTTGAAATACACGTATTCCCCAATAAGCTTAAGGAAATCGTATTCCTTAACTAAAGTATTCCTACTGTCCTGTTTTATACAATCCTTTCGTCTAGACCATATTCAAATATTGTTTCACGTATATTCTTCTTATTCTCGGACCGAATATTTCTTGCCTTTAGGTGTCTTCAATGCAACATCCGTGACTTTCTCGGTCTAACCTTTCCTCTAAAATTAATTACTCTTCTCTCATAAATAAACATTTTTGGTAAATCTCCCGCAATCTATCTTTCTGCAATGTGTCCCTATTTTCACATGCTAAACCTATTTCTATAAACTCAACTCAAGTAAAACATTTTCTTTCGCTTAGGACAGGAGCAGCCATTCGAGGAAAAAGGTAATCTGTCGGATCGGTAATGAACTTCTTCTTACCTAAAGACAGCATTTTTATAGCAGAGCGAACGTAAACATTAGATCTACTCCTTTTTCTTTATGCTAAGTTTTTTACTTGGTTTCCTTTTTTCCATTGAAACTTCAACAAGGAATGCCTCGGAGATAAGGACGCAGGTTGACATAACACAATCTTAAAAGTAATCTAATATTAATATCGGGCATTAATACATGATTTATTACATTAAATGTAGATTGAAAAAATTTTATCCCTAATGTCGCGTTAAACTATGATTTCAGATAACATATCACCCGATCAGTAAAAATACTGAGAAACTAAACGGAGCGAAAGGAAAAGGAAGGATAGAGTTTGACGAACTCACCAAGACATTTCCATGGCATCAGAATACGAGTGAAAAGTTTCTCCGGAAAATCAATAAAACTTTCCATCGTATCATTTATGTGAAAATAAATTATGGAAACACAATTCACGTTCGCGGAAAAGCTTTCAAGCAATTTTCTACCCAGGTAACACACTAATAATGTTTAAGTCTTAACATGTTGTCCTTTATAAGTGCGATTACAATGATACTATATTAGTCGAAAAATCATAATAAGATTGCATTCAGTGATATATGACGTGCCTAACAATTAGGACAGTCATCGTCTTCTTAATCTATCAAGAATCCAGTTTCAAAAAATACGACATAGAAGAAGGCATCATAGTACTAATCGTATGAACTTTCAACGGACTGATTATACATTTCCCATAGGATATAAGATGCAAATGTGAAAATGAAAACACTTTTACTTTAGGCCATGAAAACGTCCATGAGATTACTTGTTTAGAGGTATTTTTAAAAGTATATTTATAAGATAGAACTATGCCAAATGCTTATCATTTATTTGAATCTTCAATTTTAATACTAATGATTCGGAGGGAAGAAAATTACTCAGTTGTCAAGGTGACAACATTTTGCCTTTTCGTTTCAGATTTTTTCTGGCAATTTTCACCATTGATATAATTCGTGATTTTCTAAAAATATGACTCTCGAAAGTAATTACTTTATTCATCAGTGCATATAAAATATATTTGACGAGTAACGCCTCATATTTTGGTTTTCTCGTCACATGAAAATGGTGAATGCGAACACAGAGCTATGCAAAGGCATCGGTTCCGCCATGTATACGACCAATTACCAATTCTAACACGGAATAAGGATACCTAAATTTCTCACCATTCTTTGGACGAGTAAAATAAACCATTTTCTATGTCATTATACCAATATTCTAGATGGTATTTAGGATGTCACATCTGACCTGAAGCGAGTTAAAAGCTGCGCACAAGTGAATGATCAGAAATAATTGGAAACATTGAATAACCTTAAAGAATAGAAAAACCTAGATCCTTTTTTTGCGCTCTTGCTACAAATCTTAATTGAAATTTACTTGATTTTCCACGATATAAAAATAATTTTCCCGAAGGAAATTCCATTCGAAAAATTTAGCATGGTAAATACGTTTCCCTCTGATTATCTAAAGAACACTATCCCTCTCTCTGAAAACAAATAAACATCTCAATGTTATATAAGTGCCTACAAAATATCATGTACGATTGCCTTCGATTTTCAGATTATGGTATCATTCAAATAACAATCGTTGCGCCACCCGAAACGCAATTAAAAACGCATCCATTGAAAACTGGAATAATTCACAAAGTACTCATGAAAATCTTTGACTTTTAAGACTGCCCCGAAGTAATATATAAGTAGGATATGTTCAATTATGGAGAATATATATTCACTTGAATATTTCCGGTTTACCATATTTTCCCGACTTGGAAGTTGGGGATCTAGAAACAAGAGGTCGTTAGTCAAGACCACTGGTCACAAATTCTTCTGTTGATATACTTTTATGATCCATAATAAATGCGACCGGACACCACATGGCATTGCTTTAATCCCTCCAAAAGACACCAGCTGTGGTCATTTGTACAGAAATATGTCCCAAGAACCCCGGTTATGCGAAAAACAATGTACATACTGTCATGGGAAACGAACGCGTCGGAGCGCAAAGATTATTCCCCGGAGTTGAGAAAGTGAAAATTCAGTCAGCAGTCATTTACCAAACCCACCAAAAGGGAAGCTAAAGCAAACTGGAAGAATGACCGAGGCGAAGGTAAACATCGTGCTGGAAGCGTTTTTCGTGGGTAGACACTGGAGGGTGGGGGTGGGAGACGTGACGTCACTCCTTCCGAGGAAAGGAATGTATAAACCCGTGCGGGATGGGTCGTTAACGCTAACAATAGGACGCTATAAATTTCCATCGCGTCTTTAATGGCATTTGCAATAATTTAGAGGAAAGTCGAAAAACACAATGGACCACTTCCAATGCATCAAAAACCTGTCTCGGAGGATAAGCGCGGGGAGGGAGGGGGAGGGAGACGAGGACGGGAGGAGAGGAGGAATATCGTTTTTTCTGATCCATTCGCAGGTGTTCTTCCCGAAATTTACAAGCAATCTCTTTCCTCACTTTTTTATGCACGAGTTTATCTCGGTATAACATGAGGGGGGGATGGGGGGAGGGGGAGGGGGCCTCACAAAGCTAAGGCAAAATAAAATCCTTCTTAAGCAGTGGTCACAGTATCAAACGCATTAAAAAACGAATGAGGAATCCAATACGGACGTCCTTCGCCCACACTTATTGTCGGCATTCGCCATTGATTTGAAGGAGTTCACTTTTAGAAGGAGTACTAAGGCTTTTAAAATTCACGGCCGCTTGGGATTATTGCGATTTTCTCCATTGGGTTTGGTTGCCAGCCAAACGAAGCAACCAACCACTGCCTGGCAATCCCGGATATTCGTGTCGTCATAGACCGACCAGCCAAGGTAAATAATTTGGTTCCAAGTCAGTGCTGAGGTGAGTGAAGGAACGAAATGGGGCGTATACCATTAGCAAAAAGACGAAAAGGTTAGAGTAAAATAAAAAAAATAATATTTGCATATTTTCTAGATAACCAGCGAGACCCTCGGAGCATGGAAACTGCCCCCTTTTTCCTTTGGGCGGAGATTTCCTGTTGCAAATATCATTATTCCCCATAAAAGTATCTCCATTTCGTGTTTTAACCTCCTTTAAAATATGATTACGACAGGCCCGTACTTTACCAGCCCTCGATAGATAACAATACTACAAAAAATAAGAAAAATAATCGCGGATGGTGACGGAATTGCGGTACGAAAGGTCCTTTTAGAGACTCAAAATTAATTTACAGATACTTAGAACAGGAGAAACATCTAAAAAAATAAAACCTGATAACTTCTAGTCAAGAAAGTCATGATGACGATTTAAATTCTTCTCCGCACTGAAAAACACTTTTTGAAAGTTTAAAACGAAACTTAGCTAGCGATGAGTTAGTGTATAAATTATAATACTGATACATTCTGCTACAGCAGTTTATTCGTCAATTACAGTAGTCATTTAGAGGTTAATGAACAATGCTCGAAGGAAAATGAGCTGCATTTTCATTAAGAGTCATGAAAAGACACCTTGAGGATGTAAGTAATTGAGAAACAATTTTTTACTACATCAAACTGGAATAATGCATCCGAAACCGTCAAATTATGATCTGATACATACTATTTTAATTTACTAAAATTACAGAGGACGGATAATTTCAAAAGAAGATGATAACACAACAAGGGGTCCCTGCAAATTTCATTACCAAGTATGAATCGATGGATAATGCAATTCAACATATGATGAAGATACTAAAAAGAAAGAAATCAACCTCGATTCAATCAAATAGGCGTCTTTGATGTATTTGAAAACAAATAGGTGCCACATATAGTATATTTTATTCAAGATTATGTTACTAATTTAGCTACCGTAAATTCGTAACTAATATACGTACGTTAGTAACGTAGAGCGTTACTGACGTATTTACATTCCGATATTTCAGACAAGAACCCCTGATATTACATCGGGATAGCGTGTCACCACTGGCTATTATTTTACGGATGAATTACTTGATAATACATTCGCGGAATCGTTAAGCCAAATTCCATACACAGATATGATTCCGTATGCCTTTTCAGCTTCGTCCACTGACAAAAGCCACCGAACTACTATTGGATTACGATGAAAAATTCAGTTCATCGTAATTCTAGCACGAAATGCCATAGCGGCGGACCAACCAATTAGTGGCTGAATGCGTAAGATACAAAAATTACGATCCACGCGATACTCAAAAAGCATCGGAAACATCCGACCAGAAGGAAACGGCTGCATGCGGCAGACGTGCAACAGCGGTCCGCGGATCTACCGGCGCGCGCGTCACCTAGCATCGGGCACGGCGGCTGAACCCGACGCACCCCTAAGAGAGACGGACCCGCGGTTAATCAACGCACGGTCAGTTAACCCAAACGATCCGCGCAGAACGCGAGGAGGAAGACTCCCGCGCGCATGTGTTTACACGTGAGTTTAGCACGCGTTACGCCCATAAAAAAGGAAAACCCTTTCGGATTTCCTCCCCCACACGCGAGGGGTGGGTGAACAGCGGCGGAGATGGTAGTGGTATTCGGGGGGTGCGAGGGGGAGAGAAAGACTTTGGCTGGTCGGGAAAGGTGGGGAGGGGAGTCGGCGGCGATAAGTGCTGTTTACCGAGAGAGCGAAAAGTTTCAATCTCCCCACACCCCCTTCCACCTTAGGGAAGAGGAGTGAGTGGGGGGGGGGAGGGGGGAAGGAGAGGGCGGGAGGGAGGATAAAAACAAAAGAGGGCCGACCGATACGTCCTCCACGAGCGGGAGAGAGAGGGGCGAGGGAGGAGGGGACGAGGAGGCGGCGGCGGCGGCTGTGTCGTTCCCCGGCATCGTCCAGGGACGGGGCTCCCAAAAGTGACCTTGGCATTCAGTGGCTCCACCCGGGAGAGGGGGAGCCACACACCGGATAAAAAACGGATCGGAATGTATTCGGCTCTCTCCCTCTTAAAGATTCCCGTAAAACCTTCTCCTCCCTCCTCCCCTCCCTCACCACATCACTCCACTCCTTTGCTCAACCCATCCCTCCGCACGGAGGCCCGAAAAACCCCTTCCTCCCATCTGACTTAAAACCCCCGACCCCCGCTTCACCCCCGCCCCGCGCCTGCCACGCACCTGCCATACCCCCTAGGGCACCAAAACACGATCTGTTTCTGGGGGGAGGAGGAGGCGGTGGAGGAGCCTGGGGAGGTGGAGGACTGGGAGAGGGAGAGAAGGGGCGAGAGGAGGAGGACGCTAAAGGATTGAGAGAGCGAGAGAAACCAAAAAAATTAGGGGAGGGGGTGACGGACTGAGGAATGGGAGGGGGGGACCGGGTTTGGGGAGGGGGACTACAACACAAAAGTGAGAGCTCCTTAAGAAGGCACGGAGGCGCACGCTTCGCCGCTTATCTTTGGATTCACACTTCCATTTCAATTTGACGGTCGGGGGATGGGGGGGGACGGGGGTATGGAGTAAGGGAGTATTGGATGGGGAAGGAAAAGAGGATTTGGGGGTCGGGAGATTGAAGGCGGGCGCCTTGAAGGAACTCGCCGAATGAAGACGATCCGTCCGTCCCCGCACACAACCTACGGAAGATGCTGCGACACCAGGGGGATTCAATCTTCCCGCCTCGCAAGCGGTGCGGCGGCAAGAAACCCCCCCACCCCTTCCCTCTCGAGTCCCCCGGCGGTCAATGCCAGGGTGGTCGGCCGATCGTGAATTTCGGAGCGATGAAGAATGGGAAGGGGAGATTGGAGACCGGTATCGGGGCCGGCCGGCGCACGCCCCTGCTCTACCGTGATTGCCCGGAGTCACCGTTGCCCCTTTAAACAGGGCCGTGGAAATAAATATCCCGTGCGCCCCGTTCCCGAACGCCCATGGGCGTCACCGCGATGCACCAATTCCGACTTCCGGAAGCGTGTTCCTCCGTGAAATCAATCAGGTTAGTACTTGGGCCGTCCGTTCGCGGTTTGCGTATGCGTAATCAATGTGTCGTGCGATTAAAATTGAAATCATCGGCGAAAAGGCAAGGAAAACGGAAATAAATAATATAATAATGTTCCCAAATGGAATGAGAAAGAGTATATTGAAGTATGATTTTTGGTAAAAGCAGAAGTTTACTATAAATTATCATTTACCAATGGATTTTCCGAGTAAAATCTGAGTAAAGGGAACCAGTATTTGACAATAAATAAACCACGACCGGGTCTGCTCTCGTATGCCGTTCAGTTAGTCGGAGGACTAATTGAGCTACTTTAACAACTAACGAATATCATACTAACTGCATATTACAACTATTCGAGTTAAAAAAAATAAAACAAACTAAACCACCGAGAAAAATGTTTTGATGGGTATTACATATAAACGAATGGTAACAGTTTCACAACTGTCACCACGCATCTTTTTAATGAATTTTTTCACCCGAATCAGTGACAAATTTTAGACACCATACATGATTTCGTTTTTATTCGGAAATCCGTAGTCCATTTATTGAGCAGATATTATTGGGCTGCTGGAAGCAGACAAAACAGTTACTGATGTATCTAAATATCATAAATCCAAACATCCTAAAAAGCAACTAAATCCAAGTCAGATCAACAAATAGGCGTAATTTATCCTAATGCAAAAAGAACCACATGGGAATATATTTACTAAAAAAAGACAAATCATGAAATAACCCTGCCTTGACCTAATATCGCCTCCAACCAAAAGTTAAACAATATACATGAAGAACTATATGGAAATATATTCATCGCTAAAGATATGAATTAGTAGTGAGGGGATGGTGCTCAGTTCTGAGGGCGTGTCCATCGATACCTATTCTTCATCTTTGATCTACGATCAAATCTTCGTATTAGGATTTGGCAATGCGCATCGGTAGATTTAATAATCTGCCTTTTTTTTCAAAAGCCGCCCGTCCTCTGGACCCTTCCCTTGAGAACAGGGACGATTAAAATCCCATGGCCGTGGGAAGTGATGCTTCTAGCCCCCATCTGAGGTATCTTTCGATTTCCCCTCGCTCCAGTGAGCCTAGGTGGCCCATTCTCTTATCCCACGCTGTGCAAGGAATGCGCATTTCCTTGAAGAAACAATGCTTAAAAGAATTGGTGCTTAGCATTCATTGGGTCACCCACACAGAAAAGGACGGAGGAGAGGTATGAAAATTTAGGAGATGGACATTTATACCGTTCAACCCGATATTAGACACCCAACTCTTTTGAATAAGGAATGCCAATGTACTTTTTAAGATGCGAGCCTCGGAAAACGATAATGAAATTTCATAGGAGGACTGTTTCGGGTCTTGGATACCACAAGAGGCCGAGTGGGAAGTTGGAGGGGATAAAAGTCGAACTCCACTATTCTGAAGCGACAATTAATACTGGCTCCTATTAATTTTCTTTGCCGATTTCAAACTAAGGCGCTTGATATATCATTCCTATGCATGAAATTTGAATAAATGACCAGGGGTCAGGGCCAACTGTTGAATTGGGCGACTAGAAATTGGTCAGGTCGCATAATGCATAAATTGCTGACGATTAATACATATATTCACGACTTTAATAAAATTCGATATTTTTTTGGTTTTTCGCTTTCCGCCTGTATCAAAACCGTGATAACAAATTGTCGGGAATAACACTCCTATAATTACTCAATATAAATGTTGACGTTTTCATTCCTTGAAATTATGCTCGAAATTGGTGAGCTATGTTGCTTGCGCTAGAGGGAAAAAAACGTCTGAGGCGCTGCCCGCATCAGGCAGTAAATAATGAACCATTCAGTCACGATTGCTATCTTTGGAAAAATATCCGCTCGGCAATCAAAACAAAATATCTCACGAAACACGAGGGGTCACCGTACTAGGTAGTAAAACAAATTTTGCAGAAGGCCCTTCTATTTCCGTCCATTTCACTTTCTTTCGCTTGGGTGAGGACACGGACATATCAGACTTTTCCTTCTCTGATGTAAATGGCAGACCGTATCTACTTGCCAGTGTACACACTCGTGTAATAATCTAAAAATGTGTGGAATTCAGATCCTGTATCGATTGAGGAAAGCAGGGTTAAGAGGCTGTCACAGGTGATTAGGGCCGGCCTCGTAGAAGAAGGGCTTAAAAAGAGTTTAAGCAAAAAAACATGGCTAGATGTTAGAAACAGATCCGATTGCCAATAGCGATGGAGCATGCCAATACTTAGGCCCGGCTGACAACATTCAAGCACAATTAAACGCAAGCAGCCAAAACTTCACAAGACTCTGGGCTGGCAGCCAGCATACAAGCAGCTTCCTCAATTACGACCGGGTACCGAAAACAAGAACCGGTCACCCCTGGGCTGTGTTGATAGGATTGTCGCAGTTCAGCGCACTTTTGCGTACTATAACAAGGTCCTCAGGAATTTTAACAAATTACTGAAGATTAAATTTGTATACTTTACTCCTGACACCTCTTTTATACACACGATACTGATTTAATAAATTACGTTGAAGAAATATTCTGCTAAATCTTCTTACTTGAAAACTAAGCGAAAATTGCCACTGAATGCATGGAATCATAATGGGCCGCTTGTTAAAACATCACTGGCTATTAAAGACAAAACGCCGCGGCAATTAAGATGATTTATTTTGGGGGAATCGCTTCGAAAGGATGGGAATCCAATCACAAATCACTCTCTTCCAATCTCTCCGAATGAATTAATCAACGGGACCCGGACGGAAGAGGCGTTGAGTGGATGGCCCGAGGGAATGAATGGCTGGGGATCGTTTGAAAGATGGAGCGGAAATCCCAGCGCTAAGCGGCGGCTACGGCAGACAGGATTGGGACCGCCACTTTCGTTCCAAACGTGTACCTTTGTTGAGGAGTGGAACGACTCAAGATGCGATTGATTTGTCACTGTGCCGATTATTTGGACTCATCTGGTCATGGTTAACTAAAATGCTTTCATATCATTCATTCTCCGAGAGCCATAGTGAAATAAATAACGTCCCCACTGTAATGCAGTGATGATCGGTATGCGATAAATGAACATTATGTTTAGCCTAGAAGTCTGTGCGACGTCTACATATTGTAAATTCAAGCAAATTTCCTTCAGGGACGTGAATTTTTTAAGGTAGTACGGATGTGGGAAAAAACTTAACTAAGTTTAGGTGATATTTCAATGCGTGGGAGTATCAAAGAGCTTAAATATGCTGATCGAGACAGATTGAGGCGTAGCGCACTGTCCTGTACTATACTACATGTACGAATACAACACACTGAAAAGTGCAAAAGGTGTATGGGAAAGATATACACCTTCCTGATTGAATCTTTGCAGCGACATGTCGACCAAGTTAAAATAACACTAATTTAATTAATAACTAACTACCTCAACATAAAGTTATAATGTAATCGTACTTGGAGCTTGAAATGATCACATCTGGCGAGGCAATTGGAAAAAATAGACCGTTTTCTCCTAATAATGACGAGGTTATCATCCACCATTACTCTCTGAGGTAGACATTTTAGGATAGTAAACTTGGAAGAGTCTGAATCGGTGGCCAAGGGTGCTGAAAAAGTGTGTGTAGAAACTCGGAGCCCGCCTTATCTTAATTTAAACGAAAGAGTTCAATGTATTCCAATCTTCGTCAGTCTACCTAACGGGGGTGGACGATATCCCTATCTTCTGAACCATTCTGAGGTCGGTCATGCCTGAGAGATAAACTGGCAAAGAGTTTGGGAAGTGGTGTCGAGCGGGCTCCGCCTCATATCCTCCGAATGAGTACACATCCCCGAACAAAAAATCAAACCCTCACCTGATGCCGCTGCTCCACAACGAAAACTAGTTCGAGTAAATATAGACTTGAAAGTAGAACCACAGTGTCGGTAACAATAAGGAAAATATTCACTGTTCAAAGTTTTCGGGCACAAAGAATTGAAGACGGGAATATCATAGAGTAGGGTGCCACGTTTTGCCGTGCTAAGTAAGACTTAGAATTATAGCGATGCACACGTGGCCATCCAAAACGGTAGACCAATATCGACCAGGTGTTCGTGTCAGTTTTTTTACTTGATAGTAAAATACGTGGCATCAAGGACGTACCACGTTCACTACTTAAGAAATCATACATCGTTAAATGTGGTCTACGGTGGATATTTACGTCCATACGAATATTGTTGGGACCTACGTTTACCTAATAAAATTTCTTCTCACCTTTCAAGATTGTTAACTACTGATTCCGTTGTAGATTTTTCTTCAACGGCATAGGTTGTATGATTATTTAAACCTAAATAAATATGTCAAATTGGAACTGAAGGTGTCTGAATCCCATACGAAATATATTCATCTTGGATCAATCAAGGGCTTCAGCGACATGGTTTGCCGTTGGCACCTTTGTTAGTTCGATGGAGGGCAGACGTCGCACCGGTTAACGCTCAGAATATCGTCTCTGGTATAAATCACGTTTCGGTCATTGCTTTGCCAGCTAACGGATTTCCTTGCATTCTGTCTTTAACGGATGTGAAATGTACTCAGTCAGCCGTGCCATTGAAACATCCAAAAAATACCGCTAATATTACTTAAGACAGTGAGAGAACGCAAGACCTGAGCTCCCACCAACAGGGTATCTCTAGAGTTGAAACCCTGTCAGGGATGTTTTTAAGCAATTGCAAAATAACAGATGGGACGTGAAGAGATTAGAACGGAGCGACAGCGAAAAAGTAGAGCGAGAAGTGGGGGGAACAAGAAATGACAGGAGGATGGAGAAGTTGAAGAAGGCAAACATGTAAGCGACAAGGATCACCGGGGTGACCGAGGGAGTGGGTTAGAAGACCGAGGCAGTGAATTTGATTGATCATTTGGCTTTGCTATAAAGCGCGGCGAGATTATATGCCTCCTTTTCTTTCGCCTTATCCATCGACAGAGACGTGAACACACGAAGGAGACGTACGGACACTCGAGACCATTCGGAATAAATCAAAAGATCATCTCGTCCCTGGTTTCATTCAAATACGGAGTGGTACAACTGCAGCCCACAGGGAGGATCGTTCGAAAGCTGTCATCACGGGTGCCCATTTTGCATGGACGCGAGATCTTTTCTCTCAGAGAGATATTGTAATGGACGGCAAACGTAGTGGCAAACAGAGGAGGCCTCTTTGAAGAAACGATTGATTCGACAAATTATTTCGGAACCCTGAAATACAATATCCACTGCAAAATAAACAAGCCTGGGGACCAGAGAAAGATGCATCAATGATAGAGAGTGGTTAGGTAAGTATTTCTGAGAATCAATCATGGACTGGTAGGATAAAAATACCGCAAGAAATTAAAGTGAATTTGCTACAAGAATAAGAGAGACAGAGCAAATCTTGAATGAAAAATCCTGAAACAAGTACTCAAATAAAAATATGCGAAACTTCAGAATCGTATAGTGTACAATTTTTGGACTTGTCACATCGTTAAGACGAAAAATAAATGAAAATGGAATATGAGAGCGAATATAAGATATACAAAGGCCGAAAATATTCTTCGTGCGGCTGGAATATAAAGATTCTAAAGATAATAAAAGCACAGGTAAAATAAATTGTTTAGCTATATTTAGTACAAAATAAAGATTGCATTTAAATTGAATACTTATTTTCTATTTCAATGTAAAATTGAATCTAGTGGTTTTTTAAATGACTTTGCATGACAAACTCATGCACGTTTAGCGCCCATTAAGTATTTTGGAAACACATAGTCATTGAGGCATATTAAAAACTTGTTAGATATGGATAGAGGAGAAACGAGGTATTTTGAGAAAGTTTGAGGACAGAAAAGGTGGAAGGAGAAGAAATTGCGGAGTAGAAGGGTGTTGAAGTTGGAATGAAATATTAAGAATTTTTGAAACGGAGGACAACTCTCGACAGCGGATGAGCATCGGCAAGTCGAAAGATCCGGTGTTCAAGTCCCGGTCAAGGAAATATTTTTGCACTTGTGGTCTCCTCGATTCCGCCTTCCCCACCTCTCCTGTGTTCGTCTTTTATATGTGTTCCTATCCTTTTTCCTTATATCTAATTCCATTTGAATGAATATTTGTTCACCATATGGCGGGTTTTCGTGTTTGAATGTATGTGTATATATATATATATATATATATATATATATATATATATATATATATACATTATATATATATATATGTATATATATTCATTTATTTATTAATATTCACTCGAGTGTAATTTTATTCTCGTATATATTCACTATATCCCCACTATTCCTTTTCCTGGGAGCGACGAATTCGCCCGGACAAAGAATAGTGAACCATCAGTAAAAATAGCCGAGTGTATGATTTTTTCTGTCTAAAGATTCTTGCTTGCCTAAATATATCAATGTATAGCTAAGAGCCATAGGCCATTTGAGTGAGTGTACGATATTTCAAACACTTCAGTAAAATCAGATGATTAATGTAAAGAGGCCACTTCTGTGAAATATAACAGGGATGATTAAAAAACTTTTGCAGCTTCGGCTAAAGGGGGAAAGAACAGTTTCATATTATTTGATTGAATCATGATGAATTAATAATATCGAGAATATTTCCGACACTCATTAAAATTCGACACGATTAAAATTCTATTTTTTATGCAGTTAACGACACATATTTTTAAATAGTATTATGCATCACGACAGCCAACATATAATTGCAAAACGTTTGAATGTTAGTATTCAGGTATGGGAGGTATGTTATTATTATTAGGTAGTCTACCGGTTAAGGTAGATTTTTGGATGGACGTAATTGGGAGGTATGTAAGTACTTGAATAACTAAATCAAACTGTGTGCCACGAGCGAATAAATTCTTTTTGTGAGTTCAAACTCTGTAGTAAGCCTGTTCATTGACTAAATATCTTTTCAATAATCTAAAATAAAAATGGAACAGTACCCTGAGGAGTTGGTCAGAGCGAAAGATTTGGCTAAATTTCATTTAAAATGAAGTGTATTTCTCGCATAATTTAAGAGACACTTTCTTGCTAGTCTTAAAAGTTGTCTAAACTTAAACTTTGAAATAGTTTAAGCTAAATCTAGTAAGAAATTGATATTATGAACTGTCACTTGGGAATTTTCATTACTCGAGGAAAACACGAATAACAAAATTTGCACCCCATTTAAATATTTAAAGTAACTTCAATATTTGATTAAAAAAATCTTGGATATCGCCAAAATAAATTCATCTAATAAGAAATCATAAAAGAGCATCACTGCAGTTAGATGTTTACGGATCCCAAATGACAGGCATTAAAAACATGAGTTTAATCTTTTCACGAGCAAACTTTATCACCCATAATTTCCGAGGACGAATTAATTTTCACTGACTAGAGTGCGAATTTCAAGGGAGGAGTAATATACATTTATGGCCCGATCATAAAAAAGGCATGGCCTTTGGTATCTTCCAAAAATAATCTTCAAAAAAGCCTAATTCTTTCAAGCCACGGCTTATTTGAATGAATTGTTTTTCTCCCATTCTTTCCAGCTGCATCGCCTGTTTTTAAACATTACAAAACGCTCTAAAAGTACTGGAATGTGATCTGATATGAAATAACCAAGAGGTTGAGCCATAAAGGGATAGGAGGAGACTGGAATAAGAACAATTTTTCCGACACGATCCATGAATAGTTGATATGAATTTGCAGGAGGTCAGGCAGGATAACCTGTCACGCTATGAGAATATTGAAGAAAAAACTTGAATGGGGTGGATAAGTTATAGTAATGGGTAACGCTCTTCATTTTAAGGTTTCATGTCTTCCTAAACATCTCATTATTTCACCATAATATCTAAACAATTAATATCTCATATTCCGTAATCGTTATTGTCAAGCAATAAACTCGTATGCCCTGAATTTTTGAAAAAGTGGAAAAAATAAGTTTTTCATTCCAGGATTTACGATATTCAGTACCATAGCTAAACCGTTGAGTCTCTCTCGATACGTGAGTTGCAATTCATGATTGAGTAGTTTTCTCATCTCTTACATACTAGTCAATCATCTGAAAATGTCAAACACATTGAGGCGATAGGCATTATTTGGTTTTCATTGTCTTATATGAATTCTTCTAGCACGGCTTCCTGACTGATTTCACGCAGCCTGAACGCCTCACAACAGTTCCGAGTAACACGTGATTCTTTCACTGTATAAGTAAACCTTTGTTTGAAAACATCATCAGGTCGCCTATGCGTCGAAATTGGTAGTAATGTAATAAAAATTTATGAAAAAATACAAAGTTTAATTATTTAGTAATCATGAATTTTCACAAGTAGAGCCTGAAGCCATCGAATTCACGTCATTCTTTGATATCATATGAGAGAACTATCTAATATACATTGGGTACGCATGTCATACATGGTTACGCTAAGGCCAAGATACAAGTGGCCAAAATTTGGAAATATTTAAAAACTATTCAGCACACCTCGGCTATTTCAACTTTTGGATCACACTAACAGCGAAAGTAAGCTACTTAAAAAAAACCCTCCAGGATATCGAAACTAAAGGACGTTTTCGGTAATTGAAAGCACGAATGCTTGAAATTATGTTTCAGACTGCGAGCTCAAAATTTCCTAGATTTCTCCTCAACCCACAATTAAAGAAATTACGAAATTCTTTCGTACTTTTCAGATATTTTGTGAAATGTACGAGGTCACGTTCTAAATTATTAGGCTACTTTATGAGGCCATTGGGCAGTTATCCTGTTTTATGATAAATTAAAAACAGGCGTTCTGAATGATTAGTAGTACACACCCAGCCTTTTCATCCATCAACGGAGATAGTCTAATGTTCACAGAAGTTCCCTTTAGGTGTCTCAAATATTTTTACCCTCACACGTTAAATTTATTTTCGGTAATCAGGGAATTATATTTATTTAATTTTCCTAACTCTCTCTCTCTCTCTCTCCCTCTCTCTCTCTATGGATAAATAGATCAAACCTTTTATCTATAAACTGAGGATAACATGTTTTATGGTACAAAAAGAATCGAAAGCAAAATGTCACCAAAATAGCAAAAGATAACGGAAATGATTTTTATTCCTAATTCTTTAATACTGATTATGATTAACAAGTGGAAAATAGTGTTTGACAGCTTCCAGAGAAAAGGTGAAAATGGAAGGTAATTGGTGTTTATAGTGTTTTATGATTTTGAACCATGAAAATCTTTTCTAAAAAGTGATAAAACGAAACTTCGCATAGGCAAGGTAATTACATTAAAAAGGCATTCGTTTTAAGAAAAAGTGCTTTGAAAAATAAATAATGAAAATTTGTATAATTTTTCTCACATTTCCGAGTATGAGTGGAAAAAATTCGAACCCAACTGAATAACGTTTAAATTAGGTGTAAATGAAGAACTTTAAGGAGGTTTTACCCAAACAGTTTTTCGGTACTTAGCATTTTAATATTTCTCCAAAATGTGACACTTTTCAAGATCGAATGATCGCATGAAATAAACAAACCTTAGAAATATAAACTATGAAGGCAGCTTGTGTTATAAAAGCCTAATTAACAGTCGGACAAGACATTATATTTCACTAAATGGTCATAAATAATTATTTGAAAATGTGAAAAAATCAATTATTGATAATGATGCTTTTTTACTGCATTATCCCCAAACCTCTACAATTAATACAAAAAAAGATTTTCTATTTTAGAATTACATCACGCTGAACTTTATGAAAATTCTTTTATTACATAGATTTCTCGGGTATTTCCAATTTGTCAAATATCATCGAATATTCAAGATCGAGTGACTCAAATTTGCATAGCTTATATAAAACTTTTGCAAGACGCCACTACGATTTGCTTGGTACCACTCAAGCAAATAAAAAGTCATAACCCTTGTGTTTCCCCGAGGAGATTAAATTCATATCGATTCTCTTCGGACATGGTATCCAAGAGATATATATATATATATTAAAACCAAAAATAACTAAATATACGCATTTTATTAACGTGACTGATATCCACCTTACAACCCGAGATTTCACTTGGTTCGACAACAGAGCAAATATTTGCTTACCGGGTCGTAAAAAGGTATCGTCACAGGCTACGCATGAGCAAATTAACAATTCCTACCGCTTGTTGGAGCTTGGAGTTGGTTTCCCCAGCTACAGCAACGCCAAACTGGGATCGGAGACGCGATCGAGCCTCCTTACGCAAGCGGGTTAAGAATCCACCCTCATTACACGGACGCCAATCGTGCACGGATGAATAGCCCGAAGGACACGGGTCGTGTGCAGACGCGAGGGAGTCACCATCCGTGCAAAACCTCTGGAGCAAAGAGGCTACCTGGCGGGGTGGGGAAGGGGAGTTGTGGAGGGGGGGGGGGAAACTTGAGGCGAGACATGAAATGAGACCAGTGGGAGGTGGTGTATGGAATCCTTGCGCGGGGGTAATCACTCGTTCATCGAGGCCTTTGCCCTTATTTGTCGCAACATGGGGGCTGGGCCGTATAAAGCCCATTTGGGCTGGTTTTTGGCGTGCGAGCGGGATAAGAGAGGCACGGGGAGGAGGCGGGCAGCGAGGTGTTCGGAGGTGGTGGATTTGGGGGTGGTAGGGAGGGAGGGGGCGGAGGAAGAGGGATGAGGCGCACGGTCGGAAGCCACCTGCTCCTTTAAGAGCGCCCGTGGCCCGACTGAGGGGCGGGGAGGAGGAGGTAGGGAGAAGAGCGGGGAGGGGGCGGGGCGCGCCCTGAGGGCAATTTCTCCAGCGGATTTGGGGAGAGGAGGCGGGCGAGAGGGAAGTGGAGGGACGTGGAGTAGTCCTACCACCGCGGCGGTGGCCCTCCGGCTCCTTCTCCCCAAACGCCTCCGCCGGCACCCCGATTGCCCTTGGCACCCGTCCAGAGGGCAAAAGGAACCCGAGGGTCCGAGGGAGGGGAGAAGGATAGGAAGGAGGGGGTGGGAGAGGTTTTTAGGATATTAGAGGCAATGGGAGAGGGGGTTTGGAAGGGGTTTCGAGTCGTGTGCGTGTGTGTGTGCTGGTAAGGGTGCCACGAGAGTAGGGAATAAACGGGGGGGGGGGGGGTGGAGAGAGGGAGGGATAAAAATCCCCAGGGCCGGTGGGACGAGTGCCGCGGGACAATTGAGAATGGGAAAACGGTCGTATAAAATTATCGCCAAATCGAGAAAATGGTTTTAAACACCGCCGCCTTTTGATGCGGATTCGTAAAAATATCTCCACGGGCTTCGGGGAGGAGGGGGTGTTGAAATGAATGCCATCGCCGCCGCCTCCCGAAAACCTTCACGGTTGCTATCAATGAGCGATTATTCACGATCCTTTCGTCGAAACCCGGAGGTTTTATTGTCGATCCCAGCCCACGGACGGGACAATGGGGAACAGGAAAAGGGAGTCGACAAAGAGAATGAATAACTCAAATGGATGTTTGTATACAGCCGTGTAATGAAAACATTAACATTAAAAAAAAATATTTTCACGACAAAGACCTGGCATGCGCCGTTGTAATTAAGGCGCCAGTATAGGTAGAGGATAATAGAACCAAATGTGTACTCATATGGAAAATAAGGTGCCCCATTCGCGACTCAATGTTAACTGTGGTCAAAACTCTTCCCCAGAATACATTTACGTTGAACATTTTCATGCAAGCCAGCTAGGGAGGGTGCGCGATATAAACTTATCTCAGAGGAGAATAACTTAAAATTAATTTTAATAAATTTAAAAAGTAATTCTAAATGAAGTTCTGATAGCCAGGGGTTCAGAAACGGTTTGATTATTCGAAACAAGATTTCCTCATAATTATTTCAAACAACTCAATATCATTTCAGGGGCAATGATGGGATTATAAAAATCTTTGTAATTGAAATAAAGCTAATTAAAATGCGTAAATCATATATGAAATGAAATTAGTTTCGTGTAGGTTCGACGAAACAGCAGATAAATTAATGCCATCGCGCAAATTTCAACGGGGGAAGGAAAACTCTGTTAGCATCCCAGTTTATTAATATACAATAAATAATAACTAGCAGAATAATGGTCACAAGTTCTTTAAGATTAAAATTCGGCACACACATCACGGTGCTAGTAAAAAACCGCAGGGATTACTCCGGATAAAATGAACTTTGTAAAACAAAAAATCATTTTAATAATTACCAGAAGGAAAGAACAATTAAAATAAAAATATTAAAAATTAAAATTATTAGGGAGAAGACTATAATTGTCAACGAGAGCGAATCGCCACCAAAAAAGCGATCTCAAGACTTTTAAGAAGATTAACATAACATAATATTTCTAATATAATCACTTAGATTTCCCATCAGAGAAAGGGAGCCCGACGCAGATCTACGGACATGGGTACAATACTAATTTTCACGCACGAAACCGCGCCAGCTTCAATGCTTATGGTACGCTGGGGAGTCTTAATAACCCTTTACACTCCGCACTGCCGAAGGAGACCAATTACAATAACCGTCATTAGGACAAAGGGTTATAAAACGGGAAAAAATGTCCCTTTTTATCTGGGGGGCTAATAATAAACTCCTTCGCGTGCACTGAAGTGCATTCAAAACGATGACATTAGCGGCGGCCTAGACGGCCGCAATGAAAGAGACTCCCTTCAAACTACCCAGAACACCCTTCCCATCACATTTTTTTTATTGACGGAACCCGAACGCGATATCGAAGTGATCAAAACGAAGTCAATAGCGACGCGAGATCATTAAGCTATCGAAACGGCTCTTGGAGCACATTCCCGCGAAGGATTCATCACCTGGCCGAGTATCGTTATTCAGCCGGGAGGGGATTGGGTAGGGGGAGGAGGAGGAGAAAGGGGTTGCTGGGGAGGAAGGAGGAGGCTTGAGGGGAAGGGCGCGCAGGAGGGGGAAAGTGTAGCCCTACTTTGTCGGCACGAGAGCCTGGCGAGGGGATGAGAGAGAGAGAGAGAGAGAAGGTGAGTGAGTGAACGAGAGGGCAGGGGAATAGATAAAGGAGTCTTTGCATAAAATAGGAACGAACAGGCTTCCTTCTCTCATTCCCCGCACAGAGGAAGAGCGAGAGGGAGAGAGAGAGAGAGACAGACCAATGGTGTGATGGAGAAAGGGAATGAGAGGTCTGGTGGGAGGGACGAGGAGAGAAGAGGAGTGGGAGGGAGGGGAGAATGGAATGTCATAAAAACCACTTATCCTGACATCAATTCCAGGGCGGAAAGGTGTATGGGGGCTGGGGGATGGGTGGCAGGGAATTTCGGGGGAGGAGAGGATTGTGGGATGTGTTGGTAGGGAGGGGGCAGGGAAGGGCGAGTGAGGGAGGGGGGTTGGGCTTGGAAAAGAGAGTGGGAAGGCAGGGCAGATACGGGACGGAGGCGAGATGAGCGACACAGAGAGAATGGGGGAGGGGCGGGCAAGAGTCTTCCGAAGGCATCTAAACTCCCACCCTCACCCCGCCTCCTTCGTGCCTATCTTTAAAAAATGACGACCCGCTTGTGTTTTAGATTGCCCTTATGTTTATTTTTATCATTATTAATTATTATGGGACAGGCTGTGGACCACGGGGGGCTTGCACGGCATACGCCCCCCCCCCTCTCTCTCTCTCTTCCGACGAAAAACATGAAATACTTTCTCCATCCTACCGACGCGGGGAAGTGGGGGAACGCGGTAAAAACGGTGAACCACTAAGTAAAATGAAGAAAAACTCCCGACCGCCAATGATTTTTAACCTCCTTCCAAAAAAAATTAATTCTCAACAGTTCCATCATGTGATTAATACTGAAATAATTTCCAAAAGGTATCCCTTTCTTCATTTCCTTTTATCCTGCCTGGGTCCATGCGTGAGTCTTTGAAATGGAATACAAATACGAATTTGAGATGCGCGTTATCATGCTGAATGTCGGATCATATAATCCATACTTTTAAATTTCCGGCCTGACGTAACCGGGAAAAAAGCAATACTAGTAGAATAACTTGATTTTTTGTTAAAATTAAGTGAAAACAATAAACTCGGAATATTATCTGGCCCAAGTGGTATTTCTCATACTAATACTGGGGAAATGGACAAAAACCATCGATGTAACTTGATTTGATACGTAACACCGGCTACGGATATTCAATTCGGATCCCAGTCTCAAAATTTTTAAACTTTGGACACGACGCAGTCATAAAACATCACGCAAGATTCACAAAATTCGTTTTAATTTTTTCCGAGACACATCGGCATGCTCATGAGGAGAAAGATCATTTCTTTTCCTATCCCTTCGAATATCACATTTTTTTAAACCACTATTTAATTTGCATTTTACTGTGAGCTAGTTTACAAGCACAATTTTAAGGGGTCCGTCTCTGACAGCCTGACCATTAAAAACGCGGGCGTGACCAAGCCGTGAGGTGCGCGCGCCTTTAAAACCAAACAGACCTGGGTCCGAAGGCGCGACGGAGAAGGAGGGAGGCGAAAGAGGGATGGTAGGTGGCTGGGTGGGTGGGTGGGGCGAGGGGGAGTGGAGGCGAAGGAGATGGAGTGGTATTAGGAGAGGGACGGGGGAAACGAAGGCGGCCGGCCCGGGAAGTGTGTGGGGGGGGGGGAGTGGAATGAGTCAGGGAAAGTGGAGGCCGAAGCAAAAAGGTTTAGGAGCGGCGTTAGAGAGAGAGAGAGAGGCGGAATTATTAGAATGACAGGGGAGAACGGAGAGGGAGGGACGAGCGGGAAAACAAAGGACTTAATTGGGGGCGAAATTGAGACTGGTTAGAAGCCCCGCGAGTCCCACCTTCGCCCCTCTTTGAAATTTAAACAATTCTGCAGTGAACGCACGAGCAACTGCGAATCACACTCGAAGTCAAAAAAGTCTCTGGATAAGACTACACACGGATCGCGCCTCCGGATCAGAGAGCGTCCTCAACTGGACAAAACTAGTAGTGACATTAGAGGAAAATATAAACACAGCAATCAACCCGAAGGTCGTTTGGTAGGGGACGGTAGAGCTCACCCAGTACTAAGCACGATGGCGTGTGAAATTCACACATCAGGGTAGGGGGGCCAGTTGCTTTCCCTGTGCCGATTATGGTTTCCCTGGACGATCTGGTACCTCAAAAATCACCTAGCTTGGGTGGAGCTGCAGGCCCAGAGAGGCTTGCCCTGGAATCGAACCCGGGCCTATCTGGTCAGTAGTCCAACGCTCTACCCCTGGACTTCACACACACACACACATATACAGATATGTATAATTTTTCCATTTCCAATAAAAGCTATCGACTCACTCCCATTCGTCGGAATTTATCGAGATAAATATCTATCTGTTTAGTAGACAGCATGTTACTTGGTACATTCAGCAGGGTAATTAAAATTTTCATTATCGACCCAGATTTCCACAAAGTCATTCTCAAGGTCTTTCAGGGCACCTTGAGGAAGATGTAGTAGTTGGAATCCAGACAATTTAAAGGCGTGAACTTGAAGTAATTAATTATTTAGGCAATTCATATCCTCTAAGGAACAACTGAAGACATGGTATTTGTGCCTGTATATTGATTTTTGTAAAACTAAACAATTAGTTTATCTCATGAAGAATTGTGCAGAGGCCCCTATAATTCAATCGGTATCATAGGAGGCCTTGAAGTGATGATTCATTATACGAAGATTTCCATGTTTCACTTCGACGAGAAACCACAAAACAAGGTGTGTCGACAAGCGTGGCCCACTCTCAAACTTAATGCTCCGCATTCAAATTTTAACTCGGCATTTTAGGCAAATAATAATGACACCCTAGTATTAGACACAATAAAGAGCAGCTGTCCATAAATCCGCCGCTGAAAAAAATATTGGCGCCAACGCAGATATTTTTTCCTAAAAGGATAATTTAATTGACGATAGTGTTACTTCGTCAGCGGGCACGATCTGAGAAAGATCTGATCGTTTAGTTTCATCGCAAAAAAATGAGCGCTTAAATGTGTCTTTTCAGCAAGTATCAAATTATAAGGTGACCTTATCATATAAGTGGCGTATGATGCGGGTGAATTCATTTCGGGTAATTCAATTTCAATTCAATTTTATCATTCGCTAAAAGCATAGAATTATGCATGGCTTATGCTTGTATAAAAAGGTATTCCTTATTTCTAATTATTAATTTTGTTCTGTATGCCGTTTTCTCATTTTTAAAATCATGTACTAAAAATATGAACATAAAGAAAAATAGCATCATTCCCGAAGAAATTTATGTAATTTTTATTTCATTAATCATTAAATATGCATTTCCCACAAAAGTCCCCCAACTTAAACAATAACTTACGATGTTCCTTTTTGAATTCTCGTTTCTTTTTCTTTATCATGGGCGAAATAATGTTCCCCTCCCCCCTTCCGACCCTATATTTCCCTCTAAGGTCTTAATATAACCGGCTGGGGTGGGGATAAGATAGGGTGGATTTCTGGAACGGAATTCTCGCTGCTGGTGAGCTTCGATAATCAAGAAGCAACGCAGCGTGATCTCGGGAAATTCTCATGCCCGCAGGGTGTCGAGGTCGGGATTGTGGCGCACGATCCGACCGATCATTCGCGTGAATGGATTGCCAGCCGCTTTATCGCCCAATCCACGTAGGTCGGAAGCACACTTCGGCGAGAGGAAGGGAGGTGAGAAATCCGGCGTCGAAATCCGACCGATATTAACGAAATGAGAGCCCCCGGGATCACGAGACGAGGTGTTCGAACATCCCTCCCTCCACCCCCGATAACGAATACCCACCAGGAGATTCCTCCGTGGGTGCGAGAGGGGAAGGAGAGAGATAGGGGGAGCAGGGTACGGGGGAACAAGGGAACCATAAACCCCCTCTGGCACCTCTCACGCGGTACGAGAATGAAATATGTTCATGGTAAGGGTAATTTATGCATGGAAAAAACTGAACGAAAAGTGGAGACACACACACGAGAAGAATTCATGAAGATGCTGATGTACGAGGGTCATCCGGAAAGTAGTACCCGTTCGTGAAATAAAGACACAAAAGTAAATATTAACAAACATAAAAAATTTTATTTGAAAGAGGATACTTTAAACTACTTCTCAACATAATCTCCAAGCAAATTAAGGCATTTGTCATAACGTGTGACAAGTTTCTGTATTCCTGTTGCATAGTCCTTCGCCGCCAGCTCATTGAGATACGCGAGGGACCCATCTTGCACAAATTTTTGCATAATGCAGATGGTGTTTAACAATTTCATGAACAATTGTTCGAGAAACATTGGGAAAATGCTCACAGATGTCATCAATTGTGACGCGCCGATCGTTCCTCACGAATTCGTCAACTGAGCTCACCAGTTGGTCTGTAATGACAGACGGTCTCCCCGAACGCTCATCGTCGTGTGTGTTCCCCCTCCCCATGTTGAAGTTGCGACACCACCGCCGAACAGACGACTCGTCCATTACATTGTCTCCATACACCTCCTTTAATTGGCGATGAATATCACATGGGCAAGCCACTGAAGCTATCTGACCTCGTCCAGCGGCTACTCGCGTCGTCAGCACTTCATGCGGGACGAACGGGTACTACTTTCCGGATGACCCTCGTATTATCCGGTGTGGGATCAGGCAAACTAATATTTATTGCAGGCACGATTGATTCCCAAATAACGCGCTCGGCAGAAAGATCAAAGGTCGCGAATTCGAACTCCGTCTACGGGAAGGGTTTCAAGTGTCATATGATATTTTAATTTGCGCGGTCTTTCTGTAATATTCCAGTTCTTTAATTACTTATACAAATATTTCTTCCTTATATTTAACGTGAGCAGGTCGGGGGAGCTCCCTAAAATGTGGTGAGCATCCCATGATGGAGATGGAATAGTAGATATATGTATCCACGCTACGAAAGCTATATACACGAGTCATTCTTAAGGACCTATAACATACGATATGTAAATCTTCGCTTCAACTTATTCCCATCCGTTCCCCTGTTTAAGTTACAGTTGTCTTCAGTTCGCAGTTTACCTCGCTTGCTTCTAGTATCTGTCATAGGAAAATGGCAGTGAGGCCCATCGTTGGTGTCGTGGGCAACGACGTGCAATTTTCTTCAATTCATGTTTTGAAAGGTGAGCATAAAGCACTCACGAGTCAAAGGTTGAGCATAACGGCTTATCTATAGTGAGTCGGGAGTGGCAAGGTCAGTTTATTTTCAAATTCGTGTAACACTTGAAATAATGGATATTTATGAGACACTTCAAGCTTACAACTTGGGAGCCTTCATCCTTAAGAAGGGGCACCTCGGCAAACGCAAGTGATTACGTGGGGTCTCCCAATACTCCGAATTGTACTGTCCACATGTTCACAATTTATTTGCTTTTAAATTGCGATTTTTTGCATAAAATTTTTCATGTACTATTGTTTGATTCACATTGCTTTTTGCAGGTTTTCTAATGGTATCATTTAATTTTTTTCATGACTGCTATTTGCTATTTTCACATGTTACAAATGCATAATTCTTTGTCCCGTGGTCTATATACTTATATAGTCTTTGAAAGATTCGGATTGTACTGCAAAAATCTAACGGGTTGATATCTGTGGTTGGCAAGAAGGACCTGCAAAAGAGAAACTGCAAAATGGAAAAAGATAACCATAATTAATTGGAACCATTCAGGGATTGGATTCAATAATTTTAAGAAATTTGTCTCCCAACCGAACCACCAAAGCTCAACGGGGCTAAATTTGACTATGAGGCAGAATACTGTTAACACGGTACGTGCTATCCCTTCCATAAGCCCGCAGACAGTCATCGGCGCAGTACGAGTAAGATTTGGGGAAAGGTGAAAATATTCGTGATTCAGGGTTGGTTTTCACCTAGGATGCGATAGTTTTACGTCGCTAGGAAAGGCTAGAGGTACCTGCCAGCCATTGAATACGAATGTAACGAACATTTTAAATTACTCTGATTATTCGAGATCCAACACAATTTTTAGAATCAGAGCCTGGAGTGAACCCGGACACTTTATTCTGTCCAACGACGCTAAAATAATAGCGAAAGAAGAAAAATACATCCCGAGGATTATCAGAGAAGCCATTGAAATCGTTAAAAGGCCAGAAAACTTTAACAGAGAGGATGGATATCCACTCCACAGTGCGTGGAAAAGAATTATTCCGCGCAAATATCAGGAAGTTCCCTGATTGGCCAAAGAAATTTCCCGGTATTGGCGCCGGATTTTCCCTATATAAGACAGGACAACAAACTTCTTTTCATCCTTGACCTGAGGACGCCAGCAGGATAGCTGGCGAAACTGTTGTAAAATTAAACGGACGCAGCCCGAAAAATGTGGAAATCACAATTTTTAGAATATTCAATATAAACGTGATTTCGATCATAACGACGGGATAGCTAAACTCGTGAAATAGGAGAAAATAATTTTTTCCACATCTACCCTACATAAAATGCTTGGTATATCCTAGTTTCACCTTAGCGTTCTGGCTGAAACCTCTCTTTCTTTCCATTCCCCCCTTACTTCGAAGTCTATTCCCGATTAAATCAAAAACACCTCGTCGAGGATGTGGTAAATTTTTGGTAGTTGATTAAAATTTGTAACGCTCTAATCCATGAATGTATTTAACTATTCCAAGGGAGGTCTCCCAGGAGAAATAGAGGGAAGAAAAGTATTTCATTTTAATAGCAGTAGTTTTTATGGGAGGCGACCGACAGGTAAGGTCATTTGCGCCATTAGGGATGGATGGGAAAGGAAGGGTGGAGAGAAACCCGGCGTCAGCATTAGCTTACTCTTGTAGAAAGGCGCCAAGTCGCAGCTTAACGAAAATCAAAGGCGCAGTTTAACGTCCAATCTGACGGACGTCGTACTCACTCAAAGTGCTCTCCACAAAGCACCTCAAGTAGGGATCGAGTGACCGCTGAAAAATATTCTCCAGGATTTGAACCCGGGGCCTCTCGGTGGGGAGCCTGTACTTCAGCCACCGCAGCATAACGATCCCCATTTTATTCTAATATCTTCAAAAATGTCTCTTCACAATAGTAGTTAATGTCGCATGTAAAACACACGTTATATTTGAAATTTGAACACAGAAGAGACCAGAATTAGAAAAAAAATAGTCGCAGGACTTTGTCCTCCAAGTAATTTAGTTTCCATCTTCGTTTAAGGGGAATCTGTAAGAGTGGGCGGAGATTTATCCAGGATGCGATTCCACGTACGCACGACTACGCCACTTGAGTTAATGTGGAGACATCGATTCACATTATATAATGCTGCAATTCATCCTTCAACTGAAAACCATTACATTTGTTCGTTTCACCAGGGCGCAGATTGCTGTTTGAGCAGGTGTTGATTGGAATTTTAGATTGAGCTTCACTCTGGAATAAGTGTCCAAGCATATAATCTACATATTGCTTCGCGACCACTATGATGGGTGGTGTAAGGATCGCCGGCCATTAGAGTAACTGGTGATTGGTAACATATGGAATTTTGGAAGTTAAATTTTTCGTAGTTTATGTTTCCTACCTCTGTGGTATCCAATTATTCGAAGGAGAAATGATTCTTTATATGGATTGCTCCGACGGTCAATTTTCCTCAACTCCTCACTGTAAGTTCGCCTAACACTGTAATGCGGCCCTAAAGTTTTTACGTTAAAGTTTACGTTAATTTAACGTTTACGTTAAAGTTACGTTTAAGTTTAAGTTAAAACTTTTGTTTCCGCATTCAACTCGAATGCTTTGTATCTATTTGAATGTTTAAGTCGTGCATGTAATATTTGTAGTCCCAAATCATGCCATCCATTAACAATGAGTCAATGAGTTCGGCGAATAATTTGAGTTTTATCGCTCGAAATGAAGTTTTAAACCCACGGTCACGACCATGTCGGTCGACGTAACGTCCCCATCGAAGCTACTCGGCTACCTCTCATAGCAGGTCTTCATCCCGTGAGCGAGGAATTCCCGTGGAGCGGTCACCCACGCGACCGCTCTCGCCAAGGTAACCTGCCGACCTCCAGAACCAACTGGAATCTCAGAGGGCACCGGGTATGTGTGCTATGAAGACCAGAGGGATTTGAACCACGAAGGCAGCCGCATAACGAGAGTTCGTTAACGGCTGATCGGGATCTGGTAGCATGTACGGGTACCTCATTTTTCATACGGTTGGTGGAGCTACGGCAAAGGGCCATAAACGCCCGCTTTTAGCTCCGGAATGAAGTGCGATAAATTAAAACTCTTGGGAGAAGCGTGGCCGGCGATCCCCTCGGGTTTCGATCTCATGACCCTTGTTTTTCACAACTGAAGTCACGCCATCCCTTGGACCATTGTTAAATATTTATATTGGGGTTTCCCTCATGCAAAGCCATGAATCTTGTCTCCACCTAATCTCTCCCAAGGGAGAATTATCTATTCAAAGGAACTTGAGCTCTAACTTTTACAATCCAGAAAACAATGTTGGACTCCGAGAACCAATTAAGATGCGGCGCACTGAGATTGATTTTGAAAACCGTATTCCGCAAAATATTTTACCGTGGCATTTGAAAATCGAAAAAAAAGCTTGCACTGCAGTAGTAAATAGAATCTGCTACGAGGTTCGAATAACATACACATTAAATTAAATTAAGTAGCATATTTGTACTTAAGTATAGTAGTAAATACAATTTAGTTTTGTAAATATAGCACGTATATGATATTTCTGTCGTAACATTAATGCAATACAGCATTTTGATAAAAACAATCCTTACACTTATTATTTATGTGACAATTAAAATTCATTATGATGGAATGGGTGTGTAGTAACTCTCTAATAAATGTATTCAAATCGTCAAGAACAGTTTAAAATTAGTGAATAAAATTTGAAGCAGAATACCGATAATCAGAAATGATTTGAGGCTTTTATGTGACTCAAGAAGGTACCCATTGCTGCGTGACAATTTTCACTATTAACTCAATCAGACAGGCGTCGCGACGGCCGGTGGATTTTTGAGGAAACGAGGTAAGACGTCATCATTATGGCCACACGAGGACTATACACTCTACCCACACTAACCGTCTGATACATTAAGAGAAGGTTGGGGGTGGGACAGAAGTCAAAAGTAACCTAACCGCCGCCACCTTTGCCGAGGGAACCTCTAAACTTCACGTCGGATTGAAACGGAGTCCACAATAAACAAAGAAAAACACCCTTTCGGCCGTTCCACATCACAGAACCAAGAACATTATGCCGCCGTCTCTGAACCTCCTTCGAAACCTCCCACTCCGTTTTCCTTCCACGACCCCCCCTTTATCTCTATTCCACCCCCTCCCCCCCCGGCGTCCCCTCCCCACCTCAATCCAACTCCATTTCTATCGAAAAGACGAGCGGCTGCCTAACACGATTCGCCTCACGTCATTTCACCCGAAACTTCCGTTCCTTCCCACCGTAAATCCCCTCCCCACAACCTCGTATCCAGAGACCGACCGAACGCCGCCCACCCCCTACCAAGTTCCTCGGCCACCACCGCTCTCCCGCCACGCACCGGCGGAGGAGGGTTGGAGGGAGGAGGATGGGAAGGCGGCGGAGGTTGAGAGGAGGCAAGACGGGAGAGAAGGACGAAGGAATGGGGCGGGAAGAGGCATGCCCCGTGCCATGATTCGCCCCCGGAGGATCCAGGCACGCAAAACCCATAAAATACTACCACCTCGGGCTGAAAAACCTACCTCCTCTCCCCACCCCCCTCCCCCCGTTCTTCCTCCCTCTCCGGCCCACCTACCTACCCTCTCTCCAACTTCTTTTTTCTTCATTCTCTCTCTCTCTCACACACATACACATTCTACCCATCCCAGGAAACATCTTTCTTCCCATTACCTCCTCGTCCTCCTCACTCCCTCCCCTTCCATCGTAACCTCGACCCCTACCCCTCTCATCCCCCTCCCGCCTCCACCTTCTCCATCCCCAGCGCTCTCCTCCTCCCGCAACGCTCACTTCTCTCTCTCCCTCTTTCGTATCTTCTTGTGCCGACCCGTAGATTGTCTTCTTACCCGGCCTTCTTCCTCTGCTCGTCCTCCCCCGCCCAACTCCGTCCTCCGCGCGCCTATTATTCTCATCTAACGCCCCTCTCCTCTTCTCCTCCGTCCCCACGAGGAGGTGGGAGCACTGGGGGAGGGAGTGTCGAGGGGGGTTGGGAGCAGAGCGTAGCTCTCGGGGTGGCTCGGTGGAGCCTCGAGGGAAGAGCGATGAAACATTGCGGGATGGCAGACAGAACGATCCAAAAATATATCTAACAAAGCATACCGAAATCGAACTCGGAGTATATACTACACCTCTCCCTTAAATGCACACGGAATGCGGCCTGTACTCGGGGGCGAAATAGAACGGTAGAGGGCGGCAAGAACAGAAAAAAAATTAACCGAGGATAAAAATTGGACCATCACGTAAAACGTGCATTTCTAAAAAGGTTGACTGCCTAGACAAAACCGACAGAGATGAAGAATTAATAGAGAAGAAGGAGAAAACTTTCACGCAAGACCTTTCCAGTTCATGCGATGATTGGAAGCTAATTGGGAGGCAGGTAGCAGGATAAAAACGAGACCGCAATTTTCCCGGGGTTCCTTTATGGTAGGCAATATAGGTCTATAACATTCTAAGAGAGCTTTTTCGGAAACCGATTTGTCCAGCTCGAGGCGCGTAATTCAGATAAAACAAGAGTATTCCTCTCCATCCCTTCCATAATGCTCACTATAAAATAATCTCAGCAAATGGGTACCGAGGGCGATATTGGGAAAATTGAGCATTTTGAAACAGAGAACGATGATCAAGGAAAATAAATTATAATTGGACCAATTGAATCCGTGATTTAGAAAAAGTGGCAATTGAAAAACACTGCTTGGTTAAATCATCTCAATTTGGCCCCTCTCTGTTGGAATAAGGAATCAGGAATAGTTTCTTGTACGAGAGGATGGATTACATTAAACGACGGTCGGAGTGTAGTGGAAACAAGGAATAGAGAATCTCGATATCAAGGTTCGAAGTCAGGATAAAAATATTAAGGTTGGGAACGTATCCTTAGGGAACTGCGCTTGCTACCAATTGGAGGTCAAGCAGCAACTTAAGAGCATCACAAATAACCGAGAGTGATGAAAACTTCCCTGTCCGAAAATTGAAAGGAATACTACCTCATTTCTGGGAATGACCCCACGAGTACCTAACACGGAAACAAGAGCTGCCTTCTCGAGGCACGTGGAAGGACGGAATTTCATGATGTATTTTTTTAGGTGGGAAGAACCTTCCTTTTATCAATTTGTAGGAACTGTGGGATTTTAGAGTACCTCACTAATTTCATTATTATGCCCTACCATTAAAGTTTCCTTTTTTGCCAATAATGGCGAAACCTGGATTATGACAAATCACCTCTACTGGTCTAATCGAGGCTATCACAACCGTCACAATATAACCAACGCTCGAACTATTTCTCTTCCAATTACTTCCCTCCCCCCCCCCCCCAAAAACCGACCGCGTTCGCCGAATCACGGGTCGAATTACGACCCTGCCGCTTCAATTTCAGAATCAACCCATGCGAAATTTTTGGATCGCCCCCCTCACGGCGTTTTTTAATGCTTCACTTTGTTCTCTGGCTGCCACACCTGTGCATGAATCACCTTCTCGTGGCCCCTGTCTCAATAATAAAGAAAGGTTATTAACGTTCAGAATTCAGGTATCCATCCCATTAGTGATGGGGGATATTTTTGTAGGATTGAATCTTACGAAATGTATTACTCCTAATGTTTTGAAAAAAATTGTACTTTGATTTCTAAGTAACTATGAGAGTTTATCAATGGATGGTGAGTTCAGAGACTCGTAGGAAGGTAAACGAATGATGTAAGAAAATACCGCGATGTAAAAGATAGCACACGAGAAGCAATGGGAAACCGGGAGGGTCAAGGAGGAAGAACAAGGGTGGAAAGAGAGGAGATGGTACCAAGAATCTGATGAAGAAAGAAAATTTATATCACACAAGCTAGATAAAAACGAAAAACTTACAACTCAGGGATTTCCTAATATTTTTATGAAAGGCAAGGAGGTTTTTACTTATTTTTATAATAGTAAAGGAAATTGACAAGCAGGTATAATGGTCCTTTCGTGACTCTCGTGTCGTTTTTGAACGGAAAACTTCGCGTAAGGATAATGAATAAGGCAGAAAAATAACGGGGAGCGGAAATAAATTAATTAAAGGTAAAAAAGTAGGGTGAAAAAATGGTAAAGTATGGCAATAAATAATTCAAGTAAAGACCTAAGAATCTTGATTGTAATGCCGAGTGGAAACAGATGTGACATGATACATCGTCTTTCTCGGAATAACTGCGAAGTGAAACGAAGAATCAGAGACGTCCATTACTTATATTCTTAACATAGGCAGCTGATTATAACTTATTCTACACCAAGAAAAATGAATAAAAACGGAGAAAATAGCCTTTTACGGTTCTTTGACCAGAACATTGGAAGATATAGTCCAGCATTAGATTAAACAAAATATTTTTTCTGAGAGGAAATATATTTATTTTTTTCTTTCTGCCAATTAATGCGAAATGATATCCCTGTTCTGGATGTCTTTATCGAGAATTCCCGCCATAAAAAATGCAAAACCTTTGAAAATGTCAGCATGGTACAAACGCGGTTTGGTGCTTCACAATAGTACAGCCTAATGGAATTCAATTTGACTTGTACCCAGATAAAATGTCATTAACATATTCAAATTACATAACATAAAGTTATCCTATCGACTATTTCAAAGACCTGGTTGATAGGATAACTTTATGGGAAAAAATGTACGTAATTTACATTTAAATCACATTAATTCAAAAATAACGCAAGGGATTTTTAATGCGACTGTCTCTTTATCGGACAAGTATGGCAATATTGGTGAAAAAATGAAATGCACATCGATTAACGATTTGGGATATTCCGTTTAGCTGCTAAAAGCTTCAATCAATCCATTACGCTTCCGAGGTGGTGCTAAGCAATTATCTGTTTGTTATACCTCATTAAGTTCAGCCGAGTAATTGGAAAACCTGGATTCATATCAGTGTAAGAACAATCGTAAGTGCGGTTTTAAAAAAGAACTATCCACTAATTTTTCTATCTCTATTTATCTTAGCTATATTTGTCGCTCACCTAAAGACAACTTGTGGAAATATCGGTAAAGTTAATTCACAGACCGCACGAAATCGAAATGAGGTATGTATAAAACAAAACTGAGTTTATAAATTTTGTGAGAGAAAATTTTCAATTACCTCTTTAAGAACTAAATCTCTTCAGTGTTTAAGTAGGTACTATAGAAAAACGAGGAAGAGCAATTAACGATATTTTTCTCCATGAAATTAAAGGGTTTAGAACAAAGGCTGAGTAATAATCATTTCCCTGCTTGACTTCAATTTTTGAAATTCTCAATAAGCAAAAAATCATATCTTAATTTGCGAACGCGGTTCATATGTTCAATTGCAGAGCTGTATAAAACATATTACCAAGAATTTACAAGGGGAAACATCTGTTCTACTTATATTTATGGCGAGGCAGTGGACAAAAGCCGACCATCCATTAAGCTAAAATGAGGCACTTTGCAATAGCAAAAAAATTAATATTACACTCTAAGGTTTTTACGGACCACAACTACTTTCCTTATTTTTAATAAATACTGATGAAGTAAAATCAGTCCTCGGAAATACATTCATGTGAATCTGAAAGTTCCGCTATCTAAGACAGGATAGTGTATCGCAACAAATATTACCATATTCCAGAGCGCCGCACATAGCTTTGATCATAATTTCACGACCATATAGGGAGCATTTATAATTATAGGACGGGAAAAGAAAGTGAATAAAATTATAAGGATCATACGTTGGTTAATTCATGCCAATAAATATCGCCCGTTTGTTATTTGTGCGGCAGTTTGGTAGAAAGCATTATTGTCGTTACCGATCCATGGTTAACAACCAACAACTTGAGTATTCTTATAGCAGTAGAGTGAAATTCAGATTTGCTGTCGGGGAGTCATACCACCTTGGGAAATATATCAAAATATAAATAAAAAATTAACAGCTGCAGTGAAGCATATTAGAGTTCTCACATGACCCTAAAGGAAGAGCATGGAAAGAAGTAAATGTTTCTTGGGGAAGACCTATCAAATTATGTTGTTCTAAATACACGTTATTCAGCAGAATTAGTTTTTAAATACTTTTAGGGCCATAAAATTAATAACACCGTGATCACTTAAGCGCTCTGCCAATCTATCTGTGCCTAACATCTGTCACCCGCAATAAAAAGAAGGGTTCTAGTTACGGCAGTACAATGAAAAAAAAGCAATTTGGCAGAACGATTATTCTTTGATCATGGCAGGTATAAGATGAGAGGATCAGGGAGAATACACATGTACACGAAACCATTGCTACAGGCTATTTATTACCAGTCGACAAATATGAGTCCACCCCAAATAAAAATGAAATCACCTTCCCACGAGTCCACAAAAACTGATGGAGTAGTTATCGGGTGAGCAGAGATTACAAGCTCTTTAACGATCGTTGAATTGGAAAATAAACACGGGCATAAAACATCGGATTCTCCCGCAGATTGACTGAGACGGGCAATAGGAAGAAGGAAGGATCAGGAAGGGATCCCAACGAAAAAGTAAATAAAAGTGATGGAACCCACTGAAAGTGCGACAAATGCCGATGAATAATCCGACAAGCTTTAGTGCAGTTAATGTCAGGCAACGGTATAAATAAAGAAGGATAAGGAGGAGACCAGGAGGGAGATTTGGGGGCGCGTGGTGAATTTAAGAGAAGAAAAGGTTCGAGCGGAGTGGGCGGGGCGGGGGGGGGAGAAGGAGGAGGAGGAGACCTCTGGGACATGTCAATCGGGAGGGCGAGATTTTGCGTTGATCTGTGCGTTGCTAAGACGACGAGAGGAAGGAGGGGTGACGGGGGAGGAGCGGGAATGAGTAGGGGGGCGGTGTTGCGGGAGAGGGGAGTGAGGGGCAACACCAGAAGGCTGGGAAGGGGTCTCTCGTGGGCCGACCTTGGCTACACCGTTTCGGCAATGACACACGACGGGGGAAGGGGGGAGGCCACAGGGATTGGGTGGGGGGAAGGCGTGAGGGAGAGTTCGGAAGGAGGGGAGAGGAATCGGCGTTGAGAGAGGAGTTTATTGACGCGATTATCGGTAGTACCTTGAAAATATTCACTATTCACAAGAAGCTATTTGAAGTCAACTATGATCAGGCCGGAATGGCCAGGTTAATTGTTTTAAGAAGAGCAGGATCACGTGGGCTACGGTATAAGCGGACGCTAGTGCCAGCTTTGATTCTCCCTTACCCTTTTCGTGGAATTAGTTAATTTATTGAATGAACTTACTTATTTTAGATCTCGAAACAAAGAGTGTTGAACTTTGTGCTGCTAAATATATTCATTTATATTTGTTCAAAATACGAAATAATTATCGATATCCATTAGGATAATAAGTTATGATAAATAAATAATGTTTTTATTAAGTACGGAAAAATAATGACGCATTTGAATCATTATATGCACAATAAAATTTCTAAATTAGATATACCCATGAAGAGGCTAAGTATAACAGCCATTACCTAAGGCTACCTTTCATCACAATATACGTACATAATACGTACGTACGTGCATTACGTACACAAGTAGGTACTTATATTCAGACGGAATTGAAACCACCCCCCTACTTACAATATTTTCGGCTGTTAACCAATGACGTACTTTTACGCTCGGGATAACGTTCACAGAAACTTGAAGTGGAAATATACTTCTGTCCATAAGACTGAAGATATTTTTATTCGCTTTAATATACATTTAAGAGCAGATTGAAATCGGAAGGTACACCTAAGGTCCATATTTTTGGGATGTAAGTGAAAGGAGATGAATGTTACCAGGGCATAAACATCCTTAATCCTAGAGATACAGAGATCCTTGGTTTTGTTCATGGAGTTACCATAAAATATGCATCGATAAGAATATTAATGGGCGGAACATACATGTTCAGATAGGACTGACGCAAGATAGACCATCAATCATTAATAACACCGTCAGGAAGAGACCGAAACGGCCATGTTTCCCTCTTCGAATGATTCTTAAGTGGCATACCAATAAAAAAATTAACTGATGATGTATTTCAGATAGGATTACTCGTTTAACAAGAGTTTCGTTTCCAGCATACCTGTCTGATGAGATAAAAAAAGTATATGTTTTAAATTCATTCCAGAGCATTGTTTCCGCGAGTATATTGAACCCAAAGTATTACTATTCGAAATGTATAAATATACACATGTGAGTGAGAACAGAGGAATTTGAGTTCCATGAAACGGCATGGTATCTCAGTAAGCTTGAAATTTCATTAACCGCCTCCACACAAGCTGACGGACTGAATAGTGGGCTGCCAAGGAACAATATTCTTCTTAGTACTCCACCGATCAGAGACGGATTTACCCTGGAAAAATCATAAAAGTCGGAGGTCGTCTAAGAATTTGGTAATTCTATAGCACTGTTCAGAATCGGTTTGATGAATTCCGGTTGCCCAATGAAGAGTTACTTAGAAAATTTGGCGCAGAGAGTCCCTATGTCAGACAGTGACATTAAACCGAAGAAAATCTACCAACTGTGTTCTAATATATAACGCTTGCGGGAAATTAGGAACGAAATATAAAGCAAAAAGGAAAATCATGTACGAATTACGAATAAAAGTGTATTAAAAATATCAATGTTCGGACAGAGTTCACTGAAAAGAGAATTGCATGAAAACAATTAACTTGTCAGACTTACAAATCAACTTCAGAATTGTTTTACGTACCAATGCTAACGGTGATGCAAAAGACTGAAAATACTATTTCGGGAGAAAAGAGATTTCAGGTATAGAGCAGAATTATATTCCGGTTTTTTCCATCGCTAAAAATATGGATTTGCGTATAAGAGTGGATATTATAATAAGGCACTAAGTGCAATTACAAAGGCACCCAGAAAATCATCATTTTTAGCGATAAAAGAATAGGTAGGCTCAACGAGAGAGATGTCAACTAAATCAATTAAAAACAGAATAACGATAAAGTTTTCGTGAGAGGGAGTTCGTTTTTATGTATTCATACTATTCGATATGTGATAATCCGTGCTTTCGTGAAATATAAGTTCGTGAAAAAGGGCTACATACAATTTCGAGGATCTTAAAACACTTGGCCCACTTCATCCATCTTCAAAAAACAGCGCTTTATTAGAAGATGAATGGCCCTTCCGCTGGATAAACTTAAATGAAGTGTGCCTCCACTATTAGTTAGATATAATTCTTCAGAATATCCTGTCCTGCACTTTTGCCATCAGTTGACAAGCCACTTGATATACCGCGCGGACACTTATTTTACTGGTGGCACGTCACCAATGGTCGGTCGGTAACTCATACCTTAAAGCAAGAATGAAGAAATAAGGAAGATCGCTGAACATAAGAAAGCTAAATAAGAAGCGGGGGAAACAGGAAATAATTTTACTTCGTAAGACAGAAATGGCGGTGAGTGTAATAACAATTAAAAAAGAGGACGGAGAAAGAGAGGATGTTACGGAAAGAAAACAGGGATGAGGGAGGTGACGATAGCTAATGGAGAAGTGGAAAGAAGAGATGGAGAAGATAAGAGGAGATAACAGAGGGTGCGAGGGTTGAAGGATTAGGAATGGGGCGGAAGTGTAAACAGGAGTGTTGGATGGGAGAGGGGGGTGTTCCGGGACGAAAGGGTGAGGTGGGGAAAGGCGTACGTTTCCAAGAATGGGAAGGATAAAGAGACGTGGGGGAAGGGTGGGCGAGAATGGAAAGCAAAGGAGCTCAGGACGAAGACGGGAAGGAGGTGGTTCCCCATGATTCTTCGGAGGGGTACGGAAGGAGGTGAGGAGAGGTTTGTCCAGGGCTGGGAGGGCGAGAGGAGAAGGAAGGGACGGATGGAGAAGGTGGCGGAGGGTAGTAAGGGAGAAGATCACAGACACAAATACAACGCACGGCTCATCCAACTCCTCTCCCGACATCGGCTTCGTAACACCTGTGAAGTCGTCAACCTATTGCCACTAATGCCATCCATTAACTCTTCAAAAGGCAATTTTTTGTGGGGACTTCGAGTCGTAAGTTGAAAGAGCCTCCCGAAAGGTTGGAGTAAGAGTGGGATGGATGAGCGAGCGGTGTGGGAGGGGCTGGCCGGAGGTAAGAGAATTTGTGGGTGGGGGAAGGGGGGGAGGGAGCAAGGGGACTTGGATGAAAAGGGTAGTGAGGGGGAATGGCGAAAATCAAACGGGTAGACACTTCATTTCGAAGTCGCTTTTTTCAAACGACTTCGATCGGTGGGAGATGGAAGTTAAAGCAATCACACCGATCAGGTCTGATCCGAAGGCAATTTATTTATTGATTTTCACCATCAGATACAATTACTTTTGTCTGCCTAACCGTGATAGAAACGTGGACATTTCAGGTTTCAATTGTCACTAAAAGAAACTGGAACAATCTTTTTTCTTGACATCATAATGCGCTGATTCACGCTTGGCAAAAGGATTGGGCATCTGTGTCGTTCGTGAACCTAAAGCTTTCAAGGATGAATTCAGAATGCATTCCTAGTTAACGGCACTAATTCCATATAATTCAAGCTAAGTAAGCCGAAATTAATCAAATAAATTCTCATAATCAGATATTCACTGCGGTAGAATGAATCTTAACTCACCTCAAACTGAAAAACTGTTAAAATACTGACGAAAAACTTTGAATCAAAGATTGGACAAAGGCCGTTTTTTAATTAAAGTCTTCCGCGTAAAAAAAGTATCATTTGAGTGTGTTTCATCGGAGGATTTTTTTTCGAGGTGAATTTCTAAGGAATGGCTACTTCACTTCTTGTAGGAACACGAATCGTAGCCTATTTTCATGATTTCTGCATTTGCTGGCGGTGAGCCCACAAGGGGGCGACAGAGGGAATAAGATTCACGAAAAATCCATTCCACAGGAAATCAAATAAAATTGGTGAGGAGACTGTCAAGAATGACGGCTTAGACAGTGTAATCAGTGAACTAACTGAATAACAGGACGTATTGGCATCCTGGCAATATGCTTCCGAAAAATGGAAGGATATCACAACATACGAATGGATTAAAGGGTGTTCGGATGCTGTCAGAAAGGTCATTAGTACTAAGTGTACTGTATAGCATACTGAATGCAGGTCTAAGACAAGGTAGATCGGTATATGGAAGTGTACCATCCTCACCTTACGAGTATTATTAAGAAGCGGAACTTCAAGAAGGAAGCAATACGTCCAGAAAAGCATGAATTTTGAATAATAGCGAAAATACTTAATGAATGTTTGCCACCGAAATGAGAGAAAGATGGCGACTAATGAACAAAACGAATTAAATATATAACGCCGCTATTGACTCAGGTATTCTTTTAATAACTCCAATAGAAGCACGACATTCGGGTTGAAAGGGATTGGCGAAAAACTGGAGAAATAGTCTGAATTTCCAAACGAAAAGGCTGAAATATCACTGTTGAAACGGAGATAAACATTTTTCAACAATTAATATCCATTCGAAAATTTCAAAAATTCAAAGGTAAAATGAAAAAATATTTGCATAGGCTGAATATAGCTGAAAATATTGCCAGCACAAGACATTAGCCGGGTGCTTATATGCTCTCGATGTGGACTATTTAAACTACACAGTGAATGATTCTAAGAGGCTTTGGAATTTCACTACATGATGGTAATGAACGAGTATGAAGAGAAGAAATACCTTTAATTTATGAGGTACTCTAAACAAATGAAACATAAAAATAACAACTTACTTCCTTTTCAACGTATCGGAATTACATGTTTAAACATGCATGAGTTAAGTGACGACCGCTTAAATAATAAAAAATCCTGTCTGCCTGAATGAAACTCAAATAATGAGTTGAATGAACGCAGCTGAAAATAAATTCTGAATTTTCGGTATTTTCGAGAAAAATGTGAAGAAGTCACCTTAAATGTCAAGCAGCGTTAGAATGTTACACCAAAGGATACTGGAATGGGCATCATCAATGGCCTTCCGTGGAATTTAAAATGCGGCAGTAAAAGAATAGTTTCCAGTTTTCAGAGATTGGTCCAAGTCTTCCGAAATAGATGAAAAAGTGGCTATATTTTGGAGGAATTAAGAGTATCAAAACCTGATCTTCCCCCTGAAAATAAGAACTCTCAACGAAGGAATGCAGTCTAAAATACCTTATTAGAAGTCACTCGCTGAGAGGTCGTAACGTCCTAGTATCAAAGATTAAGTTTTACGAGGTGCTAAAATTCTGTTTTTCCGTGGAGTGAATCATATTAGGGTCACATTAATAGAATTTCCGTTCTCAAAGTCAATGCCTGGCCCTGAATATGAAACAAAAAGCGTAAAATAGGCTATGAAAATGAAATCCTTCGATTTCATCGCCCAATCAAGTGGTACAATCAAAACTGATGAGCAAGTAGGCGGAAATTAGCCAAGGACAGAAGAGAAAAATATTTATTCATTGCTCTCGTGTTTACATTCAAGGCAAGTAATTCGATCAGGGATCGAGGCATTTTACATTACCAACAAGAGACATTTATCATGACATCTATCTAAGACTATCTCAAAAGCTTGCCTTATCAGAGCATATTTCCCGAAGGTCAATACCCGTCTTAATTTGTCAAAAGCAGTGATTAAGTCGGATAGATACGTCATATTGTTACTATAGAATGCCTCTTTTATTTACGGAAGGAGCTCACAGAGAGATGTTGAGGGTAGAAAATGTAAGTTTTCACAGCATCGGTTCCAAATAATACAATAATTCCATTGTCATGAAGAAGATTTTCCAAATATAATTAATTTTCACTTTTACATTATCCCACAGGAGTGTTGTGACACCAGCCAACGAGAAAAATTTCGAGTTTTGACTATCATCATTGATTGGTGTTTTCAGTCCTTAGAGAGCTTGATTTCAGACCCCACATTGGCCTCTTCACCCAATTCTCTGTATTTGTCCCTCCATAGCTGGGAACTCTATTTCCCTTGATTATGTTCCTAACAAATCTATTGTGCCTGAAGGTGTACCCCATCCATGTAGTCGTTCGTTCCTCGTTCAGGAATTGATACTGCCTCATGCTACTCCGACCCCTCTTCTAATCTCCTGCATGCATATATTTCGTTTTCACTTGAATAGTCCTTTAACTTCGGCTATAACCTCAAAGAAATTGATTCTAAGATTATTATGTTTCTCTGGACTGCCTTTCCAGCGGTGAATTTCTCAGAGCCAACCCTTTTGTCAAAACCCTTTCCTTCCTCATGAATGCCTTAAATGATGTAATGCTCTTTACAGTTTTTCTTGCTCTGCCTTTTCTCGTTTCAAGTTTCCCCTTCCATTCCTCGTCTCTCTCCGCGGGCGGACCCTCCCGCTCCCTCAGCGTTGGGTCACATACCCTACCTGTGTCCTTGGGGTGGAGACCGTTGTATGTTGTATATCCATGTGGTGCTGGAATTTCGCCTTCTTACGTTTCAAATTCTAGCTTGCGCGTAATTGGATAAATTTCTTACTGCATCCTAAAGTGTAATTATTTGATACCCGGAATACCTTTTGGCCATCGATCTGTGACGTCATATGCGAAAAGAATCTTGCTAATTTCTTCACCGTTCAGTCTTAATTTCTTTAATGCCAATTCCTTACGATAATTTACTCTTCAAAGTTTACCCTAAATTCTGCCGGTAAAAGGTTGCATTATTTTCAAACTTGGTTATTTTTTCCTTAATATTTATCTACACCTGCAATTAGAAGACTCGTGGGATCCCTATTAAATCCATAGTTTATTCCCCTGGCCTTATAATCCACTCCTTAGATTTTCATCAATTTGAAAATCATGTGGCATCTCCCGTGGTCACTCGTGTTAAATTGCGACTAAGAAAAATATACCTTTTTAATAACGTATAAAATATACTTTGTTAATAAAATATACCTGCTTAAAAATAGGCGTTTAGCCTAAAAAACCTAATATGCTTAGATTAAATATATTTTTAAGTTGAATTTAAGGTTGTAAAAGGAAGCATTCATGTAACATTCATTTTGCAAGAACCTATCATTTCAAGAATAAATTCTCTCATAATTCGAACTATTTAACACATTAACAAAACAGGTAGTATGAACTTTAAATTACCCATTTACAACGACTCTTAGTATTCCGGAATTCGATGACTCCAGAACTGGCAGACGCATGAGACAATCAAGAGAGCATTTCATTCGCGTGATATATTTCATGCGCTTTCCCAAATTTGTCGTTGGTCTGAGTCGGTCGGATTCCATAAAACATCAAGTTTGCCTCAGACTTGGAATGCAGTGTATTCCGGGAATAACAGTTCTTCACCCTAGCATAAGACTTGCCTCAAGAATAATGTGGATTATACGAATGTTCCGCGTTGTTTCCACCATACTTGAAGGTCCAAAATGTCTCCCGATCAAATATGTACATTCCAACTTAGGCCGAGAAATATGTCAAACCACCCCATATTTCTGTGAAAGTGGACGTTCATTTTTGAATGAAGTACGAAAGCTCATTTACCGCCGAGATGTCAATCGTCGAGGCGAAAGAATTATTTGGAATTTCTAAAGTTTTTCTTCAATTTCTCACGAGAGCTCATTGAATAGCCCCTTTATAAGGGTCAAAGAGGAAAGAATTTGTGTCAGGCACGTGACGAGAACCAATCCTAAGGAGTGCGAGTGCTTTTTTTCAGATGGAGATAAGGCCTGTCTGTCGGCATCAACAAACTCGCAAACAGATCTTACGCAGACATCTGCATCGATCGACGACAAACAGTCTAGAGAACACTGGCCCCGGCGGTAATTCCACTAAGGAATCAAAAGCCTTCTCGGCAACTCAAGACGGGTGGATCTTAAGATTTTTCGCAATCAAATGAATATTTACGGTTTATGATGGAGGGGGGAACGAAAGTCTTCCAGCTCCCATTTGGCACGATAGCCAAGGGCAGCTGTACTCGTATATCTTAATCTACGCTCTGCTCCGCAAGACGCCGACTAGCGGACTGTGATAGGACCCTAGCCTTTAACGTACGTATAAATAGTGACATACATTAATATAAATATATTTGAACTTACATAAGAGCAAACATTTACACGCACGCCAAATTTCATCCATTCGTGCCCATCTACATCTTGAAATATGGGTGTGTTCGAATACAGTTTTGAATTTTACTGTTAGAATTAAAAAAGTGGGTGTGATTACGTCTAATTTTGCTCAGATTATGTATCGTGCGATGGAAGGAGGAATAATAGATGTGTCATAGCTGATACAACTATGTCTTTTATTTTATCCTGGTAGTTCAGTCTGTCAAATGTTTCACATTTAACTCTACTGCTGGTTCAGTAAGCTAACAAAAAATTAGGATTAATTAGAAAAGAGTACTGGGTAAAGGTGATGAATATGTTTAAGAGAAATGTTATATTTCGCTGGTTAGGCCTCGTTTAGAATATGCTGCTAGTATATGGGATCCTCACGAAGTTGGATTGATTGCCGAATTGGATCGCGAGCAGCATAGAAGAACTAGATCTGTAAAACGTTGCAATGAGAAACTTAGTAGCGTGTCCAAAACATTAGAGCAGCTATGCAGAGAATCATTAACGGAGCGAAGGTTAAATTACAGATTAAATCTCTTGCATTTATTGGAAGGATGTGTCTTTAGCAACATAGACAGATCTCGACATTTTGTCAAACATTTTCTTTATCCGCAAACGAAATGTTGTTCGTGAATAATATTTTTATAAAAATACTTCTTTACATTTGTCTGGGGAAAATTTTCGTTAGGCCGGAGTTATATATATATTCCAATTAGTTTGTGACTCAATCGCATGGAAGCTGGCTAAATCACGAAACATTAATTTATAAAAATCTGACACGTTAAGAATTATGTTCACTTTTTGTAGGGGAAATAGCATGAGAAAAAATTTACGTTGAACTTTTTATCGATATACTTTGGAAATAATTTTCACTCGCGGAAATCAACAGAAATGCTTTGATCTTTGACCTATTTAACTTTATTGCTTACCTAGCAGCTTAATATATACATGTTCACAAGCTAACCGAAAAAACTGTGCGTTACATTTCCCTGAACAAGAAGGGAATAGAACATCTGCTCTGTAGTATCACAGCAAACAAAGCACCTAGTCCTGAAGAATAGTAAAGGCATTAGCTGAAGACATGGCCCAGTTTTTAGGAATAGTTTTTTCTAAAATCGATAGATGGCTCAGCACCTCAAGATTGGAAGCTAGCCCATACAACTCCCATCTATATATGCAGCGATAGGGATAAACCAACTAATTACCGACCCATTTCTTAACATCGATCTCTTGCAAAATATTAGAACACATTATTTGACAGTAACATTACGAGGTTTCTAGATAGTAGGAAAATACTTAGCCACAACGAGCACCGATTTTGGAAGAGCGGATCTTGCGAAACATAATTTGGTCTTTACATTCACAATATACTTAGATCGGGAAAAAGCAACACACAAGTCGATACAGTATACCTAAATTTCAAAAAAGCCTTCGATAAAGTCCCACAAAGTAAATTGTTACACAAACGTTGCTATTAGTCAGTGGAAAGAAATTACCCACTTATGATTATCTTTTCTACAGAAAGAACGGAAGTACATAGGAACAGAGCAGTATGTGAGCAAAGATTGAAAGGAAGTCGCCTGATATATCGTAGTTCATAATAACATTTTTCTGACCTTGCCTACCCCGAAAGAGAGCAATGTGAAGAGTATATATGTAGGTATGTAATAGTATTTAAGGCTTGATATTCAAGAAACGTTTCAAATCGTTTACGCTTCTCTTAAGCGATGGTTTAAAATCTCGTGCCTTTGATTAAATAGTCTATCTAGCCATTACCACTCAGCGCAGCGCAATGAACTGTTGAACAGCTGATTGATCACTGAATACATTCTCAATTTTCAACATTTTAAGATCAAACAAACTAATACGTCATTCTTAAGTTTACAGTACTTCATTCAAACTACATTAAGTAAAGTAAAATTACCATAGCCCAAATTTCTTACTGCTTCCTCAATAAAGATACGGAAACCGTTCCGTACACGAGCACGACTGAGCGCCACGTAGTACCGACCATGAACAAAGACATGTAGCGGAAGGAACACGGACACTTTTCAAAGCGATTGCCCTTGAATCTTAATGATTGTCATTGCAAACGCTAATGTGACAGGAAATTGTTACCGTTGCATCTTAAATGGAAGAGTAGTCTCATAAGGAGGTAGCACGATTAGACGTTCGACAATTCTCTTCCCTGAGCCACTGAGCTAGTTTCCGCGTGTAAATTGGAATATATATATATATATATATATATATATATATATATATATATATATATATATATATATATATACTATCTATAGCAATTTACTCACGGGAATTAGCTCAGGGGAGAAAATTGAAGTACGTTTAATCGTGCTATATATAGAGTTGTGTACGTATTCTCATAGTCTGGCTGAGTGACCATGTTCTGCAGAGTAGAGTAGTTAGTTTCGAGTTCTTTGCCACGAGACATCCCTCGAAACCAGAATTCACCTTCAAAGGTGAAAAGTACCGAAGATACCACGGGACTTGGGAAAGAATCGGGATGATTCGGAATACTTTCAATCGTTTGAATCAAAAAATATTCTAGTCTCCCAAACAAACGTCCATCACCTATAGTGAAAACACTTCCAAATTCGTCTACTTCAGGGAACTAACGCCGGCGTTAATTTTCATTGAGATTCCCTGGTTTAGTAACATACGTATTTTCTCGAATAGTTCATCAACTGCAGGAAACTCTTACGGAAATAATTTATTACTTTTAATTTACCCAGAAGAAATTTCTATCATTTGACCTTTTTACAGTAGTCTACCGGGTTAGGCTAGGTTTTTGATTCACCATGACATCACTGTACTCCTAAGTCCAAACTTATATGATATAAAATATCCTTTAACTCCAGACTAAATATTGCAATAACTCGTTGTTAAGCTGTGCATACGATCTTTCTACCTCCCTCATTTCCATCTAAAATGCCTATCTATTCTTATCCTTCCCCCACCCCATTTTCCAAGCATTTTGCCCTCTATCAACGTCTTCAGCATCCAACTGCCTCTCAGAATATCTTGAATTCACTTGTTTCAACTTCTCAGAATTTCTCTTGACAGCCTTTTATCTCCCCTACCATGCCTAGAATTTCATCACTTAATTTCCATTCCGTCCATTTTATTTTTCTTATCTTCTCACCCAATTTGACAGAGATAGAAGGAATTATTTTTTCCCATCCGGTCGTTCATGGTGGCCCGCGTACGCCTGCGACCCTGATGAAGCACTCTGTTATCGCCATTGACCAAGTAACAAGGTAATTACGTAGCGTCGTCAGCCCCCCAAATAATATATTAAATGAGGAAAAAGACTGCTTTAAATTCAGAAGTGGGGTGAGCAATCCCAATACTCCAATCCGTTTGGCCGCTGATGTGAACCACTGCTACAGTTGACGGCTTGAATAAGTATGCTTCAATATCTGTAAACGGATACTGGAATCAGTTTAATTTTTCCGAATAATTAATGGAGTGCGAATCACAGAGGGAATGCCTTCAAGGCAGCTAGATGAAAGTCATCTGGGTTTCTCATCCTTCAGTGGGATAACAAAAAAACAGGCAATTCTTACACGTTAGGATAATACTCATTAGGATTAAACCTTAGGGTTGCTAATAGTGAGACATGGTAGCTCTTTCTTCTTTGTATCAACAACTCTCCGTACAGTTCTCATACCACAACAATTAACAGTTCTTCGACGGCTGACAAATAGGGCTGATCTTTGTGCTTTTGAACTTACAATCTTTCAGTAGCAATCTAATATTATTTTTTTAAAGGCATCTGAGCTAATACCTCTTTTAATGGCATATCAATACCCTTAACATAGTAATCAACCCGAAGGTCGGTTTGGTAGGATATGGTTGAGTTCACCCAGTACTAAGCCCAACAGCTTGTGAAATTTACACATAAATGAAGAGGGGCCGGCCAGTGCCTTTCCCTGTGCCGGTCATGGTATCGCAGGAAGATCTGGGACCAGAAAAATCTTGGGTGGAGCTTAGGTCTTGCCCGGAAATCGAACCCGGGCCCTTTGGTCAGTAGTCCAACGCTCTACCACAGAACTACCGCGACCCTTCAATGACAAATATCCCATTGCATTCATTAGGCCACCGAGGTATTGGAAGAGCAATTAAAAAATTGAGCATAGATACACTTTTTAACATTTCCCGAGCCCCACCACCAATCACCAAGTAGGGAATTTCCAAAACACCGCAATTTTATTCCAAATATTCTTTTACTGTGCGAATGTCACACAAAACAACTCGTGATTTTTTTCTCCTTAAATTCACGAAGCCTAATGCTAAAATCATTCCTGCCCAGTTCATCCACGTCACTGCTCAATCGTAGTTCAAATGGGAACAAACATATTCTCGAAAATTCGTAATATACGTGCATTCGCATTGCTTGAACTAACATTTGGTCCGCGGCATACAACATTTCACATTATATCGAGGGGCTTAAAATTTTTTTAAACATTTGAAAAGATTGCAACTTTTTTATAGACGTTTTATTTTGGATGCAAGAGATTACTTAATTCTAAGTCTAATTCTCTGTATAATTCACTATGGCGTATGTTTTCTACGCTCCAATAAGTATAATTTAATATCCCAATAATTGTTGTTTTACAGCTAGTATTGGCTAACCTAAATACCTCGCTCTCCTTCTCTCTTTGATTGGGTAACTTAAAATTATTACGAAAAATAAAAATATGGCAAATGCCACTACGATTTTTAAGGTAAGTTCCTAAGTCGCGTCGTAAATTTAACATATAGCGGGGTCATACAGGTGGACTGTGCAGTCCTTCCCTATGGTCTCGCTGCCCTCCTCCGATCTATTTCGAACACGCTTCCGACTACAGAATAACAATATCACTTAAACAAATCGATGCGTTAGTTTCCTTATTTCAAGCAGGTTAAAATTATTCAATATCTCAGGTACTGTAGAGTATTGATAGATAAATAAATTCGCAGTTTATACAATCCATTTTTCGATTAAGGATATCCTAAATATTAAATGTTCAACAAAAAATAAATCGTTAAGTTTTAACTAAATTTTGGGCACGAATAAGGAGAAGGTAACATTTTGGGAGGTATTAATATGAGACTGAAATTCAAAGGTAACCACAGTTTTGGGACAATAACTCTTTCTTTCACTATTGCGATTTTAACTAAGTTCCCACTCGAGATCCAGCGTAATGCATGGAAGTGATTTATCTGACAGCATTAATATTCTCAATGTTAAAGCTAAGGATTTGCTTAACAGACCCGCTATTCCATATCCCAAATCCATCGGAGTAGCTGGGCGTGAGAAAAGAGCAAGCTTATAAATTAATTGAATGGGAGATGGGCGAAACAACATCGCGGAGACAATGAGAGGAAGAAAATGACTGACTGATTTACTGTGGTAGGGCATGCTTGGCTTGCCGAGACATGCACCTTGCCAAGAATGCGCTGCGATACGAGGAGATAGCAAGAAGAATGTAATAATAAAATGACGGGGAGATTCATCGAACGCGGAACATACCCTATGACTGCGGACACTGGCCTGAGAAACAAGATCCGAGCGCAGGTTTCGGATATTAGTATGTAAAATAATTCAAATTAATCGTGAAAGCAGCTGGAGCTGATCCATCGGGTTCAAAAATTTGCGTGTAAAGTAAATAACATTTAAGAAAATTTATATTTGTAGGTAATAATGCGCTCGCTGACTGTTGTGATTCCGTTATAGATTGCGTTCGATCGGACTCCTATCAAGATCTCAAATTCAAGTTATGGGAATGATTAATCCATAGAATGAGACAAAATGACTTAATTACCAGAGTAAAAAAGTTACTTGGAGCTCAGTTATGAGAAAGAAAACTGGATTGAAAAACACACGCACGGAATCATGGTGGATATAAAATTGAAACTATTAAGCAATCATTAGATTTATTCCCAATGAGAACTGATTGCTCAGGGATTGACATCTTCCGATGTCATTTCGAAATGGTCTTTAGTGTCGTTAAGCCATAACACAACTCGTTAGGTGGTACACGGCGGTGGAATAGGTAGTAGTAACGAAGATTTTTAATGGAGAAGATAAAATAATTACTGGGAGACTGCGGGAAAAGAATGGCCATATTTATTAAAGGATACATTAAAGATAAAATCGTTAAGAATAAAGTATCAGTCAACGATGACAGGGGAGTTATTGCGAATTACGAACGTTTTTCTCCTTAGTATCGATGAAGGAATTCTTACAAGGGAAAATTTACTCTGACACACCATTTACTGATATTAATACTGATAGTTTAGTATGATTAGCTCAACTTAGATGAGACTGATCGATCGAATTAAATACCCTAAACGATAATGCGCCCAAGATCACTTTCAGTGGCGATCAAATGCTAGAGATATTAAGATACAGCACTAAAACAATACGTGCAATGAACCTCATGTTACAGCGATAAACCAAAGGCGAAGACGTAAAGGGAATTACATTGGCATTTTCGCAGGAGTTGGAGAAATAAATACAATAGGGGACGGACTTGGTGACGGAGAGGAGCAGTGCAAAATCGCGAGCAACTGAGATAGCACGTGTTGGACTTTAGCATTACTGGGTAATGAGAGTGAGAAACTGAGTTACGGAGATTATACGAATAGTAGCGACGGCAACAATAAATGAATCATTTACCGGAGGGAAATACGGAGGAGGTGGTGGAGGCGGTGAGGGGCGGGAGAGGAAAGGGACAACGGCGCTGAGGAAAAGAAAGGAAGAGGGATAGAGGAAAAGACGGAGCAAACGTGTGGGCCGACGTCCCTTCTTTGCAGGAATACTTGGCGTGGGGGAAGGAGGTGGGAGGGGAGGGACGACAGGGGTGGGGTCGGCGTCGGGAGGGAGAGGGGGATGAGGGGGGGCGCATTTATACACCGTGTGTGCCCGGGGAGGAGGAGGAGGTGGTTGGCGGTGACTGGTGAGACGACTCAGGAATGTTGATCCGCAGTTAAGAGGAATGCCCACGCGCTAACGCCTCCGCCCGGCCATACGCCGCACAAAGCGGGAGGGATGGAGCGAGTGGAAGAAGAGGGGAGGGGGATTGGTGTGGGGAGAGATCATCAAAGGAGTGCCCTCTTGGGATGGGGGAGTAGGGAGAGGGCTGGGATGAGGGACTCCTCCCAACCCTCCCCACCCACCGAACTTGGAGGAGTTTTTGGTCACACACACAGACACAGAGAGAGCGCGGAGAGGTGGATGGCAACATTAAGCCACCCCACTCGTCTTCTCTTGTCTCATGACCCCTCCTCCTCCCTCCTCTCTCTCGCCTCTCCCTCCCACCCAGCCGCCCTCGTAACCTCCACATAGTCCTCCCAATTTGCATGCACATATTTGGTAGTGACTTATTAAATTGACAGATTTTTCACCAACTCATTAGGCGCAATTTCCATTTCTATTTGTTTCTCCCTCCTTTGGGAGCAGTCGTGGGTTCCTACGACCACGAATGTCCCGCGCTCGTTACTGACCTCTATTTACGACGGAGCGCGAATTATCTTCCGCCCCCTTCGGCTCTCGTCGGTACAAGTCTTCAATTGCAAAGTGTTAAACTACGTGAAAAGAGTATGCGATGTCTGACGTGGAGGAAATGTTCCATAAAAACAAGGAACAGGCTTGCAGTTCTCACTAATAATGTTTATATTACGACTAGTTTCATGCATTGTGTTGTTTTCAAGGGAAATAAAATCAGTTTTCGCTGACATTTAGTGGTAATGAATGTGTAAAGTAACCAACCTTTGCGGTGCCCGCGCCACGTGTAGCATTCCGTTCTAACCGTTACGTCACTCGGGGCAACCGCAGTTATGGGACATTTTCTCCAGCGTGCAACTAACAAAATCATGGTATTATAAAACCCCAGGCCAGCCTTCACTATCCTAAACCAACATGTGCCTTCGTGAAGGGAATACCTTGATATATAGCTTACCTGTACCCCACCATAAGCGGGGTGCTGGCACATGAAGGCCCAGTTCCCAAAACTACAAGCCAGTTTATAAGTCCTCGTAATTTGGAAACACGGAGTCTGCTGAAGACAAGTCTGGTGTAATACTTGTTACTTACCTACGCCATACAGTATGGTAATGTGAAAGTATTATAATGAATATAAAAATGTTTACAGAGAATTTTTAAATCGACTTGTGGCTTTGAGAAACGGGCTACGGGACACCTCGACCAGAACTCTTCAGTAACTTTCTTGACTGTAACTAACTTAAAGTGTACACCGTTATGTACACTTATGCATGTATTAAATTACTTTGATTTTACTTATAGGAGACATGGTAAACCTAAAAGGTGGAGTTCTCAGCTACCGAGGCCCGGGACTTAATTAATTTTTCCGGGTACCAGATCTATCCAGGATGCCGTTGTTGGCACAAGGAAAGGGACTTGGTTCCCTTTTTCTGACGCTTGACTATCAGACACTTTGGGATTTCGAATGCCGTGACCTACCTATAACCTTACCTCTTATACCAATGCTCGCGATGACTCAAACTAATTCTTGCTATAACATTAATTGGAAATCTATATGTGTGTTCCTCATCATCACCTAAAAGCGCCCCATAATTGCCCACCGTATAAATTTCCACCTCTTTACCGATCGCCTCGTTTTCGTTCATCGGTTTTTCCCTCTCGCTAACTTCGCGAATACTGCAAAAAAAATTCCATTGAGGAATTTTATCACTGCCAACTTAACTAGGTATAAATAGAAGCAATTCGTAGTCACCAATCACTGGAAAGGGTGTCGTGTTCGTGACTAACATTTAGTGGAGTAATAAACCTATGGCGTGATAAAAGTATGCCTGCGTGAATAGTTCTTGAAAGTTAGCGTAAATGACCAACATCGTGCGGGAGATCTAGTATTACTGATTAAAGCCGATACAAAGATGAAATTGAGCACTTGATCTGCTTATCTGACACATTGCGGTCTTTCCACTGTTTCACATTATCATAAAATGCTAGATATGGGTTACACGATAGGGTTTTTTTTCAAAGAAGATTTTAAAATTAACAAATAAAACTCGCGGAAAAGTGAATACTTCTGCATCAAAGCCAATCCAATACGCATAAATTAGAACCACAAAAATGATATTTTGGAAAGAAAGGTTTTCTAACTGAATCAATCGAACGAGAAATATGCATTTCATTTTCGAAGGATTTTATTTAACGGATATTGCCGAAATTATCCATCGATAAACAGGAGATTGATGCATAACAGGGCGTCTCACCGATGACATTCAATCATGAAAATATTGGAATTCCGGAACGGATAATTCTCTATCCATTGTGTAAGCATTATAGACACTCTAAGAATCGAGGTGAAAGGCATATAAAGTTTGATCTCGATTAGTTTACATTCCACCATGAAATAGAACGTTAACGGTGATGAATGGGATGATACCTACCTTTAACTTTAATTCATTAAATATATTATAGCCTTTGCTACTACTAGGACTATGAATGAGCAATAAATGGAGTGAATTACTTTATGTGAAACCTTTAATACAACCTAGGTATAAATATGATGGATTAGATCTCATGATACTCCAAATGGTAAGTAATCGTTTGAAATTTTAATTCACATGTTCTTGCCCTTGAAGCAATCTATCTGATTTGGCCTCTTAATATACTCTTCACGATTCGAAAATCAAAATCAAAGATGAAAAGGACGCTTTAAGCCCTGAGAGGGATTCCAGAAAAATAGTGGACCAACAAGAATTCTGTAATCAAATAAAAAATGGTGCGCGCATATCCCTGGATTAGATTATGTCCAGACTTTGGCTTGGTCGTAATTTTGGCTCTCGTATAATAGAAACGAAGAAGTTAACTCCGAATAATAGTTTGCCAAATAACACCTTAGCAATCCAAAATAGTTGTGTTCTTAAATTTAGTTAGCTTATTAATAATCAACCTTCCCCCTGGTTTACACTCTCTTTTACGTCTTCGTGTGGAGGTATTGTTATATCAACAGGATTCACAAACATGGCCTATTTTAGGCTTCTCAAAAGGTAGGAATAAAATTATAGGAAGCACTACAATGCCTCAATCGCTACCCGGTGGCCTTGGACTGCCAAATTTGGCGAATTGTACGCGTTAAGTACGATGACTATTTGAAAACCTTTAGGGAAGAAGAAAGTCAACTAATCTTGAACATAACACGCCGCCAATAGAACCAAAAGTCTGTCGGAGAGGCCATCCAATTTTCTATTACTTTTAGCGCATGCCCCTGGGTCATTGCTTGAAATTGTAAAATAAAATGTGTGAACTAGGGAGAAAAATCACGTTCTTCCCCAATAAAATTCGGTCAACTTTTTTGGATAACTACATTGAAAAATATCCTAGTTTATCTCTTGAAGTCATACCAGAGAATGATTGAGGGAGCTGGTCTAAGAGAATTGAGAACAGATGACGTTTTATTCTAGCCTTCAATAATGCGTGGACCATTTACGAGATTATGTCTACGCAGCAATTTATACTCGGTATCACCATTCGCATCACCTTCCGCGCGCCCTTCAGATGCGAACGAATAACCTCTCGCACTCGGATAAGATTAAATAACCGTATGCTAAACTGGAGACAATGAGGATGAATGATACCTCTTCCCACTCTCCCCACAGAAAGGAATTCCAAGACGTGACTGCGAGACAATGATTTTGCCACATCTTCGGTCATTTATAATTCCTCGGGGCATTCCGCTCGTGTGATATGACAACGATGAACAAACGAGCGACGGTGGAACGAATGGGTGACGATGAACATTATGGCTAATAAGAGACGATGACGTAAATATTACGCGAAAAAAAACGTCATGAATTATTACGCTTATTCGCGAGGAGTAAGTTGACTCCCCCCCTTCCACAACTGGAAAATGGAAAAAAAATGTTGAAGAAGAATTATGCCACGAAATGATTGCAATTGCGATACATGCAAGCGTCATCATAACAGAAAACCTAAATTTAGAAATACGTTCGGTCGGTAGGAGGCGAAGCAAGCATTGCGTTGGCAGCGAATACAGAGATTTAAGAGGCAATTTAAAAATGAAATGCGACATTATTATTCAGATAAAAATCTTAACACGACTTTTAAGCGCCGTTCAAAGCATCGGAGAACAGTGATAGCTTACAGTCCCTATGTCATTTTATGTTCGTATCTTAGGTGTTTAAAATGAGAATAGCGAAAGTTACATTTTCCTACTTCCCGTCTCAGCGACTAAGACTAAATGATTACTAAGTCAAAGGCAACAGTTCATGAGTAAAGGAAAGTTGAGATAAGTTAAACAACCCTAGGAAGAGCCATTTTATATGCTTAAGTCACGCCAGAAATACCTTTAACGCGATAAAGAAACGAGGGAAAATACTAAAAATAGGACCGAAGTAATATTCATGCTCCCTCTACTGCAATCGAAAAGACGAATTATGCTCGAAATGCATTCAAATCATAAATTAATAGCGATTTATTTATTTAATACCGAAGATTATGTTACAGCAAAAATAGAACTATCTTCTATGGATAAAGAAAAGGAACTTTAAAATTGTCCACAACTTTATAGAGAAACGGCCTCACGCGGACCACTGTACCTCGGTCTACACATGCGCAAACTGGCAAACATGCTGATGTTTATGTTACAAGGGTTACCAGGAAGGGCCGGGTGTAGCAAGATGGGGGAAGTAGGGACTTGAAAGGAGGAAGGCTTGAGTTTTTTAACTTGACTAACACCATGGATATTGAATAGCTTCAGGCGTGATGTGGTGGAAGTCGAACATAATGAATAATTGATCGTAACACTTCATTTTGTTACCTGATGATGATGTAATACATCGAAACCCGGCCATAAAATAAATTTTATCAAGTGGAAAAATACTACGATGAGTTATTCACCAAGGATATCGTTCTTCTTACCACTTGACTTGATCAACTTCATCATTCAGGGGAAGGGCGTATTTGGGGTTCTCCTGATGCTGTTACTCTCGGCAGGACACTTTAATTAGTGACATCAATCTTTTTTCGCTTTATGCACCCTTACTATATATCGGGTTCTTGTGAAATTCACGTATCGAAAGTATTGGCTTCCTTCGTTCTGGTACAAGCGAATTACAATGTTCGAAAAAATATTTGCATTTATCCCATGGCCATATTATCCCGGAATTTTCGGTCGGGTTGAATACAAATATTTTTTCTCTAACAGGTCAAGTTTAAGAAGCTGACTTTGAAAATAATCCATCCATTCAATGCGATATAATATTCGTGAAGAGCACTCAACTCTTGGGTGAAAAACTTTCCATTCCTACTGTAATAAATCATAAGGAGGAAGGGTACACAATAGATCTCTCCGAAACGTTATGATGAGATTTATATGAAACAGGAAGGATGAATTCTTTGCTCTGCACTGAGGTTTGCCTGATGGCATTTCCTCATGCTACGGATAGAATATTGCAAGCATAAATTCCTTTCTGCGCGGAATTTCTTTATGTTTCTCATGACCAAACTTGTGCTCTTGGCAGTTGGCGCGTGCTGGCAACCTTGAAGTCATGGGAACGGGTATGGTGGCAGCAGCGCGATAAGATAATGATATCTGGGATGACTAGTCCTTATCGTGGAACATTGCCCAGAAATTGAAAGAAATACATAAGAAATAATACCGAGTACTAAAAATAACAAATATAAGGTCGAGAGTCAGCGAGGAAACGTCCAAGTGGACAGTTTTTAACAGAAACAGGTTATTTCTCGCGTAGTTAAGAACATACCTGAAATGTGATATGCAAAATAAAAACACTGATTAGATTTAAAATTCTGTCGAATTGTAAATGCAGTTGGCATTAACTTCAAATCAGAGTAACCTAAAGGCCCACTTTTAGTATTCCACTTAGTGCATGGGTCTTTGTTGTTTATTTGAAGATTCATCCAGTAAGTAAAATATGGAGCAGTATTAATAAATTAGTTTAAAACACGAAAATATCACATGATTTATTGATATCCGCTTTTAAATGATAATCAATTGCCTAAGTGGTTACAAACCGAGAGAATACTCCCTAATGATATTTACAGTCATTACTAATGACCATTACCTAGTCACCTATCTTTGTGTGAGGACTTGTCCCGAAGGTTTTTTGACTATTTCTAGAATCATGGCGGTGAGGAGAGTCACCCCCTTAGTGGTGACGGACGTGTGTCGACTGAGGACGCATTTCAGCTGACAAAACGAAGCCTACCTGCACAAAGGAAGCCCTCATGCACTACGTTAAGTGATATAAAAGGACAGTCACAGTAAATATTCGTGAGATGGCCTGCTTCCCACAGAGATGTATTTGAAGAGCAGATTACCTCAGCGCAGCTACACGGTGAAGGAAGAGTGCTTTCGGATGCGAGAGGCGAGGGAGAGGCCGGCGAAGGGACAGTGAGAGCTGGAGTGAGGCGTTAGGAGAGGGAGGAGGTGGGTGGGAATCAAAAGGCGAAATGAATGAGAAAGGAAGTTGGAGAAAAAAGAATGTCCGCGCAGTAAAATGTGCTTCAGAAATAGATTCCTCCGGGGAAGCACTAAGGATGATTCAATCACCATTTCCCCTTGGCTAAAAATATCACCACTTGAAATTATACACAAAAATAGAACTGTCTGAAAGAAGAACTGAGAATGCGAAAATAAAAATTATCTGAAAATGACGAAACGAAAAATTATGACCAAATATGTGTTGTGATACCAACTATTTTTCACTAAATAGGATATTCTTCTGAAGAGTATACAAGCTATAAAAAAAGGAACCGCACTCACTTTCACTCTCATTGGACTGCACTTCCCCGGATCTGCTTCGGATCTGCTTTTTTTCTATGCAATTCAATAGAGAGTCAGTTATCCGTATGCAACAATGGACCTGACGAGTATAAAAATGCGCCTGTCAAAAATAATAAATTTTTTAAATAAAAATTACGATCACCCGTTTAGCCAAACAAAAAAAACACTAAGTACATTTGCACACTGAATTTTAAAATACCAAATAGATATTAAAAATTTTCTTAAACATAGGCATTCGTATAATATTCGTTATTCATTGTGAGCGCTTCCAAAGTTATGGATAATTTGATCCAGGAAAATTAATGAATTCCTAAATTCATACGCTCGAAAAATGAAAATTAGCTGACGTTGCAATAACTGCCGCATAACCATAAAAGACGATTTTTTTTCACCTGAATGATTGTGGAAAAAATGCGTGAATCACTACCTGGGTTGACGGTCTTCGGCGCATAGACCCGCTCGTCCCGGAAGTGAACAGGGAGAAAATAGCATCACATAGCCACGCTACGTGTATTAAGTGCTTGGGAATGTGGATACAATTGAAGCTCAGCCACTCCACCGACCATAAAGGACGGCATAAGGCCATGCGTGCGGGGCTACAGCAGAGCGCCTAACCAAGGGCAAACTATAGTATACGTCGCGCGTTACACTTTCGAACGGCGGCAAACACATGCCTCCCTCCTGGAAAGATTGGACAGAAAAATAACACGAAATCTTTCTGCGGAAAATCTTACACACATACCTGCGTCTCTGTCGATGAATCGTAAAAACTTAACGAATAAATCAAACCTGACTGATATCGTCCGTTTGTTACGTGCAATTAGTGAAAAATCGCAGTGCTCATCGCTTGTCCGTCACCTGTATCCTCCGAGACATTTACAACCAATTCTTTAATGGGTGGCCGGTCCCTAGGTTAGACAATTATCTTCTAAGTATCCCGAGACTTTCTTTTTTAAATATTATTAGTTTAAGAAAAAATAGACGATATACCAGCATGGCGATAAAAGAAGGTGCACTCAGCAATACCGACGATGATTACTTAACAGGAACATCACATTTACAGATAATCATAAGCCGTCACGAAACCATCAGTACACCCTTCCAGATTAATTAAAGCACTTTTAAATGGTTATCACTTACAATTGAGTTTCACGAGAGGCCATTGAAATAAGGATCGTAGATTATCGAAAACTCTCAAATTCGAGTATAGTCTCATAAAACCACAAGATGAAAAAAAACTTTGGAAAGCTTTATCATAGAATGGAAGACATTTTAAGTACATTCGCATTTTTAGGGAATTTCTCAAATCACCACCATGAAAACAATTCTAATTCAATCGCTAAGTTTCTCCTCGAGTGAATATTATAATTGGTAGCCAAAGCGGCTATGAAAATGGACGAATTCATCGGGGCTAACTGGTGGGTGTATGTGTACTCTAACCTTTTTTTCAATAATTTATGGACCCATTCCACCTACAATTATTGATATGCGTATGTAATAAATGAGGGACGCAGTAATCCAGTGGTTAGAGCCCTGAGCTACTGACCGAGGCCCAGGTACGATTTCGGGTGACCGCTCAGGCACCAAATTGGCGTAATATTTCGGATACCAGATCTTTATGAGAAACCATTGACGGCACAGGCAAAGGAACTGATATATGAATTTCACACGCTGCTGGGATCAATAATAGGTATGCTCTACTCTCACTTAGGAAGCCAGTCTTCGGGTTGATAACCGTCATCGTTTTATACGATAAATTATGATCGAAGGCGGTTTTTCGCTCCCTTACTTGGATCCTCTCAGCCGCCTCGGTTAACTCGCTAAAGCACTCGGCCAGGCATCAAGGGATCCGGGTTCTAATCCCGGTCAAGGCGAATGAATGTGACGCTTTCAAATTGTTGCATTGCAATGCGTTTTAGCGGACGACTCAGTTAAAAGTTACCGTCGCGGAATTTCCCGCAGTTTCTTTGATGCTAAAGCTTGAAATCCTCCCATCCGAACACGTCGATGTAAACCCGGTTATGACGTAGTGTGGATATATATCGCCATATCGCACGGCCACACACACGACCTTACTTGACCGTATAGGTTAGCGCTCCCCACTCAACTCTGCTTCCCTCCGGCAGAACCACTGTAAACACGGCCAAGGATTGGCATGCAGCATGTGAGGGAGAGGGAAAGAGAGAGGGAGTCGGCGATGGAAGAGCGTGAGGAGGGGAGTGAGCAGGATGAGGCGGGGGCAGGCGAGAATCGTGTCTCAGCCTGTCGATGTTGCCGTCTTTTGAGATGCGGAGGTCTGGACTTTCGCGGCTGCCGAGGGCTCGGGGAGAGGCGGGAGAGAGAGAGGTCGGTCGGTCGTTGAGGAAAGGACGGGACGGGCGGTCTGGGAGGGCGAGGGGAGAGAGAGAGGTGCCGAGGAGGAAGGGGGAGTGGGAGGTTTAGCTTTGGGAGCATTGTATCACTTCCGCCCGGAGGCTCGGGGCTAATTCGGGGCCATCTGCTGTGATTCAAGGGTGCCCCTGATATATCCAAATAACGAGATTCTTTTGGTCAGGACTGCATCGGCGTGTGCAACAGGCTCAACTCCAGGTTGGACGCGTGCACCGGCGGCCAAGTTGGAAACTGCGTTTGATGCGTGTGACCGACTTGGCGGGATCGAGTGCTACGCAAATGCCTCATTGTCAGTTCCTCCAGTGCTCCAGGAGGCATCATCTATAGCGTGCTCAATTGCAGTCATACCACTGCCAAGATTTCGCAACTCACGAATTTCATATCCGGGTCGCAGTCAGCTTAATAAGAATCAATCTTCAATGCGTTGTTGATTGCGATACATGTGAAACACTGTACGCATTAGGAAGAAATTTTAAACCAGAAACCTGGGAGATAGAGCCATTTCATTGTCAACACTCTCATTTTATGGCCATTTTATAGTGATAAAAACATAGGATTGCAACGGGAATTGGGGTAGGGCTAAAAATCTAAACTTCAAAGCCTCAATGAAATTTTTAAACGAACCTTTTAATTCTGAAATGGCAACATTGTAGGTACGTATATACTCGTACTCGTAGATACAAGTTATACTAGTTATACGTATACACTTGTACTCGTACTTGTATGTTATGGGACCGAAATGCCTCGATTATTTACGTACCTACCTATTTACGTCCTCTAATAGTTCATTTATCCTTAATGGACCTCAGAATTAACTGCATTAAACTTACACCGAATTCTAAAATGATTTTTCAAAACTACTACAGTTGACTATATGACCGTGGTTGAACATAATTTGCAGAATTCCTTAGAAGAAACAAGATATCGTATTCAAGCGATCATTTTTTTAAATGTTTAATTACGTAACGCGCTGCACGTCGTTATTTATATGGTTGGAATGCAGAAGGATCTTTTCAGGCCTTCTTTTTCAATTTTTCATAAAATGCTGTTCCTTCTCTCTTCCTTAATAGGCCTAGGAATTATATTCTTGGCCCTCCCCTATATTTCACCCACGCAGCATTGCCTCAAAGACATTTTTACGAGAATTTCATAAATTGATATATGCCTCACTAGCTCCGATCTTCTTTTCGGTATGGACTTCCATGCTACCCTACCATCCTCCACTCTTTCACACACTTCTTTGGTTGTAACTCCGTCTACCCAAACTCATTCCCAATATGCGTCGATAGCATCTAACATTGAAGGCATCCAATCTTCTGCTTTCTTCCTATTCTATATCCCAGGTTAAGTTTATTAGTAGAGAATTATACCCTAACGAAATGCGAAAGAAATTTAACGATATGAAAACGAGGAAGGAATTCAGAGCTCTGGCTAATTGAATAAAATTCCCGCATTTAAACAAATTATCAAGCAGCCATCCTTTCTTCGAGAAATTAATCGCTATCTAATCCGTCGAGATAGAAAAAATAAAAAAAAATATATGAATGAGTTTCTTAATATTTGGATAAACATCTACCCTCTTTACAAAATTGTGGAACTTAAAACTGTAAGCCCCACCAGTAGAAAAGTAGCCCAACGGGTTTTCCAGCAACGGCCACTGAGTTGAGAAGTCTATTATGCTTTCCTTAAAATTATTAATATCAACCTCTAAAATAAAATTATGAGCAGTATACTGAAATCAGGTGAAAGTTTAATTATAATACATAGTATTTCTTTGGAAGGAATGAATACTTTATACAGAAAGGAAAGAATGCTGAGATACTATTTGAACCTGTAAACAATGATAACATGGCAACGTATAAACGCATATTAATGAGTCAACGAGTTTTATACAAATTATGCTCATTAAGGCTGTCATGTTTTAGCAAAATGGAGACTCTGGGCGAAGCAAATTAGCATATGATTGCCTGATGAAGATCTAATTAACTTTGTCCGGTTTTTCACCTGCTGGCCCAGGTGGACTTTTTTGGGCCTGGACATAATGAATCAATCATTGGTGAAAATTTCAACAAACATATCAAGTTGTCCTTCCACACGACACATCCTCTTATGGAATACGTAGTAATTACAAGGTCACCAATTAAATACAACGTATAACGACCAGTGAGAAGTAGGTTAAAAAAATCTACGGTTCTGTCCACATTCGACTTAAGTCATAGCAAGCAAACAGCGGATGAAAATATATTATGATCTACTCTTATATGTTAATATGAGAATAAAAATCGGTATATTGATGGAAATGATATTGATTCAAAAAGCTTTTAATGAATGGTGACTCATCAAGAGGAGACCCTTACAAATCTGCTTTGTTGATTGAAACTTTACAAACTATCATTTATCATGAAGTGGTATACAAACTTGCATTAAATAGGTATATTTCAATTACGCCCTGTGCCCATGTTTCGGAAGCGAGGAAACATCGAGACAAAACTAAAATTAAACCCATAAAGATTATTAGACACTTTTGGGAAGTCTTACTTTGTAATGCATATTCTATTTTTCTTAAACAGCTTTAAAGCTTATAATAAAACCACAATTGTCTATGTCCTTCTAGTAAAAACCTATCTCCTAGATCTTTCTCGTTCCCAAGAGACCATTAAATTTCTCCATTGTCGGCGACGTGGGTAAAGGGATAACGCGGATGCACGACGGGTTTGAAGCGTAGAAATGATAGTTTTCCTCAGTTTTCGAAAATCAGGAAATAATCTAATGACTAAAAATTATTTATGATGAAAGCGAGATCAAATTTCGTCCCCGACATCCAAACACACACACACACACGCACAGAGGACCCCGGAACCTAAGCGGAATCTTTCAAAGGACGGATCCTGCTGGAATTTGTTTCACTTGAAGAGCCTGAGGGTGATATCTCAATTCCATCTTTCCGCCTGGTAGGATTAACAGTATAAACGTCCCACAACACTTAAACTACCTGGTGGCGTTAGGAGGAAGCGGGGGTCGGTGGTGGCTAGAGAGGGTTTTTTTATTTTCACCTTTAAAATTCAAGTGGGTGGAGAGGAGGGTTGGTTGGGTTCTCTTCAGAGAACTCAAGACATGGAAATCATCTCTTAAAGAGAGGAAGGGCGGCAATTCGAGGGGGTTGGAGGGAGGACGGGGAGGGTGGATACCCACTCGGGCGGGTGTTGGCTTACAAGCATCCGGTCCCCTTCCGCCCTGGTTTTTCGGCTGGTTGGCGAGGCCCTTTGCACACTCCTGCAAGTGGTGGTGGGGGTAGGGATAATAATGGATCGCCAGCAGAGGGGAAGGGAAGGAGGCCACCCTTCGCCCATGGAAAGGGATGATGATGATGATGCGATGGATGGAGGGTGCTCGGAATCTTAAATCGAGTAGGGCTGGGTGATAAAGCGAAGAGAAGGGCGGTTTGTCGACTGCAATGTGCGACCTGGAATATTGCATTTCGATGACAATCCAGCATGGATGCGCTATAAATGCAATGCTGCTGCCAGGGCTGCGATGTAATTTCTATTAACGCCCAACGACATTAGGGGCTGTCCTTAAATTAAAAAAGGCTTCTAGGGGAAGGGGGTGTGTGCCATTTCATTAAGTTTCCTCCGGGGAATAGAGAGATACCGAGGAAGAATCTTAACCAAGGTTTGTTATCAAATCATTTCAGTTTATGTTGACGAAGAAATTTGTTTAAACTATCCTCGATCAAAAAGAAGAACACTATGTGCAAATGATCACCAATGAAAAGGCTGCCTCATTATTATTTAAAAAATAATTTATCAACTAGTTAACAGAAATGCGAAATGTTTGTTTCAATACACTGTATGAATTCTGATACTACTAAAATAACCTAAAGAAACAAATTCCCTCAATGACACCTTTTTCAGTTCAAACACGTAACTGAAGTTAAAAGTAAATAATCGGAGTGAAAAATGCTTTCGCTTAATTCAGATATGCATGTCTTTGAAGAAAAAGGTGCACGATTGAAATAATAATGCATTTATAAGATCGCCTGTCACTACGCAAAGTTCATATCTTAAGAATCATTACAAAAGAGATGAAGGGAATGCCTAAAATTGTCTCGCGCAATTTAAGGACGGCCCCAAAAATACGGTGAACTCAAAGATTGCGAAGGTCAGCGAAATTTTTGATTGACAATATACTGAACATCCTCAGCACCTATATCAATGTGGACGATATGGAAACCTGTCGTCAAGGAAAAGAGTTCTTCGGGAGGGAGGAACCAATCATGACGAAGACATAAAATTGCACTGCTAAGATAATTTCGGTGATGCCCTTCCACTTACGTCGAAATATAGTCGTATCGATATTCAGTCGATATTCAAATTACAACGAATTGAGATGTTAAAACTGAGTATCATCTCCTTTCCATCAGTTTCATTTCTTATTACCTAATTCCGCCGAACCAAACCCCACCCTTCTACCCTCTACACCCGCTCCCTCACTACGCCCCTAGTGCTCCGTTTTGTGGCCAGACGAAGGCCATTACATCCGCATTTCGCTGATGAGTTTTCCCACAAGCGTGCCTCCGTGTGTAAGCGAGACGCTTTAAAATTCTCGCCACAATTAATCTGCCTAATTTAATCCACAGGCCTTATACGACCGGCTTCCATACGAAGCCGGAAGGAAACCCCGCCACCTTTTTCACGAAGCCGGAAGGAAACTATGCTTCCTGCTCTGTTTCTTTATTTTATGATTCAGTTTCCCAAAGTAATATTGCTCCTCGCTCATAAAAATATTTCTATTCAAGCCCTCATCCACACCCAAAGGACGAACCCTGCAATAAGAGAATCTTATAATTAGTTCTTTAATCCTTTAAATAGACTTTAGTTTAGCGGAGAGCGTAACTCAAATGGATATCCTTAAGCAATAAAATACCTATTTTTACCTGGAAATAATAAATATATAATGTTATAGCCAAAACAACAATCTAAAATTGTATGGTTAACTAATAAAATCAATATTTCATTCTAGCACTCAACTCAAAGAAAAATTTATACTCGTATTACCACGGTGAGGGTAGGGCTTTGTAACGAGACTATCCAGAACAATTTCATTGCATTTGTACGCACAATATGTTATGTTGTTTCCCTATCCTTTTCCTTTTCTTAGTTTCCTCATCCCGCTCGAATTGTTTCCCCTTATGACGATTTTTGTACCTCTATAAACGTAGGCGATGGTCGACACAAATATCACAGGTGAGGCCATGTGTCCACATCCTCCGTGGTTTTGACCGTGTTAATTGACACTCGGGGGAAAACGTGTACAGGGCACGGGTGGAACTTCCCATTGTCATTTTTCAAGCAAAGGTGGGCAAAAGGTTTCTACTGAACGAACTAGTGTGGAAGAACTAGGGTGCTACAGGTGAACATAATGCGTTTGCATGGACTGAAAAGCATACATAATACCGAGAAAGTAAATAAATTGTGAACCAATCATTAAATGAGCACAACAAAAGTATCACTTTTGATAATTACTTCTAAAATCCCCTTCACTGTGGGCATATATATTATGAACCTATCCGGTAATATCTGAACTTTCTGCTTAAATTGAAAGTAATTTGAAATGCTCTTCATGACTCATACTTTCCTACTTTTTACTTTTAAAATATAAATTTAAAACGGAATTAAGTGGTATTTTTCGCAGGTGATAATTGTTAAGACAACTCTTGATCTTGGATATGAATTTTCAATTTTTATTAATACCACCGAGATGGGTACTTTGCAAAAAGTAGTAAAAAATATTGAACAAATACCAATTCATGAAAATCGATTTTCCTTTTAATGAGCATTTTTACCCTTTTTTCGCGAATTTCAAACTGGTACTCTGTACGCCGGGATATTACGAGAAGGTGATTAGATTTTAAATACAGGTCCTTGACTCATCGGGATACGTTCACTCATTTCCGCAATATAACTACGTTTGGAATGTCAGGTATGCAAAATTCTTCGCTGGAATTAGGCCACTATCTGTCGCAACCTAAAAATCACGTTGGGAAACTCTTCCACTCTCCTCCAACATATCAACCCTGCATTCCCTTCCTCTTATTCATTCCTCGAGCTTCCTCCGCCTCCCATTCCTCCTCCAAATATCCTTCTCTCTCTCTCTGTCTCACTCGTTTCTCTGCGCGATGAAGATTGAATACAGCAAGACAGTCGTTGAGTGGATATAGCGATACAAACACATCGCATCACTCATCATACTAACATGAATGATCGCTTTAACGTCACTCTAGGTACTTTCAATCCCGTAAAACGAGGCTATTCTTGAGGTAACTGAAGGATATTGGTCCATAAAACTGAAACGAGAAATTTGGATACAAACATTTGATAATAACCAATCTCTTTACACCACATCCTTATCTCTTCGACCTTCTTCCATTTGTCCGACTCTAATTCCACGTGTGAAATTCTTACATGAGGGTATTATTTCCGTATCATTCCGTTCTCTTTCCGGGAAGATCTGGTTCCCGCATGGTAACAAATATAAGCTGACGTTGAAGGTGTCCCCTGTTAGTAGCCTAACGTTTCACCCCTTTAACCAAAGGGGTTATCATGCCTCGGGCCGATATTGCCAATAAAATGTTAAAAAACTCAAAATGTATTTTACAACATTACGTCGTTTGACACTAGAAAATTTAAATCTAAGTCTTTCCAAGGTACGAAAAATGCGTGATTCATTGGCGAACACCTTCGGCATGTAGTGACCTCATTAAAAGGAATTGTTGGCTCACAAAGAAATTTTCTCCTATAACGACTAAACATCAGGAAACCATCGCAGGAATCATCGCCTACGTATTTCACTTAATACCAATATTTTTTCCAACCAACAAACGCAGATATTCGCGTTGAATTTACCGTAACCACCCATATTTCACCAATAATAGCTTAAATGGGAATCAATGACTTAGCGGTGGGTGAGTTAATCGAAGGTCAACATGAGCAGTTCAAATACCTAAGAAAATTGACCAATACACAGAACATTTTAATTACTTGTCCATGAAAATGATACATAAATTACTTCGTAGAAATAGTACATTGAAATTCCTTAACATATGCCTGTATTCCTTAACATTCCATTCCTTAGCGAAGCAATAGGTAAGATCAATCGGAGCCCTTCTGAAGAAACTGGATGCTTCAAGGACGATGCCGATACTGCTATAACGCCGACATCGATGCTCCTAAAATCAACGGAATCAATACAGTGTTCCCCGACCTAAGCTTTTCGAGAGCAAAAGGGATAAAGAGATGGGGAGTAGAGCGGCTGGTAGTGTCGCGCCCACACCGTTTTCTTTCTCTTCCCTTCCTCCTCTGCCGGCGGAGACCAGAGGCCGCGGACAAGCGGGGCAAGTCGAAACAAGAGCGGCGGCGCAGGGACGCAGAGGCTCGGCCTTCCCAAGAGAGAGAGAGAGTGCCTCCTTCCCGTCCGCCCGCTCGCCAGCCGCCTCTCCCCCGCAAAGCAAGCTAGGCGGGCCCCGGAAGTCCCCAGGGGGGGGGGCCCATCCGCAAGGCGGGTCGGATTGAAAAGGGAATGGGAGGAGGGGAAACACGTGCGCAAGTCTCCACAATGGGGCCCCTGCCGGCATTCGGGGTCGCTGTTTCTCTCTCTCTCTCTGCCCCTCCAGGACCCACTCCGGCTCCCCATCTCGATGCCGGGAGAGGGGAAGGAGGGACCTCGGCGTGAATCGGGGCCTCGGAGTTTGGACCAAGGGTTTGGGCCACACCGACAGAGGAAAAGGGGTCGCGTGGGGGGAAAGAGTTAAACTGAGAGCAGGGAACTTTCTTCACCAGCGAGGAACGAAAGCGATCATGCACCCTCGACGCGTGACTTATGCTATGTTAGTTCAAGAGACGAATGCGAAAACACATCCGTCAAAGAAATTTGCTATAGAAATATATATATTTTTTTTTTTTAAGGTAATATACCGGTTAAGGTAGGTTTTTTGATGGACACAACTACCAAACAAATATTTTGTGACTACTAACAAAACACAACCCTAAATTCTACTCTACACCAGGTCCCTCTTCATCTCTGAGTACTTTCTTCCTCCCTTCATCCCGTCCAACATCCCTATCCTGTTCCTTCCCTTTCCTCTTTTGCCCAACATTCTACCCTCTATCACAGTCTTCAACATCCCACTGCCGGTCAACACCCCCTTCATCCACTTTTCCTGCCTCCATAGGATTGCTCCCAACAAACCCCTCTCTTCGCCCACCATACCAAGTACTTCCTCATTTGTTTTCTTCTCTGTCCATTTCACCTTTTCCATTCTTCTCCACACCCACATTTCAAAAGCCTCCAGTCTACGTCTATCCTCCTGCTTCAATGACCACGTTTCCGCGCCGTACATAGCTACGCTCCATATCAAAGTTTTTACGAGCCTTTTCTTAACATCCTTACTCAAAGTCCCCGTCATCAACTCCCTCCTCCTCGTGAAAGCCTCTTTGCCTAGCGCAATTCTTCTCCTTACGTCCCTACTACTTTGACCGTGTTGGTCCAAAACACTACCGAGATACGTAAACTGTTCTACCTGCTCTAGTTTTTGCCCTCTTACTTTAATGTTAAGATTAGCCTTTTTCTTTCTAGAAAATCGCATAACCTTTGTTTTATTAATGTTGATTCTCATCCCATACCTGTCGCACTGAATTTCCAATTCACTAAGCAATGCTTGCAGCCCCTTGGCTGACTGACAAACTAAAGCTTGGTCATCAGCAAACCTAACTGATTTTACGAATCCCCCGCCCACTTTCATTCCTACCTCGAGTTCTTCCCATGCCTCTTTGATCATTTCCTCTGCATACAGGTTGAACAGCAACGGTGATAATGGGCAACCCTGCCTTACACCCCTTCCTAACACTGCCCATCCTGACTCCCCGTTTCCCACCCGCACCTGAGCAGTCTGAGACATGTAAAGGTTGCGGATTAGCCTCCTTTCCCTCCAATCTATTCCTATTTTCTGCAATATACTCATTAGTTTTTCCCAATTCACTCTATCAAACGCTTTTTCGAAATCTACGAAACAGGCAAATACCTCCTGGTTGTGTTCTATATTCCTCTCGATTAATAATCTCATTACTGCAATGGCATCACGCGTACCTCTCCCCTTCCTAAACCCAAACTGATCATCCCCTAAGTAATCATTTGCCCTACTCTCTATCCGTTTGTTTATGATCCTGAGAACAACTTTAGCTGCGTGGGATATCAAACTAATTGTCCTATAGTCCTCACATGACGTGGCCTTTACCTTTTTCGGAATCGGAACTAAAACTGCTCTCACAAAGTCTTCCGGCCAGATTCCCTCCTCATAAATGCTACGGATCAGCCCATATAGCCTCTTCCTCCCACATTTTCCTAAGCATTTTAAAAGTTCCACGGGAATGTTATCTACCCCCACGGCCTTATTTAGTTTCATCTCCCTTAATGCCCTTTCTATCTCATTGTCTAGTATGCCTGGACCTAAGCTGTCTTCCTCTACGTCATTTTCTTTTTCAATGTCTAACTGTGTTGGTCTGAGTTCTTTACTATACAGTTCTTCTATATACTCCTTCCATCTCTCTTGGATCTTTCCTGCGTCAACTATTACCTTACCCGCTTTATCTCTAACTATTAGCATAGCTCTTCCTTTCTTACTTCCCGATAAAGATTTAACTATGCTGTAAAGCGCACCGATTTCCCCCTTCCTCTGCAGACTTTCCATATTCTCGCACTGCGTCTTCCACCATGCTTCCTTTGCTTTATTTGTTGCCCGCCTCAATTTATTGTTCAATTCTTTGTACTTCATTTTGCCTAATTCTGTATTTATATTCTTCCATTTTCGCCGCTCATCCATTTTTGTAATCATCTCATCCGTGATCCATGGTTTACGAGTCCTTTTAGCGTTAACGGTTCCAATAGTGTCTTTTGCCGCTTTAGACAACCCTTTTTTGATACATTCCCATTTTTCTTCAATAGTACTTAGCTCTTTACCGTCCTCCATGATTTTCTCTACCGCCTGTTTGTATTCCTTTCTTTTCAACCCATTTAATGCTTCTACATTCCATTTTCTAACTCGCCGCCCCTGCCTTATCTTTTTAAAACGTACGCTACATTTCATAACAACTAAATTGTGGTCTGAGTCCGCATCCGCTCCCGGGAAGCTGTGGGAATTTATCACACTGTTCCTAAACCTGTGTCTAACCAGGATATAATCTAGCTGATATCTTCCCGAGTCACCTGGCATTTTCCATGTATACCTGCGTCTTTTATGGTGTCTGAACCAAGTGTTGGTGATAACTAACCCCTGTCTCCTGCAGAACTCAACTGCTTTCTCCCCGCGGTCATTCCTCGTGCCTAAACCGTAGTCCCCCACCTCATCACCATCTCTTCCTTCGCCTACTGTCGCATTCCAATCCCCCATCACTATCAAATGTTTCCCTGCAGGAACACATGCAATCATGTCCTCTAACTGATCGTATATCCTATCGACCTCTTCTTCCTTATGGTTGCTCGGTGGCATGTATACCTGGATAATAACTAAGTTCGTCGGTTCTGCTTTTATCTCCACTAGTAGTATTCTATCCGTTACCTGCTCTATGTTGACTACGCTTCTTCCTACCTTTTCATTTAATACTATGGCGACCCCTCGTTGGCTCTCGTCCCCACCGCTGTATATTATTCTATACTTATCACTCCAGTAATCCCCGCTATCTTTCCATCTCACCTCGCATAGACCTAAAATATCTATATTTCCCCTTTCCATCTCTCGCTTAACATTCTCCAATTTCCCCGTCCTCATCATTGTCCTAACATTCCACGTTCCTATTCTAACTAATTTCGTCTTCTTCTCCTGCGTCTTCTGTCCTGCTGCTGCTGGTTTTCCCTTGCAAGGGTTTCGTGGGATGACGACCGCGGAAGCCTTGCCTCCCCCGCTGCCGGGCACGACACACGGCCGATTTGGCCGAGCCCCGTGGTTGCCAGGACTCAAAATATCTCTATTGTCCATCACATTGTTCTTGGGAATGATAATTGAGGTGGTTTCCCGTTGCCTTCCTCAATAGTGTTTTTAACGTGACACCATCACTTACTGGCCGCCCCACTGGGGTCAGACGCCATTGCAGCCGCCTCACTGAGGAACAGACGCTGCGTGGACTACCTTTCGTCTGGCTCCTAACCTTCGACCTATCTGGCATGGGTGACCCTACCAGGAGCAATTTTTATTACTCCCGCCAGTACAGCTCTAGGGGTCATCGGAACGCACAAGCCCTTCCACCACGTCAAGGTTGTAGTCCGGGGAGGGGAGAAATATATATATCTGTATATATATATATAATATATATATATATATATATATATATATATATATAGTACAATACACAGTAACACACAATATAGAAACACAAAAAAAGAGAACACTCACACGTATTTTCTTGATATTTCGACGGAAACAATCCGTCTTCCTCTGAAGATATAGAAGTAATGGATTACTTCTATATCTTCAGAGGAACGCATTACTTCTATATAGTATCTTCAGAGGAAGACGGATTGTTTCCGTCGAAATATCAAGAAAATACGTGTGAGTGTTCTCTTTTTTTGTGTTTCTATATTGTGTGTTACTGTGTATTGTACTATTCGGCACTTCCGTGTTACGTCTACGAAAGCATATATATATATATATATATATATTTATATATATATATATATATATATATATATATATATATATATATATACATACATACACACACAACTTAGCTAAACATAGTTAGCTATAGAATATAGCTTATTGATATGGCTATTTTAGTATGTAATATGTGCAGTTATATCGTTAAATGTTTTTAGCCTCGCAATTGGAAATTTATTTGGTAATTTATTTAACAAATTCTCAGAGTAGGATGTGGTTTGGTGTAATATGACCTCAGGAATTGACGAATCTCAAGAATCAGCACTACCACTACAGCCACAGTGTGTTCATCTGCCCCAATTCCTCAATCCCTTCTCCATGTCCATCCCCACCACCCTTTCCATCAGCACCGAGCCAACCCTGCAACCCAGCAAGGTTTTTAAGGTGCACACCTTTTCATAAGGTATAAATGAAAATTCAGAAATATTAATAACTTTATAAACATACGTATACAGCACCAAACTTGCAAATCTCAATGTTGCATGCTACAGTTACCTCCCGACATTAATGTTCTAAGGACTAGCCACTTTTTTTCGGGGGCTTAGCCATCCGGTTTTCATATTGGATCAAATTTCTATGAATCATGAGAACATCAGTAATGCCTTTCGACTACTGAGTCATCTAAACTGACTCTCTTCGCGTCCTTCCGCCACAGCAAACACCAATGCCATTTTATACCCCAAGGAATTCTATGATGTGACGATATCTTCTAAACGATCCTTGACCCATCTTCGGTATCAGTTGAATTCCCGACTGAAATTTTTCTTTCTCTGCTGCGACCCTTTTTCTTGCGCCGGTGTGGGCTAAACTCGGAGGCCCCGATTCATTCAGGGCCCAGGAGTTTGGGCCCCTATCCGAGCATTTTTCTATTCATCTCCAGCCGATACCTTTATAATAATTTATTTCAAGACACTCTTAGGGATAATCCTTCGCGTTCGCAACTGTTGTAAATACATTTTCTTGCTGCGATTTTGTATACTCTACCCTTATGTTGGTTGATCATCGTCAGAAGCAACATTATGATGATGACCAACTTATGCTTAAGAAACATAAGTGTATTATATATAGCGAGGTATGTACTGTTTGACAAACAAAAAACAAACCACGTCCATGCATATTTTAAGCAATATGCCGATGATAAATCTTGCAACTTACTTTAAATCTTGAAACATACTCCAGAAAATTCCATTGAAAAATCTTGCCGGTAATTAATGAATGAAGAATATCTTAAAGCGTCAACCGACCGGGTTTGGCATAAAGGGAGGCGTTGTCTTCTTCCATATTTTTCCCCAGCGAAAACAATGAGATACGTTATTTTGACTAGATATTTGCATTGAAGGCCCCTAATTATGGTGTGAATAGATCTGAAGCTGCAGTAACAATTAGGCCATTAAGGTTCTTAGAAGACTGAGGTCAAATAGAACAAAAAAATTCCATTTAAAAGAACTCCGCGCGTGGCTGAACAAACATCGATTTCCGGGGTGGGATTATCGAATCAATAACGTGACCTCCAGGTAGCAAAGCGAGCACACACGTCACTCAGGAAAAGAGATTTGTCAAATTGAGATTAGGCACAGTTAATTCCTACAATTGGGTTTAATTCAATGGGCATAGAAGAGCTTGACCAAGTGCAGAAAGACCTTTTACGTAGTATTTAAGTAAGACTAGGAAATGGTATATTTTAGCGAGTAGAATAAAGTTTGCAACAGTGGAAGAAGGAGGATATAAATAAAAATAGGAAGAAATAATGCATGATGGTACAAAAGTGACTTTAAACTACCGAATTAGTGGCCCAATGAGAAGCAGTCCACCGACTCAGATCTTATAGTAATAATGATAACATCATAACTAATAACAATAACTTGGAAATAAAAAAAGAGTGGATAAACACTTGTGCACAACGTTGATTTTGTACTGGTGTCAGACGTGGGTATTACTCGTAGCAGCAGTAGATGAAAGGAGTTAAGAAGCAAAGGGAAGATGGCTCCTTGTGCGGGAAACGATGACACTGAAATAGACCCAATGACTAATGAAGAAGTCCCTCGAAGGTTACGAGAAGAGATAAGTCCATTGAAGACTCAGGCAAGAGGAAAGGATTATTAATTGGATGGATTCTGAAGCACAATAATTTATTGAAGGGCATTGCAAGAAGCAATATCAAGGGAGCAACCGAGAATATGAAAGGAATATTGTGGATGAGCGAAAGAAGACAAGATGTCATGAAGACATGAGGAGATTGGCGAAGGACATGAGAGTTGGAACAACCGCAACACCCCGGTCTTAGAATGGATCAACTTGGTTGACCATATGTACTCGAACAGCATCAATACAAATTGTAATATACTTTAAAAAGTATTATGCAGCAAGAATTATAGTTGCCATTGTACAAAACTTGCCTCAGTTGTTTGTATTATTTGAATGAAATAAAATTCTCAGTTACTTCCCAGTATTTTAATATATGCCACGTAGAGAGTAGAATACTGGTGATCACCCCTGCCATCCAGGGGATCGTTTGGATTTGAATGTAAAAGCCACTGAAATTTTCAATGACCTCGCTCCTCTTGGGCTGTGCAAAGCGCAATGTCTTCTGACAAATTGTTCCTTCCTCAGTTAATTTCTACCCTAACATCACAGAAATAGCAAGTCGAAATGGATGTACTCATCAAGACAACCATTGATTCGTTGGGGAGGTGAAAATTATGACAAGACGGAAAGGCTTGCCACGCGCCTCGCAGACAGGAGTCGCCGCACATAAACTTGCAGCTGCAGGTCGTATAGCCATGTCGCAGCGGCGTACGATACCTGCGTTTTAAATACCTATGGACACGTGAGTGACAAACTTGGTGCATGCCACGCGCTGATCCGAAATCAAGATTACGAAATGAATATCGAAAGATTTTGTCGCTGGTATCCCAAGTACAAATACTAAGCTGATATTGCCAAGCTGCGCTCAGAGATTTTGTCTAAACCGCGAAACAGAATTTCAGTGCCACGATGCTCGTGCATGGCAGGCACAATGCTTGCTTAATTTTTATGTCTCAAATATTTATTGCTAAGGATTCTTTGTTTAATTATAGAGATGACTAGTAGTAGTAGTTTTGAGGGGAGGCGACCGACAGCTAAGGTCATTTGCGCCATAGGGGATGGATAGGAAAGGATGAAGGGTGGAGAGAAACCCGGCGTCGGCATTAGCCTACTCTTTACGAAAGGCGCCAAGGGGTCCGCAGTTTAACGTCCCATCCGACGGACGGCGTACTCACTCAAAGTGCCCTCCACAAAGCACCTCAAGTAGGGATCGAGATACCTCTGAAAAATATTCAACACCGCCGGGATTTGAACCCGCGCCCTCATGGTGGGAGGCCAGTACGTTAGCACCATCTCGATCCCCTAGAGATGACTAATATCACTGAATTTTATAAGAGCGTATTTCCTGGATATGTGGGAACGGGAATGGGAAACATTAGAAAAGGGGAAAACAACCAGACAATTTTTACCTAGCGTGAAGGAAAGAATGAAGATCAACTTTAAAACTTACAAAGGTATTACGCAAATTTTAACGGGCCACGGGGATTTTAGATCATACCTCAAGAAAATAGGGAAAAAAAAGGAGGGGACGTGTGAATTCATGATGGAGGAGGACACGGCAATACACAGAGTCCTTTATTGCCCAATTTATGCCGAGGAAAGACGCGAACTGGAAGCTATCCTTGGATATTTGCATAACGTCCAACAAATTGGGAAATACCTACATGAGGAACCGATTAGGAAAATATTGGAAAGATTTATCAACAAAAGATAAAGTAAGAACGGGGAGAGTAACGGAAAGGAATGGCATGTAACTAATATTTTGTATTTTGTAAAATTAACGAAATTGTGTTGGGGGTTTAAACATAAGGCACCCCAAAAAAAACTGAAATTGAAACAATAAATTGCCCGATCCTGCTCGAACAGGCCCAATTATTATTATTATTATTATTCATGCTACGAGGTTGCCTGTGGCACATCCAGTTTAAACCTATTAACAAGTAGACCTTGATATTAAGCTATCAGAAACCCGACTGAAGTTCGAACTCGGACCCTCTCGAAGTGGAATGCACCCCCCCCCTCTGGTCGCACCAACTTATAGATTGCCCAAGAGCCCGACATTATCACGCTTGCCACACGTGGCGTCCTAAATCCAGCCAGTTTCCCCAAGATTCCTACAGAAGAAATTCATGGAAGGACAAGATCCCTGTTGACGTGCGAAGCACGCGGTGGGAATCGAAAAGTTTAAAGCGACAAAAAAATGTATTTTTCAGGCATCTGGTTGGAGGAAAAGGAGGAGCGGATACCATTCACCTTTTACAAGACGTGGAGAATATATTTTTTTTTCATTGCCCTTTTCTTCCGAGACTTCCAAAAATTCGGACGAATTCCTTTTGTGCTCGCGTGCCGTTTGAGGGAGCGGGAGAGTGAGGAGACGCGCGAGACAACCAAGGACACGCTTTTCATCGAGGGTGGAAGACGTGGTACGGGGACACACTCGGAGTCACGCCAGGACGTGGAGGGGGTGCATCAAGGGGGAAAGAATCACGGGACAAAGAAAAGAAGGTAGTTAAACCTGCGGGTATGAAATATAAGAGTGAAAGAAGGGGATGTGTATCGCGGAGGTCAGTGTGTGATTATATATATTCAATGCACACAGGCATATTTAAGTACGCTTGCCACAAGAGGCGTCCTACATCCTACACGCGCCCTCTGGTCGCACAAGGGTTACATTTATAACGTACTTTTCAAGGAATTTTAAATATAAAAATAAATATAAAAAGGATACATATTTTTTGCAAAAATAACCTTCATAAGTGCCTTAATTCAATTATTGCTATGTTTAAATGTGTCTTTTCGTGTGTGTGTATACTTATATATATTTTATATATATATATATATATATATATATATATATATATATATATATATATATATATATATATATATATATACACACGTGGGTCGCGGTAGTCCAGGGGGTAGAGCGTTGGACAACTGACCAGAGTGTCCAGGGTTCAATTCCCGGGCAAGGCAAGGGCACCTGCAGCTCCACCCAAGCTATGTGATTTTTCAGGCACCACTTCCTGGGAAACCATAAACGGCACAGGGAAAGGAACTGCCCCCCCATTCCTGATGTGTGAATTTCACACGCCGTTGGGCTTAGTACTGGGTGAACTCTACCATCACCTACCAAACCCAACTTCAGGTTGATTACTGTGTTTATAGTTATATTATATATAATATTATGCATAATTTAATGCATAAAAACAATATATATATATATATATATATACTATATATTTATACATAATTATCAATGGCAGTCTACCATTTCAGAGTTTGAGGTAGGTTTTGAATAAGCATAGGCTTACGATCATTGCTATACTTCCCAGCTCCGTCCTAAAAGCCATACCTTGCACCGCACATCAAATAAATTGTTCTTCAATTCCGAATACTTACAATCTCTCTCCATTCTGTTCAACGGGCCTATCCTTTTCCTACCCCTACCACGGTTGATCAACGCCCTCCCCTCTATCACAGTCTCCAACATCCCATTACCGATCAAAATACCCTGCATCCACTTTTCCTGCCGCCATTAAACTTTAGCACGATATCAATGTTTGTACTGATATTTTCTTCATTACCTTACTCAACGTGGTAATGATACGTCGGACACAAATATACATAAACATACATAAAAACTCTTTGAATATATACGAATATATATATTCCAACACGAAAACCCGTCATATGGCGAACATATACTCATTCACATGGAAAAAGATATGAGTAAAAGAGAGAGGAACATATATACACACACATATATATATATATATATATATATATATATATATATATATATATATATATATATATATATAAATTATATAAATATATTATATAAATATATGTATTAATTTAATTAATATTTTTGCACTTGTGATCTGCTCAATTCCGCTTTGCCCACCTCTCCTATGTTCGTCCTTTATATGTGTTCCTATCCCTTTTTCTTATATCTATTTCCATGTGAATGAGTATACATATATAAATATTTTTTTCATTCACAGGCGTATAGACATAACTACACGTATGTAAGCACATTATGCATATTAAGAAGAAGGAGAACGAGACGAAGGAGGCGGTAACATAAGAATGGGGGAGTAAGATGGGGAGGGAGGGGAAGAGAGAGACGGCGAGAGGGGATTTGGAGAAAAGGGAGCCGGGCGCGCAAGCAGCCGGTCACAATTGTCTCTCTGACTTCCGGACCCAGGAGAGGAGAGATATTCAAGGGCCGCTGTCGCTGGCACGGTGGGAGGGGATCTTGGTGTGAGTAGGTGTGTGCGATGCGGTGATGGCTCGTTCTACCTCTCGAACATTCACCCAAACCCTTCTCCTACCCCCCATTCCCCCTCCCTCTCAGCACACCTAGCAACCTCTTCTACCTGGGGAGGGATGTGCGCTGTGGGCTGTCTCTTTTAGTATCTCGATTCGAACGGCGGTGCTCCTTTGCGCGGAAAAGGGTGGCGTACGGGATATATATTTTTTTTCGGAACGCGTGGTAGAGGACGCCCGAGGAGGAGGAGAAGGGTGCGGGTCTGCAGACGCAAGTTTACTCACACACACACACACGAATGCGTGCACTGCGGATATTTCCCCTTTCCATTCCGTTCTCTTATCTCCGCGGTGAGACTTCCCGCTTCCCTCCCCTAGGCTCTCCGCCCCTGGGCATGTGCATTGGGTTGGGACCTTGAGGCGAGCCTGCAGTGGAAACGGATCCATCCCTTTCTATTGCATTTTATAGCATCCCTTCATCTACGTACTGTGTCACTCTCGCTAATAAATTCAAATATTTTGTGACTCAGAGACACTCTGGGGGAAAATATCTATGCATCAAAAACTTCGCTTTTAGAAACATGATTTCGCGCGAGAACTCTTTGCTAAGACCTCCCGCAATGAACAAATAGGAATGTCACTTTGCGAATGTCCTGTCCGATTTAATCCATCCGTGGACTCAGATTCGATTCCCGACTTTCGTTGACCCCGGTGGCGGCGGGGTAACGTCCTCGTCTGCCATTCCAATGGTTGCGGGTTCGATTCCCACCTGGGTGGGTTTTCCTCCACCTAGGGTTTGGATGTTTTGTGACTGTTGTTATCATTGATAAGCGTCCGATTTGAAGGCCAAATGTGCTGTTTTTGGAATAATGCTAGATAAATAAATACATAGATTACCGGTTGTTTCTAAGTGGTGTTGTAGCATACACTTTGGTGGCACGCGGAAAGTATTGCAGTACGATAGAATTAATCTATCCTTATTGGATGTTATGCCATGCATATTAGTAGACCACCTTTGTTAGACAACTTAGGTCATAATTAAAACCAATCTGTCGTTCCAATAATTAAAAGCACATTCAATTAAAAATTTATAGACAAGTGCGTTCTCAAAAAAAAAATGAAGGAAAGGCCAGGAACTCAGCACTACGTGAACATTTAACGGGTATATTCACATACGTATGGAATAGGGGGCATGCTATGTTTAAGGAGTTTATTTATTTGTACACGTATGAATTGTGTGATAGTTAGTACTAATCCTAACAGAAATCTTTGCAGAGGCTTGAGGTTACGATTAAGAATCATCGGCATGATAGATATCCTTCAAGACGCGAGAGGAACGCTAACTACAGAACTTAAAAGGCTAATTTCTACTTGCTTACCACGAACGTTGTCTTTCATATGCGGACACACCCTACAGAAACAAATTCGTACGGGAGGTTAGCGATGAATTAGGCATGCACCTGGCCATTGGCTAGTAGTTGAATTTATATGGAAGTTCGTTTAACTATCAACATAGACACCTGTAAGCCATACAGATAATTGAACAATAAATCCCACACAGATTGGAGATGGGCGATACGGATGAGGGAATCCATTCGAATCACATGACATGATCGATTCATTTATAACAATGTATTCCATTAAAGTCGGACTCAAAATCTAGAAACTCCACCGTGGCTCTAAAAGGCTTGTGAACAAGAATTGGAAAAAAACATGCTGATAAGACGTAATGAGAGGTAATATGGGAATATATCAAATTAGGACTACAATAAAACGCAAAGCAGTGGCGGTTAGAAAGAATAACACCAATAGGAAGCGCCGGTTCATGGAGGAAGAGAAAGAGCTAATTAAAAAGAAAATGAAGAAACAAGAACTCTTTGAAGTTAAGACATACGATCCTGTGAAAAGATTAAAAATTATATTACCCCCGATGCAAGAAAGACAGAAGTGTGTGGGTGAAAATTTATTCGAGGAAGTGCAAAAGAACTTGGTACCTGAAAAAGGTGTAAGTATAGGATAGTGAAAAACTGCATCAAGAAATAAAAAGAAAGAATACTAAGGAGAAAAAATTGGATGTTTCGTTTCACCGAAGAATTTGTTGTTGTAGCAGAGGAAAAGGAAACCTGAAGATCACGCTTGCTAATTTGGAAAAAGTAGTCAAAAAGATACATTCTGAAGATCTATTGACTCTAAACCAAGATTGTGCCCTGATTGAGAAGAGAAGATGACAGCTTGCATACAAAAATTAGCAATGAAAACTGAAGAGATGGAAAAATTAACAAACATTAGAAATACGAGAATCAATGGCGATGGAAGAATCAAGAAGCGCATAGTTTACAGAAAAATCCACACAACAAAGATATTTTACCAACTGGAAGGTCCACAAAAGCTCAGTAATACAATTATGAAAGTAATAAAACACATTGCCTATTATTTTAAATTATTTTATATACATAATAACAAATATTAAAAGTCAATTATTGTAATTATTTCAATCAAACTGGCATGGAATTCAGGCCTTCGCGTACCATTTCACAAACGATTCTCTAATTAAATTTTTAATAGTTTCGTATTTTAATTCAAGATGATCTGTACTTTGAGGTTACATTACTCTAAACGTACAAATCTTCTGCAGAAATTTGATTCAGGTATATAGACTTTTTTCCCCAGTATAGGAGCAGTCTCAGTAACTTTTCAACTTTCCTTACGAGGCTTTCAATTTTTCTGGTCATTTTTTTTAAATTTACCTTAAGGATGAAGAATATAGATGCACTATGAAAAAATTCGAGTATCACGTTAATAAAACTAACATCATATACTTAGTTATTAGCGTGAATGATCAGCTTTTCTAAGCAACAGGGACGAAATCAAGGCATACTTGAACATAAGGTTGTTAAAACTCGCACATTAATACTGAAAATATCATCGTTAGTCATTGCTCAAAAATGTGCACTCTCAAAAATACAACTAATCAATTTTAGCCTCGAATACAGCGCGATACGACTATTACGAGGTATGCACTCGTAACATGTTCCCCCCTTTGTCCTACTCTCTCATTGTCTTTGTATGCAACAAGGCTATCGCAGGTCGTTGACGGCGAACTGTTTCCGAACGTGGATCAATTAATTGACACGTGACACCAGACTACGACACAAGACAAGCGACAGTGAAAATCAATTAATCCTCGAGAATGAATTACTCGTATTTACAACCAGATTAGGCATCACAATTTCGAGAGTGATGTATAAATTTGGCCACTTGTTGAACAAATTCATTTTCTACTGACGAACGCACGCTGAACTTTGTCTCTCCTCGAGTGAGTGAATCGTTTTGCCCTTGATCGAATCAATTAAAAGCAACACGCAATATGAAAGAAATTCGCCGTCATTGATCGGAATTCCTTCTGGAATTCCGGGTGAGGCCCTGTCCGCGAACCGGCAAAAGCTTGGTTCGCGTCGAGAGTTCCCCCTCGAGCCTTTCTAAAAATTAGGTCGATGACGCAGTCTCCACTTCCGGACGAAAGGGATACAGTCTTACTTTCAGTCGACGTGATCTCCATACCAATCGGTAATCTTCACGATCAAGAAACTTATTCTTGGTTCTAATGTTCTCGACTCGGCGCATTGCTCTCAGAAACCTTAACTGGGTGACGCTGTTCACTAACCGTCACAGAATGTTCTTCCCAAATTGCGTGGCAATAATTTACGACAAGTAAACCAAACCGTTTGCACAATTTTTATTTCATCAGTTTTTCAGTTCTCCCGAAAATTAATGCGAGACAATTTTCAGAAATGATGAAACAGACCCTGCACGAAGTTGAATAGCAAGTCGTAACTATGAGAAAGAGAGGAGGCATGGTGGGAACTTGGATGATGAATGGGCCCCTAGGAGAATGAAACTGCACTCGACTCTACTTCGGATGATGTGTTTCCCTCATATCATTCTAATTTATCCACAAAAAAAATGAATCTCCCATATCACCGGACGAATATTGCGGCGAAAAATTTAAGTCTACGAGTTTGAGGAATTGAAATCTCCACAAAAGTGTTAGCTCTTAGGAAAATCAGAATACTAACATCAGGACAGATAAATTTCATTCAAGATGCCTTAAATAATTGAAACATTTTTCACATCAAATGCGTGCGGAAGCTCATTCATGGACCCAACAGTTGCTCCCGCAGACCATGGTTTTGAAAACCCCTTGACCACAGACTTCGGTGACGTGCACATTGGCTCGTTTCCCATCTCCCCCACCCCCCCACAAACAACTAACCCGTTCAATTGGGCTGCATCATATAGCCTGGCCGACAACCCCTCGTCCGCCTCGCGAGGCCGCCTTGGGAGGGCCGCGTCCTCCGGGCGCGCGGGAAGGCGGACCTGTTCGAAAAACACGCACATATGCACGCACGGGGGCGGGGAGAGGGTGTTGAGGGGGATGGGGTGCGAAGGAGTGTTGGGGAAAGGGAGGAGTTTGGAGAGAGGAGGGGATTATGTGGGTAAGTGGGTCGGCCACCGGGCGCGCGGGGGAGAAGGGAGCGGAGGAAGGAACGTGAGCGAGGGCGGGAGAGAGAGAGAGGGACACAGACGGCGGGGATGATGATGCAACGATGGCGAATGATGTATCGGCTCGCACACGCTTAGTCCGGATCGGCCGCGCGGGAGGCAAGAGGAGAGAGAGATAGAGGGCGTTGTCTGTCCGCAAACGGGACTCCGGCGAAGAGAGAGGAGGAGATGGTTGGGAAGGGAGAGAGAGAAAGAGAGAGATAGAGGCGATGCGTGAGCGTGGAGCGGGGAAGGAATGAGATGCGGAGAGCGATTGGCAGAGGCGACGTGAGTCAGGAGCTACTTCTGCACGCAGCCGGACACTCTCCAGGAGAGAAAGATGGGGATAGGAGAGAAAGAGATAGAGAGAGTCGAGTCAGTCTTACGAGGAGGTTACGCCAGCATCCGAGAAAATTCTACGGCGAGCGGAGGATTTTTAAGGAATACGGAGCGGAGCGGTCCGATTTAGAAACGGGACAAGTTCGCTGGTCACGGCGTCGCCGACCGCTTCGTCATAGTTAAAGCGTTGCGGATGTGATTGGCCACTGGTGACCGGATCGCTCAGTCAAACTTCCGGAGGAGGGGGAGGGGGGAGAAAGGGGCCGCATGAGGGGATGCAAAACAAATCCCGAGGAGTTAGCTGGCGTCATCGCATCTGTCTGATTATCTGAGCCCACGAAACATTCTAGAACATCGAAGTAAATACATACGTATACTAAGAAGACATCACCACTCCATTTAGGATACAATAGCGTCACTTTCAATGATGAAAACTAAAAACTCTTGGGTTATTTTTTCTTCAACGTTGATGGAAGGATAGGGTGATTTCCTCGCCAGACGGTTGGAATTTCATGATTTTGAATATAGCTGATTATAATTGAAACATTTAGGACTGTGAGGCAAGCAGCTTAGGGTGAAACAAATCAAAGGATGTTATAATTTTAAGTTGGATCAAAAATTAATATTTTTTTCGTTTTTTTTCCGGGCCAGTACCAATAAAAAGCGCTTATAAATAATATAAAAATATCAGGAATAAATAAAAAAATAGCTGCAAGCTCGAAGAAAGATAATAATAAAAGTCTACCAAGATGAAAGTGCAGATTTTGGAGTAACTTCAATTTCGAAACTAATTCTCGTACAAATATCTACACTCTGGATATATTACTACAACCGAGTTTAGAGAGGTGCAGTACACGAGTAATATTTAAAAATTAAACTTAGCAGAGAAAAAGATGTACCATTTATGACTGCACAACTTTAACATGCCAACGCTCCTGTAAAACTGCAAAATTTCACAAGTCACGGCCAATCTCCGGTTTGGGAGGGGAAAACATCCTGTAATTTTCCTGTTATAATACACCACTGAATTTCAAGAGTCGATTACCGGTACTAAGATCATAAAAATTACAAAAAATAAACACACACGTGATGAGAATAGTGCCTCTTTTGCTTTAATCGAAGAGCTTCGAGTAAATATTTCCCACGGCATTCGGGGAACGGTACGCGCGGACTCGTGACACAAAATGAAATTCTTCAGCTGATTCCGCATGGAGCGGAGGCCACCTTTCAGTGTGCACCTTCAACTGCAATTGCGGCCTTGATGGAGTCATTCCGCTTAGATAAAATCGTATTTTTGTGCTGCAACGGTATATAGGCTCGCTACTAAAAGCTCAAGGGCAGGGAAGGTCTTCAAGTTGGCTTGCTCTTTCGACGCGAACGTCCTACTTCCGGCCTACAACGAAACTAAGAATAGCAAACTTTGAGCATCTACCATTCGAATTTACCTCGGTAAACAAGTCGGCAGGAGAGAATTAGATAAAAGACTCCCTGGCCAGTCATTGTTCGATGCGTCAGTTCCGAGAGAAATCGCGTGAAAGTGAACTTCAAAGGAATGCTTTACTCATCGGGGGAGCAGCCCCAGGGCGGATCCACATGCCGTCCTTGCCGAGGATAGGTAATCGCAGCCGTTCACTCTTTATGGATCTTAGACTGCACACGTTTCTCACAATTCTCTTGGCATTATGAAACACAAAGAATGGCATTTACCAGCGAATTTTTTAGATTGTACCTAGAATCGAACACCGTGTTCCGAAAAGTAACTTGGGGATTTATGTTGAAAGGGAGATAGAGTGTAGTGTAACCTACACGGGAATGAAATAACTCTAATTTACTCCTCCTTGGAAGCCATTGTGTCCATTTAGTTTTTAATCACAAATTTACATTTCATATTATCAATCTATTCATAGATTCATAATGACTTCCATGAATATATTAAGTTTATGAATTTTATGTTATAGAAAAAAGGACTTTTAGCCAAGCTTTCCAAACGGTTGTTATTACAATGGTCTATTTAAGGAATATTTTACCCCTCGAGACCACTATGGTAGGAAATATAGCTTTGAGCAGATTGAAATTCCAGAATGGTATTATTCAGCAGCCAATGATTGCTGTAATCGCTGGTAACCTAACAACCCCTGCAACAACTGAGGGTCCTGGAGTGTTTCTTGAATTAAATAACCAGGGACTAGTATGAATTGATTAATTAACGTTTGAAAAAAAAAGGAAATTTCTCTCATGAAATCGTGTGAACCATAGGTATTTCATGTTGCGGAATTTCACTTCCGGGGAGGAAGAAAATAAAAAATCCACGACGAATCTACGTCAACGCTTTGGTTAAAAAAAATTAAAATAAAGCCTTTCGGTACAATGGGAAACTTTCGCCGAAAGATGAATGCACAAGCGACTGCATTTCCGTTTCCCGTGACTCTTTTTTTTCGCATACCGTTAAAATGCCGCAGGGTGTCACCTAGCGGTCGACCGAGCGTCCTTCTCGATTCTCCACCCACCCCAACACACACACACACACACGCCACAGCCGCCTCGAAACCGAGTAAACCCGCCGTCATCCCACTTCGCTTCCTTTTCGCGGATTCGAGCAGTCGTGACGACACTTCTCACTGAATTTACGTCACGGGAAACTCGCTGGGGATTTCGCAAGCGGCAGAGAGCTGGAGGGAGGGCGAGGGGAGAGAGAGAGTGAGAGAGAGAGCGGGAGCGGTCGGGAAGGGAGCGGTGATAGCTTGGGTTTGCCCAAGTCTCCTCATCGCTTCAAGGTCCTCGGTTAACCTAGCATCCTCTTACATTCCAATCACCCTCCGAAATTATTAAGTCAGCGTGATGTTTCTTTTGATTGCCTAAAACTCACAGCCACATGGATTTGCTGCGAGAATCAGGGACCAATCTGGGAAAAAAACCGATCCAAGAATTTGATAAAGAATACGGACGAAAGCTCCCCGGTTTTCGAAAATTGAGATGGAAGTCTACGAGATGTATAAATAAAATGACTCAGAAACATAGGACGGCGGTTTGGAGAGATCACTAAAGTACCAGTCATGCGTGTTTACTCGTGAAGTCGAGGACATTTTCCAAGTCCCCCACTACGTCGGCTAGTCCGATAATAATGCCAAAATGGAAAGGATACACTATCGAACTAATAGTTCAAGGATATGTTTTCCCCTCAATACATTCACGATCAAAAGACAAAGGGAACGAAACACTAGCAAATCATTGCGCACCTGCCATTTAGAGCCTTCTTCCTCTATATTTTTACGGTTGATGTCCCAGTACCCCCTACCACACACTCCATTAGTCAGCTTGCGGAGGATTATGTGGATATAACTGTAGATGAATAAAGGGAAAACTCATTTAAAATGATTTTAGTGGGGGCATGGATCACCGGATGGATATAACATTGAATCGCCTTCTGAGTGGGCAGGGAATCGCGAACAAATACTGCAGATATTTTGAGGAAAAAATATATGTTCCCAATATATCCTGAAAGAAAACTCACCTGCTAACCAGTTAAATGGTTAATCCTTCCCAAGTGAGATCATATCGTATTCTGACTATTTTATTTATTTAACAATATTTACTCGATTAAATCAATGCCATTCGGGGAGATATTGTTCGTAGACAATTAACAGTCAACTCGAACGTTAGTAAGAACAGGAATTTTCAGGTTGCTATTAGTTATTGATTGGCGATTGGCGAATGTTGAAAACCGTGATAGATGGGACGATGCTGGGACAGCGAGAGAGAATGGACGAAAAGAATAACCATTTTGGAAGTATTTGTAATCATGGAAGCCCGAATATATACGGAATTGAAAAAAGGTTTAAAATAAAGTGGGATATCACGTTTTGTCGTTTTGATGAGGTTTAAAATTGTAACGGTCGTTAGCCTGTGTGATAATCGAATACCTACATGTACTTTAATCGGTAGAATAACGTTAATACTCCCGAAATAAAATGGAAATGAAAAATCCGCAAAACTCCTCCTGAAGGCTGGCTTTATAGGTGGGTGTGGTGTTCATTTCGAACAAACAAGAAGCCGTATGGCGTGTAAAATTCATTCATTCATTCAATGTAGAGATGCAGGCTCCCTCTGTTGTCTGAAGTTTCCCACATTTTCTGGTACACAGAAACTTGCACAGTCTCAGTAAAGTAGGGTTTCCAAAGGCATTAACTGATTTGAATCTAGTTCGTAATAGCGTGCTCTAACCTCCGAGGTAACCCCAGGGGAACTAATTCGCCATGTTCGACGCATGTTTAATTGATTTATTGTTATAAGTACACACGTAAATACGAAATTTCTGCGTTCAATAAAAATAGGAATATTAGGAAATAACAGCAAATTTTCTTTTTTTCCTATATTCCTATTCCTATTTTTTCTTATATTCCAAATTATGGGTCACTATTTCTGCAACCATAATTGATCCCGTCGTTTTGCAGAAATCATACGGATTTCGCTAGATTCCCCAATGTACAAAGAAACCTTTTGAGAATTTCTCGAAAATTCAGCATGCGTTGAGGGATCGTCCTTTCCTCAGCGTAACCTACTGAGGAAATTACAATTTCCGCGTAACATGACTACTGCCTTAGCTACGTACGAAAGTTTCCTTTCTAAATATATGCACTGCCTCTCAAAGCACGCATCACATGATAACCGAAGGTAAACAGGAAGGAACGAGTTATTGGTACTTAGTCAGCAATGAGCACTTCAAAGAAGTTGCTTGAATTCTCATGCAAACGAAGTCACTCCACACCAATGAAGAAATTTATGCATTATTCTCCGACTACTTCCACCATGACGTGGCATAATTACCGCATAATATCAGAATTTAATTGGCAATATTAGCCATACACCTCCAAATAAATGAAACTGAAGTATGTACTCAAAGCAAAAAATACAAGTAATTCCATATAATCACTCATAATTGTTCACGCAAGAAAGTAATTGACTCGATATTAGCGTCTTGTAAAATTGTCACATTAGGTTAAGCTATGTCATATACATGATGTTGACGAAAAATAACGTTTGAATCCACATACGATAGTATCTCTGAATAGCATGTGATCTCCATAAAGTTTCTTCTATGATAAATGTGATATTATAACTTAAATATTTGCTCGTGTATGCAAATACAATCATTAGTTTGAGTAAGTAATAACCTCAGTGGCCGCTTTAAAAATGAAGATATACTTAAAATACGAAATGAAACCTCCCAGTTATTATTTAAGTTAGTAAGAGGCCATCGTAGGATTTGTTGAATCCAATACCTAAGCCCTGATACATTTCTAAGCCTCGCTTATCGGGGCGGTAACCAATACCAAAAATTTCAAATACGATGTAATTTCAACTACGACTTCGTGTTAATTTATGAATAGTCATATTGATTAGATTTCTATTTGGTTATATTTGGTCTATTTGGTTAGATTTCAGAGGTCTCTTTTCAGGCCTTCTTTTTCATTTTTTTCATAAAATGCCGTTCCTTCATTCTTCCTTACCTGGCCTAGGAATTATACTCTTTGCCCTCCCCTATATTTCACTTATTCAAACATAGCCTCAAAGATACTTTAACGATAATTTCATTTATAAATACATACTATACATATGTGCATATACATATACGAGTATATATGTATATGCTCGTATTATATATATACATTCATACATATTAACACACATATACACACACACACACACACACACACACACACACACACACACACATATATATATATATATATATATATATATATATATATATATATATATATATATATATATAATATCTTCGAAATGGAACGCTCTTCGGCGACGCACAAATATGTAAAAACACAGTTTTAGATTTTTAGAATATAGAAACACAAAGAAAGGACACTCACAATTTGTTATTTGACGTTTCGACAGCACGGCTGTCGTCTTCAGAATCTTGTGTTTCTATAATCTAAAACTGTGTTTTTACATATATATATATATATATATATATATATATATATATATATATATATATATATATATAGTGCTTTTTGAAAGTCTTACGGACGTGAATAATAATGTATAACACTTAGCACTAGTGGACACAGACAAAAACACACAGAAACACAAAAAAGAGACTCACTATTTTTCGAATTTTCGGTGGTCGTGACCACCTTTATCAAGGAAGAGAGGGACAGAACTCAGAGTTCTGTACCTCTGTCTGTGTCCACTAGTGCTAAGTGTTATACATTATATATATATATATATATATATATATATATATATATATATATATATATATATACATGTGTGTGTGTGTACATGTATAATATTATTTCGTTTACAGTAAAAAATATGCCATGGCCATTTGTAAATCTTTGCTACAAGAATGGGCAACAAGAAAAGTTGTTGTAGGAAAGTGTGAAGCTAAGAAATATTAGAGAGAAAACCGAAATTGCAATCTATATTTTCAAACGTCTCCAGCTAATATTTTGCTAAAATTAATCATTTTCCTAATCCCACTTAGTTAACCGTATTCTATTATGTACATATTAACCTTAAAACACATCATAAGCTTTAACTACCTGTCTTAAATGGAATTAGAGTAACTGCTCATTACTGGGTACCAGCCCTGATCCACGGTTACATGAATGAACTGGAGACTCCACTCCTGCTATTAATTGATTTGTTCAATATCTTGAAAGAAATAACTGCGGTGACGGATTGAATTCGTTTAGAATGTAGTTAAGCTATGGTTTCTGACACCTTTCCTGTGATTCAATAATAATATACAGTGTTTTTCAAAACTTAAATGGTGATATCAGGCTCCATAAAAGTTTACTAAAATATTTATGGCTTAATAGAACACATATTTATGGATATTTTATTTAAGATGCATGTGATATTTATCTATATTTAATCTTTTTTCTACAAATGAAAAGGTTTTTGATAGTTATCGATAGGAATTACATTAGTTTTGATGTGTTTTGGTCTGTTCTCAATTCATTTGAATCCGTCATTCTCGACTATAATTTAATTCTGCAGTGAGTTGAACGAAAAACGCTAAAGATTTACCAAAGTAAATTTACGCATGAAAATCATATCTCAAGCTAATATTTGACGAAGTAGAATTGAATACTGAACCCGTACTCTATTTGAAGACCATAGTTGAGCTTCCTGCACATTCTGAAGTCCGGAGTCACGAGACTCGTGGAGAGAAATCCATCAACTACTACGAAAAGGTAGGCGGGGCAGAGATCAGGAGGATCATTTAGCGTGATAATAAAGCGTTAAGGAATGTTAATTTCAGATAAAATCGAACCAACTTAACATAAACTCGGTGAATGTGGAATAGCAACTCTTTCTGTGCCCATAATTGAGATTTTTCCCTGCCATCCACCCGTTTCTTACGCTCCAATAAGATGATCGCTGATGAGTTAAAGGCTATTTACGATACTGCATCAGACAGCCACTCTCAAGAAACTTGAGTGTTTTGCATACCATCGCATGGCTTCTTTTAAGGGTAAATGTATTCAACGGCTGAATCTTTACACGAACGTTCCGAGAATTTTGCAGACACAGCTAAAGTCACGGGTCACGCAACTTATAGTGGGAACAAGGGAAAGTTTTTGAGTCGCCCTATGTTCACTCCGGCAGTTCCATTGACCCCGACTGAACCCCTGGCTGCGCGATTTTCAACTTTTATTTTGAGACGCGGAGAACTTGGGGGTTTTAGACGTCCGACTGGAAAGCAATCCTTTCCGCTGAGCTTTTAGATGAATCGTCGGCGAAGGCGATGATCTCAAAAAAGTTTTGTCCGACCGCCGCCCTCACGAATGCTATATTCGCACTTTCTTATTTACTATCTTTCGCAGTCATATTTCAACGTCTGCAATATATTTACATTGCTTAAATTGGCTTGGAATCCAGAGAGAGAGAGAGAGAGTTTGCGATCGTGACAAAGTAGTGAATTTGATGGTCTCGATACCTATACCTTCGAAAGAGACAGTGATTCATAGTCCACGGTGCATGCCACCCCAGAACTTCGCATGAAAATCCAGTCAGAGAGACAGGACTTGATAATTGGGAAATATATCAACAACTTGAAATCTAATAAACTCCAAAAGGGATTTTGCAGTCCAATAGAAAATGTAATAAGGACGAGGACATAAGTGCACATGAAGAACGGAGTACTTTTATTAAAAATATTATCATATATCAACTGAAAACCAAGATTACCTTCGTTATAAGATGGTTATATATCAGTATATTCACAATATTTCCAGCTAAATGTGTACCTACAGGTATGATCTAAGAACCCTTATACAAAAGGAAATGATCTAGTAAACACAACAACATATTAATTCTTGCCAATCTCCGGATATGTACGACTATACATTCTCAGGGGGGTCCCTTAATAGCTTACAAATAATTTGGAAGAAAGTGAAAAGAAGTTTAAAGGGAAAACAAATTCGATATCGCATTGTTCCTATCTTGAAGGGAACAACCTATAAAGCCCGATATCAACATCATTTTAAGAGATATAAGTCTCGATTTTTACGCTGAGTCCACAATTGGGTTCCACTCTTTTAAGAAAGAAAGTTTTCGGTGGTGAAGAACCTACTGATATGAAAAAAAATTGCAATCCGTTGAAAAATCAACAGGAGGGTTCCATGACCTGAAGATTGATGGCTATAACAGACAAGAGACTTAAGGGTTACCAAAAAAAGTACCGGTTTAGTGATAGTCATAGGGTTAAAGTAAAATGTCGTTATGATATTTATTTGCAGCCAGTTATTGAGAAATAACCGATATTTACTAACCAAACTTTCACATAGAAAAATAAATGACTACATTCCGCATAGGAGATTATCTTAATAAGATTCTATAATCTCTGACGAGTTTACAAATTAAGAGCCCATTCTCAATTTATTTCAAAATAAAGAGCTAGGAAACATTATTGGGTATTCTCACGAAAGGATGATAATAATATCATCAAATGGGAGTGAATTACAAATATAAATGTGCTAAGTAACACGCTACATAAGTAATGTATTTATCGTAGCTTTTCCGCTGTCGCGATACGAAATGGGGACCCTTTTATATCCGGAAAGCCACGATATAAACAAAATTGTTTACGGTCAAGGAACCCTTCAGACCCACAACCGTTCCACGACCTATGCTGATTATCAAGAATTAAAGGTAGCCTTTTCATGGCTCATTTATATCTTTTCCCATTCGAAGTTGTCCTATCGACGTCATAAAACAATTTCCACCACCAAAGGGTCGATCGTGGAATGAAAAACACGAGCCCGGTGGATATCGGGGAGCCCCGCTTTCGGGTCGGTTTGTTGGCGTGGGCACGTATGAGGAAAGATTATATATATATATATATATATATATATATATATATATATATATATATATATATATATATATATATATATATACACACACACACACACACACACACATATATCCGTGCACTCGTAATTCATTCCAAATCCTCGTAATTCCGCGGCTTCGAAATGAGGTAAAAAAAGAGGAGGGCCGACGGGTGCAGAGTCTGGGGTGGAACATGGACAGGGGAACGCATCACGGTCCCCTGCTTGAATAACCAAGATAAATACGGAGCATAATGGATGCGAGCACGGTGGGTGGATATGGGGTATGCAAGGAGAGGAGGGGAGGACAGGTGACAGGTGGGACCGCCCTCTCTTTCGCGGAGAGGGGGGGAAGGGAGGGAGGGAGGGGGTGGTTAATGAGCAGGGATTGCTCGTGCGCTACCCGCTCCCCGCCCCCTCCTTCCTCCTGCTTCATTTCCTCCTCGCTTCGGGAGAGCCGACTTCACAGCCCGGCGGCGGCGACGACCGAGAGGAAGGCGTGAGAGGCGGCCGGCGGGAGGGAGTTCAGTGAAGGGAGGCAGCGATGGGATGGGTGAGGAAGAAATGGTGGAGAGCATCTTCTCGGTGCAGCTAGACACGGTGCATGCGAGGGGGGAATCCGCGGCTCCCCTCCCCCCTTGAGGTTTGGCACGCGCAATTACCGGCTCCACACCTGCGACTCCGTCGTGAAAATGTAATGACTGGAGAGGGGGTACATGGCGAAAAAAATATTTATTGGCTTCCGAAAACAATCGAACCAGGTTCCACTCATGCACGATCGGGTGTTCCAGGTACATGCATCCACTGAAGTGCATTAATCCACGCAACCAACCTAAAAAGAGCAAGTTTTAGCAAACTTTTTTCATGGAATACAACCTTGGATCGGATGTTTTACTAATCGATTACAGTCGTAAGTCGGTAGGAAGAAAGCGTGAACATTTGAAACACATAAAAGGAAATCATTCGAGAGTACAGTTACATTTTTATTGATTCCTCATGGTTTAATAAAGTTACGTTTATGTTTTGGAAAACATGCATAGGACATACGAAAACCGTATCGCGTTCACGAAAGTTTTATAAATATGTTACTAGGAACCGTGAATATCAAATGATCAGGCGCCAATGCCAAGCTGCTAATTCAATTTAACGAATTCACGTTCTATTCGAAAAACTCATCAAATAAATGAATACGTTTCGACGATTCGAGGATCTTAATATGCAAGTATTTTAATGCATTCTATGACATAGCCTACGATTTGAAAAATAAAAATACTTGAACGCATTACTCACACTTACTGAAGCGAGACGATTCTTCAAAATTATTCACGGAGTAAACATATAAGTATGCACTTGTGTAATACACGTCTGTCGGCGAAATAAAAATAAACCAAAATTTGCATCCATTAATGTGTATTTTTTACATTTAATGTTCCCATGGGAAGATTACGGATGAGATTCAGAATTCCATTTTAGCCTCATAAGAGTTTGGGATTTAACTAATTTCCAAATCAAATACCCAAATATGGTCGCATCCACTGTTGATAAGTCAACACTAAAGTGACCTCAGAGACCAAAACAAAAACTACAGTGACTTCATCTTTAACCAACGCCAAATTTTAAGCCAAGTGTAAATAGAAATGACTCACAGCAATAATATTTCTATTTCCACAGCCCTAGTACCAATCGTCTATCATATGAAATACCGACACCGTACTCACTTCGGCGTGTATCTCCCGGGTATAACCGGTAACTAAATAAAACACCGTTCAAGGGAATGGAAAATACGTGATTCCGCGCGACAACAGATTTTCGTTTCGGGAGGCGAATTAACAGCGGGTGGGTGAGGGATCAGGGGAGGGTGGGGAAAGTCAGAGATACAATCAAAACCTCCGTCATTGCCACCAATCTCTTTTCACGATGAACGTGTTAATAGAGCGACTAGTCGACCGCGGATCCAACGCGGACAGCTGCTCCTTAATGTGGCGGCAACTCCACACCGCGAGGAAGGAGTCACCCGAGTGCGCACGGGAGGGAGGGTGGGATGGAAGGGGTGTGGAGGCACCAGCAAACCCACCCCCTGCCCCGTACTCCATCACCCTCTCCCACATCCCCCCGAGAAACCAATTCCTTCGCTCTCCTGTAATACGCGATGGAGAGGGGGGGGGGAAGGGGGGCTCTGAGGGGAGAGTTGGTTCCTTGCGTCGTCGTGACAGACGGAAGTTAATGCGGGGGTGGGGCGGATCGCCGGATCCGACGACCGCAGAATGGCGGGGAGGTGGGCTGGAAGGGGGCGGCGGGGGGGGGGGTTGAGGAGAGTAAACCGATCGGCTCGGCGCCGTGAGAGGGAGGAGGCGACTAGGCATCGCACGAGCGGGTGCGGGGAGGAGCAGGTGTGGACGGGGTGGGCAGGGCGGGGACGATTTTTAGGCGGGCCGGAGAGAGACAGAGAGAAGGGAACGGGGTGGAGGAGGAGGGGGCGGACAGTGGATTCGATGGAGCGAGTCGGGGGATGTGTCCTTGGAGAAGGAGATGGCACGCTCCAGCGGGCGTTCGTGGGCGGGTGGGTGGGTGGCTGCGGGGGAGGACACGATGGGGGTTCATTTCAACCGACCGCGGAGAGACCGAGTTTCCTTCGGTACGCGGAACCTTTTTAAACTCTGTCCCCCGCGCCACAATGCTGTTGAGAGCGACGGAAAACAATTGTGGGCGGCAGGAAACACTCCAAGCAGGTCGTTATTATTCCGGCACGGAATTAAAAAAAACAAGGATACCTATGACATTACTTGCACTGAACAAAACAATCTCAGTTTTGAAAACGTCACAGCCTTACCATGATAATTGAAAATCCTCGTTCGCACGAAGGTTGGAACTGATAACTTGACACTGAGTGGTGACGTGAAGAAAAGGCTTCATTGTGAATAGTATAGACGCACGTTTTGGATACTTTATCTTTGAAAAATGGAGATGAACATGAGGACAGCGGAATTAGAGAAATGGACGAGGAAATGAATGGAACAAATACGCTGGGGAGGCAGAAATAAAAACAAATTGTGATTGGTTAAATAAGCGTTAGCTAAGGTGAGGGAGGTGAGGAATTGGCAGGGAAAATTCGAAGAATGAAGAAAAATTTGATGGGGTGATATAAAGGAACAGTGGGAAGGAAGAGTAAAAGAATGTTCCAGTATTGGCATGAATGGGAGTACGAGGGCCCGAAGAATACGGCAAACGTTACGTATATTGCATTGTGTGCTTATATATCACGGTGATGCACAATAAATTTTAGGAACGGCATAAAGCAGCCTTCAAATATAGAATGACCCCTAGTAATTATAAATAGCTTTATGAGAGGAATGAGCTCTCAATCGGCGGCGAACAACTGAGTTAACCAGTATGCTCACCCTGTAGCAAAGCCGAGTTGGTCACGGGCACCCAACCCAATGCAGCAGAAAGTGCCAGGAAGAAGGAGAGCAAAAAAGTTATCATTTTGGCACTGATTTCAGGAAATGAAATGAGCACCGTTTGGAAATGTACATATTTTTATTACGTTCATAAATTACGTCAGGGAACAACAGAGGGTGCAAGAAAGAGAAGGCATTTAATCAGCAAAGATAAAGCAGTGCCCTTCATTGAAATTAGGAATTCATATCCTTCATTAAAAACAGTATTCCCTGCTTTCGGACTCCATATTCGTTCCAGATCTGTCGATATTCGTAAAGGGAGCACCAAAAATGTGTCAAATCCATAAGATGTAGATAATTAAAACACCATTATTTGAGTGATATAATAAAGATTGTAATTAAACATATTGCACTGTATTTAGCCACAGAAAAATGTAAATACCTAATGAATGTATTTGATAAAACCACCACAGTTATCATTTGGAAGGTGTACTAGATGGTAGATAGTAGAGCTCATATATCACTGAGAAAAATACCCGGAAATAACCTACCCGGAAAATCACAGCTTGGGTGAAGCTGAGGTTGTCTAGAGGTGTGCCCGCGAATCGAACACATCAGTCGGTGGTTCAAAGCTCTGTCAACTGAACTACCACGTCATCCTAAAAAAATCCATACATTCCAATCTAACTAAATATCGACTACTAGTCGCAAAATTTGATATTCGTGAAATATTTTCCGCGCATTTTCCAGCCCAACACGAACTTCGTCGCTATGAGGAACGAATATCCTGTTCCGGTCTCTATTTTACGCTTAGGATATCATCTCCTTGACTCAGTCTTGTAAAGTCATGTAAAGAAAGAAAACAAATCCGAATTTTACAATACTAACGTCAACATGCTGTTTACCATCATTCAATTGTGTTGCTGTTTTATTTCACTAGCCTCAGGAATTTCATCAAGATAGGACATTACGCCACTTACCCAAAGCTTATTTTAAACGGAAGGAATTAATTTATTAAAAAACGTAAACACAGCAATCAACCCAAAGTTCGGTTTGGTGGGTGATGGCAGAGTTCACCCAGCACTAAGCCCTACACCGCGTGTGAAATCACACATCAGGGTAGGGGGGCCAGCTCCTTCCCCAGTGCCGGGTATGGTTTCCCAGAAAGATCTGGTACCCAAAATATCACATAGATTAGGTGAAGCTACAGGTGACTAGAGAGGCTTCACCGGGAATCGAACCCAAAAACTATGGTCAGTAGTCAAACGCTCTACCCCAGGACTATCGTGACCCACGGAATTAATTTTATCAAATACAAAATCACCAAATGTCTTTTTAGGAAAGGCATCCTCGCGGTTGGCTAGGAACCATTGTACGAGTAGTTGATCGCTTTTGCCTCAAAGGTCAGGGGTTCGCTCTTCAAAGAAATAAGTTAATTTAATAGCTAAATCTAAAGCTAAAAATATTCAGGCATCTAAATGACATCTTGAATTGCTAGAGCAATTGCTGGGCAAGAAGGCCTAAATAAACAAACCAAAAGGCATTTTAGCTGCAATTGGCTTCTACTTTCGAACAAAGGGCCTCGGAGTCTGTGCGATGCCTCGTTTTTCATCTTAATAGGTGATTTTGGGTACTCGAAGACTTTCAGTCACGGGGCGTTTCCTCTTGTTTGGGAACATCCAGGAACGTCCGATACGTCCTCCCCTCCATAGCAAAAACCTCGCAAGAGAGCGACTTCGGAGCCACTCAGAAACGGGAGAGGGAGGTAGAGGGAAGGGAGAAGGAAGAGGAGAGGCAGACGAGACCCTTGGGGATTTCTACCGGTGTTTCCTCTCCGTGAAGCAATTCCGTTTTACGTATTCTCGCGCGCGGTGGCAGAGTGGTGAGCGTGTCGGGAGAAAGGACTGGACAAACGATCGTGGGCACACTAGAGTTGCCGGACGCACTGCCAAATGACGTGTGCGTCGGGGAGGGGTGGGCGGAGGGCGGGCGGCGTGCGTGGTCCGACCCCCGCGCGGAATGTCCCCTCATTCGCTATTCCGAATCAGACGCGGACACGCGCTTGCAAGCGCGGCATCGGGTGAGGAATGAAGAAAACTCCCCCTGCCAACCCCTCTCTCCCTCCTCCACCAAGGTACGACTTCATCGCATCAATATTCAGGGTAATGCCGGACTTTGAGAAGGCGGATACTTCTCTCTTCAAGCCCTTCTGCTCAGAATGCCCCGCCACCAAAAATAAATGGGCGCGTGAGATTCTCGCGGCGTTGTGTCCCGCGGGGAATGGCGCGTCGCTCTCGGCTGACCACCGACGCGTCCACGCCCCGAGGGGGAAGACGGAGAACTTTCCTCGAAAAACCTGACGTTTAAACCTTTGCTGCGTTGCATCATTAAGTCGGAAATCGAGAGAGTTCCATCGGCGGCGTGACGGGAAGTTCCAGTTTCTCGGTGACGTGGATGTAGGTACGGGAATATCCTTCCCAGTTTCTTCGCCTTTAAAACGTTTCGATCAATTTCAAAACTCACGCCTTTGGAAATAGTTCTACATTCTCGAATCGGAGCAGTGGCTGAGGATGAATTATGCAAGAATATATAGTAATACATTCTTTATCTCCCCTCCTCTCAAGAGTCTGATTTCGCCAAACTTTGAAGAGTGAAACGAAAAAAATAAATTCTCATATCTTGCCAAAGATTCTACGAGATTTCTCGTACTTTCAGGAGAGTAAGGATCATGAACATCAATTTGTTTTTCATTACTGCAAACACTTTTTTCGTATATTCCCCTTTCACACTTGAACAACTCATTATTATCCGCAGTAAGGTATCGTTCTAAAATGCCATTCACAGGTTTGTAGGGAAACATATCTTCAAAGGTTAGCACTTTTCAACAACATCATCCTCAGTTCCTGAAGATGTAGGGCATCGAAACCAGTCGCGTAATAAATCAATAACTAGTGGAGAAGTGTTATCATTTGTTCATTATTATGTCCGAATTCCAACATATCTCCCCTAAAATTACGCAAGCATATCTTCGTTTTACAAAAACTGGAATGTATTTCATTTTACATTCAACCATTACAAAACGAACGCAACATAAAACGCCCAGAAATTTTATTGATTGTGACAGCAACTACAACTGTGTTTAATGTGTGATGAAGACCCATTAACACATTACTTCTTTTTTTAATTAAAGGATAATGTAATCAACAACCATTTTAATGCAAGCACCCATTTTAATAAGCAATGTGAATTAATATGAGCATTTGAATTCACTGACGTGTGGTTTTAACTGGTTAATGATGACATCTCGGAGAGCATTCGTTAATGTTTTGTGATTATTATTACAAAAACATAATTGGCTATGTATAATAACACCACAGGAACAGCACACAATTTCTCTTTACTACTTAAAAGGATTACGTGAGTAGCATTATTTTAAATGTGACTTGGTATGCGCAATGCTCCTCATATTCATGCAATATAAAAAATGAACTAATGAGTTCCTCCTTCTTTCACGATACTCATTTTGGCCAACAATAAGAAAATAATTTCATTCATTCAGCCGCTGTCATATCGTTTGTCACTTTTTCCATCACTCCCTAGAGCCTACATCTTCAAAACTTGCTTGGATTTTGGTCTTTTGATTTGTTCAAATGTCCTTTTCAACCATTCTGCAAATATACATAAAATTACCAGTTATTCCATATTACAAAGTACATGCATTCCTCGCATTCTCTAAAAAAATATAAAAAAACGCCGAGAATATTCACATAAAATACTTGGCGTTTACATTCGTAAGGATCGGCTAGCAAAATCTTATAATCTTTATTCAATTATTTTTCAAAGCGAAGTTAATTTCTAATCAGAATTTAATAATTTTACATTCATTTCAATTGCTTACAAATAAACTAAGCTAAGATTTAATTTTTATGTTGTACCTTGAGTACGAATTGCTATTTCTTCTGCCAGTTCAATCAAACAAGGCGAACAACCCTTAGTAACCGTAGATTACCAATTTGATTCTATCTCTTCCGATGACGATTTTATTCGGTAATGTTGTCAAAATAAAGACTTGTAAATAAAGCATAAAAGGTAGTTATTTATCGAAGTATATTTTTGAATATACCTGCTCGTGCGAATGAATCATCAAACACAGGGATGAAAGGATAGTGGAATGGGAAACATACTCCCTAGGTATCTAAATATTAGCTACGTAAACGTTGATTTGATATTATGAGAAATTATTTATTGATATAATTTAGATGAATCTTAGGAAATGAATAAGTAGTCTTAACAATTATAGAAGATGAGGGCACCGTTCCAAGACGGTTACGGGAAGACGAGATATTTATGACATTATGATTCATGTTGAGGTGAGGAATTGGAGAGATATGGAGGGAATGCAAGAAGGAAGAGGCACTTGGAAGGTAGCTGAATACAAAGAGGGATATAGGATGCCTTTCGATGATACAAAATTGGTAGACAAAGGGAAGTTTGACGTGTAGTCACAGGCTTGCGTTGCCTCTGCAGAGATAAGGTCGCAAGGTACAAGGACATGATTTTCGATAGAATATCTGACGAGCAACACATGAATCGCTGATGACTCACAATGTTCGTTAAAACGTCCTATATAGCTACTTAAACATTTAATCAATGAGGTTTTTTTGCCTCTAATATGGGAGATTGACTTGCCTATTTGGTTTCAGTATCGCATCTTTAGACTGGAATATCATATTATAGAATTTCCCAACTTTTTCTGACTACCTCTTCAAAGCTTTGGCGATCCAATAAACATGCACACTGATTTATTTTTTAATATTCCCGAACGTATTAGAAATGCCCATTAATGAATGCATGAATATTCTTTCACACAATATGCCTTTAAAGATTCGGATGAGTTATATCTTTGCCTATGCTATCTCAAACCTTTTTTATCTTGTAATTAATATTACGTTATTAAAAATAAAACATATTATCAACATTAACCATGCACTAGAATTATTTGTCTCTTTTAAATTTTATGCGTTTTTGTATGGACGATATAAATGATTAATTGAATTTCACGCTAATGCAAACTTTAAAGAAAGCAGATTAACTAAGCACGAAAAGTATTATCTTTAAATTGAATTTGCGGAAATGTCCCATTCGGAAATAAAGAAAATCACGTGAAAAGATAGTGAGAATGTCTCAGGAAAAGAATAACGTCAATGTATGTATAACGAACTACGAAACTAAGAGGTGAATCACAACAAGCAAACAGTGCAGAGGTTTACGCCATACATGGTTTTCCTCAATAATTTCCTTCCTTAATACTCTGATTGCGCATTGTTACAATAATTCAGTGCTTCTAAACCTTTCTAAATCCCACGGAAAAATATAATCCTTTCCACAAGTACTACACACGCCCATACTTTTATCACAACGTCATAGAGTTAACATAATGGGTTCGTCAAGAATATAATCGAAGGGAAACCCCCTCGGGGAAAACCAAATTTTAAATTCGTAGACCAAATAATACGTATAACAAGGGTGTACAATAGATCTATCTATCCGGCGATATGGGAATTGGCATTGGACAGGGAAGAATGAAAGGCTGCAGTTACATATCCTTCGGATCGTTTGACTAATGAGCGAATGAATTAGCGAAGATAAATGCAATACTAAAAAGTAACATGAATTCGAGAAGGAGCATGCATTTTCTTTCGACACATGCATAGGCACTTGAGCATATTGATTCCATGATTTTAAGTTTTTAATGTTCCTCGTGGTACCCAATTCAATCATAATAAATGATCGGCTTATCAACAGACTAACGAAAGCAAGGGTAAAAACGTCGTGACAAACTACGGTGTTTCACAAAGAATAATGCCGCACATTTATGTAACGCAAATGTGGAAGTGGAAGCCAAACTGCGAGAGGAGGGTGAGAAGTAGTCCCCTCAGAAACAACCTTCACCTCGAAAGCCTTCGGTTTGGTTGAAGCTTCAAAACAAATGTTACGAGAGGGGTGGAAACTGGACGTCTGCCCAAGAAATTACTGCCGATGTATTCATACGATTGCTTCATTCTTATTTCACCTCGTTTAATTCCATTCACTTTTCCACTAAAACCTTTGCAGCTGTTCAGTTACAGTCACAAGTATTTTAAAAAATAAAACGGAACTCTTCCTCTGGGAAAGGTCAAAGCCAAGAGGGTCGGATTCCTTTTAAAATTGTTTACTCCGGCAGCTAAAGCAGAATACGTCTTACACACCCACGTAACACACAGTACAACGAGCGACCGAATTCAGTTGCGTAAGTTCACCCCAAGAAGACGTTTATTTATTTTATTTCGTTCATTTACCCCAGGAAAGTTTTCAGGGAAAATTCATCATGGCAGAATCATTTTCCCTGTAATAAGATAATGATAGAAAAAGTAATTGGGGAAATTTTTTGAAGGGAAAAAATATTTCCCTAAGTGCCCAAGGGGAATGGTAGCTCATAGGGAAGAAAGTTCAGCTCGTGAACCGAAGGTCCAAGGTTCATATCTTGGATGATGTATTTGAAAAGAATCCCAAACAAAATTTTATCCCTGCCACTTTCTATGCACTAGTTCCGCTAGGAAAACCGAACGGTGCACGGAAAGGAAGTAGAGGCTTTCCCTACCATAAATGTAATGATTTTATACGCTTGACAAATTGCTTAGTTCAGGGTGAGCTCAAACCTTGACTGTTGTCAAATTTCAATTGGTGGGAAAAAGGGTTGGGTTGATTACTGTGGTAGTCAGGTTAACGACGTAACGGACGCACGCCTCACACCTAGAAGCGAAATCTTTCCTCAAGGCTTCGATTTCATAACTTTCCGGCCGTAGGTGTATGGGATGAAAAGGCATCAACTGTTGAGTAATTGCTATGGTAAGCACAAATTTCACCTTAGCACCCAGGTGTATTTTCCATTTTCCGGCGACGGCTGACTACTCACTCGAGGAATCCCAGGGATAAACGTGGGAGGTGCCCTCCAAAAAAGCTCCTGGCGACAATTGAAGTAACTAGCTGAATTAATGATTCGTGTATTAGTAAAACAAAGGCCATCAGTAGATAAATCAATGTCAGCTGACAAGAAATAGTAATTTGACCAGGTTAGGGACTAAAAAAATAGAAATCTTTACAAATATTAGAACTACCAAGAACTCCCTAAAAACTACGAGAAGATTAATAGTGAAACTCTTTCGCTAGATTTAATACCGAATAATATCAATGATTTATACTTGAAATGAAGTGCATAATACTATTACTTTGCTCAATGGCAAAAGAAGATGGAGAGAAGACGTCAGATTTTCATTTGAAATCCACCAAAAAATCATTTAACAGGGGGTGTAAGGACATCTTCCTTTAAAAAAGAGGTATATTGAAAGGAAATCATTTTTAATATGCCAGTGCTTCCCTCTGCTTTTGTTGTACAATGGAGAAAGAATCCATGAATGCGTCTTCCTACGGTTTTCATTCTCTCATATTTTTCTCAATGTCGTTGAAACTCTCGATGGTCACGGGGCTTGTGCGAAGTCGCAGCTACGATATATCGCACTCAATAACTAAGCAAATAATTAAATTCAACATTCTTCCCCTTTTTGCAGTAATTTAGTGGCAGCTGCGTGACGATATGAGTACTTTAAAGGCGGGTTTTAACGAACTTGGAGGACGGACAAGAGAATAGAGTGAAAATTTACGTTAGCACTGGCACTAGACGAGCAATTTAAATTGACTCCTCGTGAGAACTATCACAACTGAAAGTACAGTTAGAAATATCCACATACTAAAGTCATAATATCTATACTTACCACAGAATGCAACCTGTACAGAATATGACCTGCTATATTCGACTCACTTCGGTAAGCACGATACCTGTCCTCATTACCTGTTTCAAGCCATTACTCTGAATGATGTCTATTGATGCTTATCATTGCCTAATGATCCTTTAGGGCATAAAAATTCTGGTTTGAGGTCAACGCATGAGAGAAGGCGGACTGAGAACGCACCAGACGAGCCAAAAATTGCATCGCCGACCCAACGCCCACACATCCATGGACAGGTGGTAAGGGCAAACAGACTCGTTCCGATATATTACTTAATACCTTCGATCTCTCACTGTTCTCCAGGTGATGCATTCACATCAAACAGGATAATGCCAAAAACCATTCCTTCTTCTTATATTACTAATTTTTCATACTTTTTTCTTTTATTATTGAAAGATAAAGCTGATTCCACTATTTACGCCTCATTTATAATTTTTTAAATCTGATAAGTATAAGTAGAAATATACAATCTTGCTTCAGGAGGTGTATATCTTTTGAAGTTATCATTTTGCCTATACTGATTTCCCTCCCAATTTTGATATTCCTATTTTAAAAGCTGACATTCAAACATTTCACGGAGATTTTTTTGCGGATGTATTTGAATCTTTGCGAATCGGGAATTTCAGTAGTAGATCACCAGAATTCCTTCGGGGATTCTAGGGGATCCCTCGACATGTCTCGGAAAGTCCTACGCAAATTTATTTCATTTATGTAACGATTCGCCTTCCCACCGACCGGACCTTACAATATTTCCGTATTGGTGGGATGGAGTTGGAAGGTAAGCTGAGGGTGGCTAAGGTCGGAGGATGGAAGTGGGGGAGATGGGAGGATGGCCCCTGCTTAGGAACAATGGAGACGGAGAACGTGCGATTGCAAAGAAGAGAGCGTAATTCACGGCGTTTCTGATTTCGACCGTGCGCCAAAAGCGGACTGAGTTAGTTGGTAGGGGCCTCACGGGGAATTCATTCCGGTTGGCGAGGCCACGCGCGGGGACGTGGGAGTAAGGAGGTCAGGGGGAGAGGTAGGAGGGAGGGAGGGAGGGGGGGGCCGAGGGCTTTTCGGCGGCGAAGAGAGGAGAGGGCGTGGAGGAAGGAGAGAGAGTGTTTGGGTAAGGAGACGATGTGGGAGGGGCAGTTGGGAGGAGGTGGGGAATGGAGGAGGGAAGAATCCAGAGGAAAGGAGCTGGGGAAGGGAGGAAATGAGCCGTAGAGAAATATAAAAATGACTTCATTCGGGCGAAATTGGGGCCTCCGCGTCTAGTCCCGCTTTTTGGCACATCCATTACTTGGGACGCCGAATGAAAAGCCTTCTGGCTCCGTTAACCTATCAATTCAAGCGGATTATGGACGGTGGCTATATACGTACATTACACTCTCCAGGGTACGAAAATATCTTTCAATAACCCGTCATTACTCATTGTACAGTAACCATAAATTCATGTTTTTAGTCCCCCACTCTTCAAAAGGCATAGAAGAATGCTTATTACGTCGTCTCGCGTGGCCCGCCGGCAAATTATTTTTATTTTGCGGGGGTTGCAGAGACCGTTCTAACGTAGTCAAACAGGTGATCCTTGGGGAAATTTTTAATTGAGGAGTTAAATTGGTAATTACACAATGATTCATGGATGAAATTGAGGAACTATATTAAATTTATGAGAGAAAAGGAAACAAAACTGATTCGATGACTACTAATAAATGAAATCCTTAAGCTGTGGGAAGAATAAAGTCAAAGGTACAGCTGGAGGACGTAGGGTAGACTAAGAAGGACAAGAGACAGTGGACCGTATTTTGGACGAAAGTTAGTAGAAAAGTAATAGCAGTGATCACATAGTATCATCGGTAATCTTACGGGTTTAGTGGGTTTACTACTATCCTTTGACTACCATCTTTCCACCCTCAATCTACTCCACTCCCAAGCCCATACTATCTATTATAATAACTCGTTACATAGTTATGTACATTTTCTGTCTCCCTTGATTCCATCCAATATGCCTATTCTTTTCCACCCTCAATCTCGCTCTCCTAGCGTTCTCCCCATATTACCCGTCATAAGCATTCCACTGCCTCTCAGTATTTTATGCAATCATTTTTTCTGCCTTCATCGAATCGATGCGGAATAGAATTACGCTACCAAAGGAACATTTAACTTAAAAGAAGAGAATTCATGACTGAGACTCTGGATGAGAGACCTAAAGAAAATATTAGTAAAGGCTCAACGTGAACTGTAAAGCTATGCTTCATGAACTTCGTTTTCTGGAAAAGAGGATGAGCGAGGGAACGAGGATGATAACATATTGAATGCTTTGGAGATGTGGGCATATGAAAAGGTGTAGATGTGTTTTTAAGACCGAAGGCTAACAAAGAATGGGCAACATTCGGTAGACTATTAAGAAAACGGAGAAGGGAAATACTGGACGACTTGAAGGGGAATAAAAACTAAGAGAAATAATTATGCACTACAGGAAGCCATAGTGTTACTATAAAGGTACGAGTGTATTTATACAGATTGCTTCGAGATCCCCAAGGATGCGAAATAGTGCTCAAGGACCGTACAAAGCGCACCTCTACACGGTAGATTAGCTAAAACAATAGCGCCTTCCTGTGGACCTTGCAGCGGCTTCGAATCATTTCACAAGGGGCATGAAATTCGTGTGGTGGGTATTAAGATTATACGTTGGATGAAAAGCACCGTTTAAAATGAACCCTTCTGACGCAGTGCGTGAAAGCCAATTATCATCATCAGGTAGTCACCACTGCATTAGGATTCGTACTAACGGCAGTACTTACCCACAATAGCGCCTACGAAATGACATCAAATCATAAAAAAATGACATTTTCGCGGTTGAAGTCAGAAAAAAAAGATGAAGTCATCAAAGATTCACCGCGAGAGCCATCGGAACTGACATCAATTTCGTCATATTTTTTTTTGACTGATTTTCAAACCTCACGAATTATTACCCTTGCTATCCTGTGGTTACCTGCTGAATGATGCTATCAGTGACATAGTTTTCGCGTTACCTCGGTTCGTGTGTTGCAAATATAAAATTAGATTATCAATCATAAGGGGCATTAGGAATGAGTCAAATACTTCGCATGGGAAGAAATCTGAAAGGATGTAAACAATGAGAACCATTTTATTTTAATGAATAACTTTTGTTAAATTAAAAGTTAATGCCATGCGTAAATGAAAGCGGTTCAGGAATTAGAGATCAATGATTGAAAAATAGATAAAAATCTTATCGAGTAAAAAATAACGGGTTAAGAGATAGGCTTTCAATCGAAAATCTTTTTCGATGCTCATCAAAACAATTTTTATTATTTTTTCAATTATTTTAAGGATTTTCTCAAATTGGCTTTTTTTATAATTATTTGATAAGACCAATAATTACCATATATTAGAAAGCCCTATGCCATCCGATCTGTAACATATTCGATCCTCTATGAATACTCATCTAAATCTGATATTACGATTGAGTATTCATACTTAAACTGATAAACTTTAATTTTTAATCAATGATCCATTGTCATCAAAATTGAATTTTCATTGGTGAATGTCACAAGCACAAATCCTTGTCAGTAGTACTCAATACGAGCAGCATTGGTTATACACAACTCTCCACTTGAACCAAAACGCTCCATCTGCCTCTTTGGCCCATATTTATTCGCATTCATGACTCTTGTTACCTGTTTCAAGGTCAAGGGACTTTTTCCGTGGAGGATCGGAATATTACGGTGGCTAACGTACTGGCTTACCACCCAGAAGTCCCTGGTTCGAATCCTGGAGACGGCAGATGTTTTTCAGTGGTATCACGATCCCTACTTGAGGTGCTTTGTGGAGGGCACTTCGAGTGAGTACACCGTCCGTCGGATGGGACGTTAAGCTGCGGACCTCTTGGACCCTTTCGTAAAGAGTAGGTTAAATGCCGACACTCGGTGTCTCTTCACCCTTCCTCCTTTCCCATTCATCCCTAATCGATTAGCTGTTGGTTGCCTCCCATAAAACTACAACTACTATTTCTCTGCGGATCTTCCCTTATATTTTTTCCTTCTATTATTTATTTCCTTGATCGAGGCATTGAATCTCAAGAAATGTCTGAATGTTCATCCCCTTCACCTTTTAAATATTTTCTGCTGACTTATTGAAAATTAATTTAATGAAATGTACTAAATGTACGCATTTCTTTCAGTATCTATGCATTCCTCAGAGGAAAAATAACGCCATCTTCTGGGATGGCATCCCTACCCACAGGATAACTAAAAATTCATTTGAGCTACCTTTTTCAATCCTTTCAAAAGAATTTTTAAACAATAGGTAATTTAACATAATTTAATGAAATGTATACTATATACAAGGTACACACTTCCCACACAGCCTCTCTTAGGGGCTAATAACACTCCTTTTTGGCATCGTATTATTGTTCGCAGGGTAAAAAAAACCTGTATTTACCTTAGGTTAACCTTTATTTAAAATTTTTAATAAGCGTGACTTAATTGGATTCCATTTTGAGCTATTAGAGAAATGTACTATAAAAAAAACAACCGAAACAACAGGGGATTTTTACAAACCACCAATAAGTCTTAAGAGAACAGGAGTTTCACTAAATAACTTTGCGGTTTCCACATAAAATAACTGATTTATTTTCTAAAAATAAAAAATAAATCAGTTATTTTATGTGGAAACTGCAAAGTTATTTAGTGAAACTCCTGTTCGCAATGGATGTTCACAAAGTCTCGGCCTCAACCATCAATCAAGTCTTAAGAGATTTGAAGGAGGAAGTTGGAGAGGAATAATAGAGTTTGAGTATACGGTCGCAAAATATATTGGTGGAAAAAAAACAAATTAAGACCTCATATGTTACATTTACTGGAGAATTTGATGGAATGTATGTGCTAATATATCCGCAACATCTCTTCCGTGGAACCTTAGGAAAATAATTATACAAATTAGTGAGGTTGAGAAGGTACAGAAAGCAGTCCAGTTGCTAAAACAATTTAGGGGATACGGTTAAATTAGAAGGCATTAAGGGGTGGTCTAAATATAAATCGTATAAGAGAAATGTATGCAATGCGAATAAATCTTTATTAAAATGCAAACCAATGAGTATACGCACGAGCGCACAAGTAAATCGGCGGTGAAGTGTTTATTTCACATTAAAAACGCATTATTAACGTAACAATACATTCATTGCGCATTAAAATGTATTGCTCTACCGGTTTATATCCACACATATGTGTTTATATCCACAAATATGATCATAAACAGTCAGTAATACTGAATCAATTACTTGAGTAAAGGGTGTCATTGTGATCGGAAAGCATTAGGAAACACTCTCCTCAGAACGTGGCCAATTCATAAATTTTTATGATAGGCTGCGAAAGAGGCCACCAACGGGGACTCCAATAAATTATTTTCCCCTATGAACCAAGGTGACAAATCCGTACCACTGTTTTCTGCCCACCACACTGGTCACAGCGATCAGGAGAGGGCTCCGAGGAAGGCCGGGTGAAGTGAGCGGTAAGTGGCGCGAAGAAGGAAGGGCGAGTTCCGCGAATGCAACCATCAGCGCACATCGCCAAGTGATGCAGTGAGTGACTCAAATGTAAAGGATTGAGTAGAAGGGACGGGAATCCCTGTGGGTGGTTTTAAAGAGGTGATAGCCATGGGAAGACGGGAATAATTGGAACAATTCTCTGCGTGGATGTAAATCGAAGGAGTTAATGGCATGAAAAAAAAGGATGAGAGGTAAGAAGACCTTGCGCCAGCGTCCGACGGCGGCAAACGGCAGATTGTGATGGCCCCCTCGGCTAAAGAAGCACCGGAGCCCGGGCGGTCAGTTAACGAGGTCATAAAACGAAACCGATATGGAGTCGTGAATAAAGGAACAGGGAATCACTTTCTATGAGCCAATGCGTTCCTCATTTCAATCGCAAAAAGGCTTCGATACAAGACGGTTCATTTGCTCTTCTCAAACGCTCTCATTAGCAATCAGGAGATAATCTCTAAGCTTTTCAACGGGAGGGTCTATAACTGTCGCCACGGAGAAAGGTTTATATTTTTATGGAACACCTTTGGTATGTTAAATGGGTGAACAATTTCTTTAAGAAAGGGAGAGCGCATTCACGCATTGAATGATTTGTCGTGAATTCAATACAACTCTTGATTTTAATTACACCATTCTGAGTTTGGAGGCAAAATATCCTAAGTACGGGCGAAATACAATGCTGAGTGAGCAAGTACTTTAAATTTTGATCACGTGAGCCAATCGGCGTTAAATGACCAATCCCATAGTAATGTTTTACGGTGGCGTGCTATTGATTTTAAAATAATGCATACGTTTATCAACAACAACCTATGGAGAATTTGTGCAATTGGCTTTCATATTTTTTTGTGCCTCTTATATGCAAGATGATTAGGAAATATAGGAAATCATAGTGAAGATAGACATTATATAGGCGCATATTACAAGGCGACTAATATAAAACGAGAATTGCCGAAAATTCAATAGAAAATGGACAAAAAGTGATGAGGTAGCGTCCTTCCAAGTGATATGAGTGAATTAAAATGAAAGGGATTGGTTGCTAGATGGGAAATAGCGATTGATAATAACAGGATAGGATATCGTTTTATAGCGTGCAATTTGACAAATTAAGAATCATGTTTTGGTCACTAGGCAATATTTTCGGGGATATTAAATATTGTAATCTCGTTGCTAGATAGCTAGAGTCTATATTTCATCTATGACGTAGTTATCAAAATAACTTTACCACGTTTCGAATAAACGCTCTTATAGCTCTTTGTTCATAGGTAGTGCAATTTGTTTCCCAAATTACTATTAAATCTGATTTTTTTAGTGCTCACATGTATCAGAATTCATCGACCGCATTTGTTTAATTTGATCACGTCCGGGCTGCTCTGCATTTCCCTGATATGTGTAAGCTTCTCTCTGTAAGATATTGCGATGCAACCCATTCTTAAACTTAGGAAAAGGTTCGCCCACGTAAGATTTATTGGGAAACAGCTGAAGTGTGACCAAATTATTGCTAAGAACTAAAATTTCTTTAGAGGTATTATATAAATTTCAGGGTGGGTTTTGCACAGTCCCTGGAGACTATATTCACTTCTAAGTATTGGGAGGACTTCCTCTTTCTTTTCTTTGTTAATTTTGACTACGTCTCTGCTGCCCAAAAGGTCCACTCTCTTCGTTCCTCCAACCCCATTTCCTAACGTTCTCTCTTCTACCACAGACTTTTCAGGATACCACTACCTTTCCAAATTTCCTTCATTCAATTTCTCTAACTTTTTCGGATTTTTCTCCGGGACCTTTCTCATATCCGTCCACCCCTTGGCGTTTGTCTTCTTCTCTATCCAAATTATTGTCACCATTCTACGCCAAACCTATACATCTAAAAATACCTCCAGTCTACGCCCATTTTCTTGCTTCAAAGACAAGGTCTCACATCCATAAAGCACTGCGTTCCATATTTAAGTCCCTCCCAATTTTTTTTCACATCTTTATTCAGTGTTACCTGTCATCTATTCTTTCCTTCTTTCAAATATCCTTCTACTTACGCAGTCATTATCCTATTGTTCTCGCTACTTTTCCCATTTTCATCTAAAATACTGTCCAAATAAATGAAACGCTCAACCTGCTCTAAATTATTCCCGCCTACTCTAATGTTTAATTCGGATTTCCTCTTTTGTCGGAGACTCTCACCGATGTTTAATTTCTTAATGACAAAATAAAACTCACATTTATCAGCCTGAAGGTCAGTTTTATAGATGATGGTAAAGTTTACCCAAAACCAAACCCAACGTATTGCTTAATTGACACATTTGCGTAGGGAGGCCAGATCCTTTTTCTGTGCCGTCTATGGTTTCCCAGGAAGTTTTGGTCCCCGAAAAATTACACAACCCGGGTGAAGCTGAGGGTTCCCAGAGGATTGTGCGGGATTGTTATCAGTGACTAAGCATTTATTCAAAACTGTGGGGTTGACGCGCTAGGAAGGTTCACATGTAGTAGATTGCATATAAAACAATGAAAAACTGTTTGAGATATTTATTACAAAATAATGAAGAGCACGGAAAGACGAGGAGGAAACTCTAATGAGAAGAATTTGACGAAGGGATAAAGTGGAACATCAAATTAAATATGAGGAACGGATGAATAGGGAGACCTGACCTAATGGAGATCTATGATCGCCTTTAACGATGCGCTAATTTTGAGGAATAGAGTAGGAAACAATACTTCTCCCATACGTTCACCTATAGGGTTGAGATGAGTGTATTAGGTTAATAAACTTCAGAGGAAAAACCAAAAGAAGTTATTGGGATCGTTTAAAACCTATTGAGTGGCGATGGCATGGATGTCCAAGTATCTATCCTTGGAAGTATTGCATAAATACTCGACCAATTGTTTATTCTCGGCGGAAGAGAAACTGGGGAAGGGATGAAGGATTCCATGGGTTGAGGTCATTGGATTTCTCTCCTGTAATAATGTCATAACAATCAAGGTAAGACTACTTAAAATCACTTAAATTCCTACTGTAACTACCCTTCGTTTGACAGTGCTAATTCTTGAAGATATTCGAAACACGTTTAGAATACTTAACGAAAGAAGACGTTTTGCTTTTCCACATGGAGTATTTTTATTGCAACCTAGATTTTGCTACAACGTAACAATTTATCAACTTCTGGTTTCTGAAGATGTAACGCTGTAACGAAACCTAGGTCGCAATAAAAATACTTTACCCCCAATCAAAACGGTAGCATTAAAAAAATAGAAAAACTGTATTAATTAATTGAATGACTATGTTAGATGGACTATACAGATAATAAAAAATATGAAAGTTTCTAGAAAAACTCAAAGACGAAGACCGAAACAAACGCTTGCTGGAAAGCGTCCACGTGAGAGACGGTTTCGGACTGCCTGTCAAAGCTCCGACGATGGCGAAAGATAAAGGAAGTTTTTAAGTAATGCAATTGAAGGAAATATCTAGACAAACATGTGGGCAGTGATGGATGAAAGATTTCTTTGGGAGTGGGAGAGAATAAATCTATTGAGAACTCCGACAATAGGGGTACATTAATTAGGCAGACTGCAAAAATATCAGACAGAATGGCTTATTGGGAGATCAAGCTGAGAGAAACCACGGAATGAAAGAAATACGGAGTATGACCAAGGATAAATTAAAAACCCAAAGTGAAGAAACAGATCAACCGAAGGTACTTCGAGGGAATTAGGAATTTGGCACAGAACAAGATAGCCAGGACTGCTAATAACCAGTCCTTGGATTGATAGCCGGTGATGATGCCTAGCTTATGTCCCAGATGTAAGAATTTACGTGCTGCCGCGTAATTTTCCCGCTTGAAATTGGCAAGCCAAGGGATAGATTCAGCAGAGTGAAGAAATAAAAAGCAAAAGAAAGAGCGAGACGAAGGGAGCCGATGGAAAGAAAAAAGAGGTGTCTTTTGTATGTGGGTGGGAGAGAAGAGTTGGAGAAAGCAGGGCGGGAATTCGGTTGACGGAGAAGCAGTCAAAAAAAAGAAGAGAGACAAAAAGAGAGGAGATAAGGGAGAGGAATTCAACGTAGAGGAAGAGAGAGGTGGGACAGAAACGAGAGGTAGGGCGAGTTTAGAAAGTGGAGAATGGGAGTGGGAGTAGGAGAGAGAGGAGAAAGGAAAAGGAGTGAGAGAGTGCTGTAGTGTGAAAGTGGGGAGTGGAGGGACTGTGCCGGGCTATAGGGGGGGGAAGAGAGGCAGACGGAGGGGTTTGAGGGGGGGTGGGAGGAACAGGGGGTGGGGGAAGAGGGAGACGAGAGGCGACGTGGACCTATATGGCAGCGGTCGACCGCAAGGCGGTTCGGCGAAGGTCGGACTCCGGGGAAGGGGAGAGGCAGAAGTGGGGGGGGGGGGTCGAGGCAGGAGGAGGGGAGCGGGAATAATCAGCAAATTTCGAATCGCTGCGAATTGCGTCAACCCGAAAAATACAGTTCACGTGGGGTGCGCGCTTGTCGCGCGATCATGTAGGGAAGCGAGAGGGAAGTGGAAAGGGGCGTGGGGTGGGAGCGCGGAGAGCGAGACGGAGAGAAGACACGGGAGGCAGAGGAGAGGGGAGAAAGGGTGAGCGGATGACGGTGCGGAGAGAGACTAAATAAACTCGGGCGCGTATTGTTTTAGTGAACATACATACACACACCTCCGGCAACGGCAAACAACCGCCCCATGGATATGAAAATGAGGGTAAAATTACCTGTCCCATGATATCGCGGAAAAATTGGTCTGATCGAACGTAAAGTGGAATTTTTTTCCTCTCACACATCCACAGTTTTTTTTTTTACATTTCGGTGTTTCGTCTCCCTGCTTCGAATACCATTCGCACTTTTATCATTGTTCTGGTCAAAAATTGATTCAAGCAAGCGAAGTTCAGGTCAGCATTATTCACATTCATATATATATATATTCATATACATATATACACATTTTTATTTGGTAGTTGTGTCCACCCAAAAACATACCTTAACCGGTATTTTACCTAATAATAATATATACACATCTACTATATATATATCATTACATTATATCATTACCATATCATTACTTCTATATCTTCAGATGAAGACGGATTGTTTCCGTCGAAATATCAAGAAATAACGTGTGAGTGTTCTTCTTTTTTTGTGTTTCTGTATTGTGTGTTACTGTGTATTGTACTATTCGGCACTTCCGTGTTACGTCTACGAAAGCACGTCTACCATATATATATATATATATATATATATATATATATATATATATATATATATACATATATATTATTAGATGTTTTTTCTACATATGAATATATTTGTATGTATCTGTATATACATGTAAAAGGAGGAAATGCACTGTGGTTATCCATTAAATGGAATTATAAAAAAAAGCGAAAGGAGCTATGCTCTTTTCAAATTATAGACAATTTTCAAACGTGAACATTATGCTACAGACTATCAAAATTGACATAAAACAATATTTTACGAATCGCTATTAACCGAATTTCATCTAATCAAGTCACAGTAGTAATATTTTAGCTAACGGAAAACAAAATTACTTCGTTAAAATTAAAAAAAAAGACGTTTGCGACATTTTCTTCATAATCAAGCTAACTAATGTATGTTAATTTTCTGTTTTCACTTCGGGTTTTTACTTTGGAACCTTCATTTCACTTCTCTTGCTGAAGACCTCATCAAGGCGTACACCACACAGCATCAACAACAAAATTCAGAATATAAATCTCCCTAACTCCCAAGCAGACAGCCACACACCTAGACAGCCCGGAAATGCATGCCTTATTTGCTACGTAAAGGAGTCTCAACTGCCTTTACTCCTGCAAACATTCGAAACAGTTTGTTCAAGAGAGTAATTTTGTTTGGCTTTAGAAAAAGTGTTCCTGACAGTTCGTAATCGCTTAAAGTAGCTGGCATTGTCATACTGTAATTAAACATATCGCACAGTGCACATAAGGAAAATGACTCCCGAATGTTTAAAGAAATAAATACATTCGTGATACCGGGAAAGCCATCGTTAGGGTGTCTGGCAGGGGATGATTACACGCAAGGCTACTTTTGACCCAAAGTACTGTCCTCCCTCGAGCAGCCAAATCTCATTTTTCTGTTCCCTAATCGTTCATGGGAAAAATAACTAAAATAGACTAAAATCTTCGATTATCGATGACAGCCACTGAATTCGACCAAACCATCAAACCAATAACAACCAAAGGCTTTTACTGTTTTATCATTAGCATAATAAATTGATGTATTATTATTATATCATGAACCATGAATCGAGAATAAACGATTCAATAGCGAATTATAGCATTTGCTGCGAATTATAGGTGCCAAAAGAAATTCAATCTGTTAAAAACTGCTAATTTATTAAATGTGCTTTTCAGATATAATAATTATTTGAAAATCATACCAAAAAATTAATTTTAATATGAAAATAACATAATTGGTAAAAGATTTCATTCATCTTCCATTTAAAGGAAAGTAAATTTATCTTATAGGTCAGCCTTTTTATCAGAATATTATAATTACACTGAAATCCATTAGTTCTTCAACGAAAAAACGAAACCATTCTGAATGCAATGCATCCTATTAGTGATACAAAATACAATCGTACTTGAAAATTATAACAGGAATGAAACTAAGGTTTGTGGCATCGGCTGAGAAGATTTACATAATACAGCTAATGTAAAAATGTATCAGGAAGGAGTTGAAGCACTTATGTCAAACTATGTGGAGTGAATGATTCTCGATGTGGTCCAAATCCAACTTCTGTCACCGAAAACCACGTGTCTCCGAGGGAGAGAAAGTACCAAATACCAATGCCAACGAGATTTTTCGGCGATCTGTCGACGGAGGGCCCAGCCGTGAGCCTCCGCCCACCAGTCCCCGAGCTACCTACTCCGCAGCCTGAAGGCGGCGTGGGCAACGAAGAGGACTGAGTCGAGCAGGAGAAGTTAGGACAGGTGCACATTGCGGTGAGACATATGCACTTCATATTAATCAGCGAAGACTTTGTAGGAAGCCATTTGGGCGAATGCAACATCGGTTTAATAGCCTGGCCACTTCTCCTGTCCGCGCTGTCCTCGACAGACGGCCGCGGAGGTCTCGCGTCGCACCACCCATCCTCCGGGGTCCTAATTTGGCGAGTGGCGCCGGGGAGTGCCCAAAGCACGAATTGGCCGGGGGAGTATTTCGTCGCTGTTGCCAAGTACCTACCGAGGTGTGATCCAGTGGACGAGATATGGAGGCAGGAGCACACGGGAGTAGGCGGGCGAATATCTTGCTCCCAAGTTTTTTTTTTTTTTGAGTTTCAGTGTCCAAGGAGCACTTGCTACTCCTTAGTTAGACACCCTATCGAAATCTCCCCGACTCGATATCTCATCAAACGTAGCATTTTAATTAAGGCTAGTGATAACCAGATGCGGTAAGGTGGCTCAATACGTAGACGTTTCCGCTACTAACCGAAGAGTCCCACTCTCAAATCTCGGGTGAAACTTTCGGACAATCCAGTCTAAAAAGAAATGTCAGGGATGAAACTTTATGGTAAATTGATCTTAAGGTGGGAGATAAACGGCGGCACAGGGAATGGAAATGGCTCTCCAAACGTGTACGTGCGAACTCACACGCCTAAATGTTTAGTTCGAGGTAATCTTCACAGTGATGAAAAATAACCCAGTCGAATGAGAATAAATTTTCATAGTGCGTATTGCAAGGCTGAGAAACCCTTCAAAGATAACTATCTAGGCTCCATAGGTTACTAAAAATTTACTTCGTCTTATTATCAACAATAGTGAATAAGCAATCGAAGGATTCGTTTGACTCAGCAGTCTATTCAACTGTCCTGTCAGAATAAAATTGTCCGACCACGGTTGGGTCATATTTGGGTCAAAATTAGCCTGGTGTGTATTCACCCCATGCCACACACCCTAGCGGTTGCTTGCAGGATACTTAAATATGAAAAAATATCTAAAATATCAAATGACACTCCAATTGTTATGATAAGCAGAGTAGCGTATGAAAATTATTAGAGGATCTAGGCTGGGAATCACTTTTGGAGCGAAGATTAAATTACAGATTATATCTCTTGCATATATTGGAAGGATGTCTATTTAGCGATGATGTTGAAAAAGTACTATTAGCACCATTGAACAACGGTAGGAGAAATCATGCTAGTAAAATTAGAGAGATTAAGCGTAGAACAGATTGATTTAAGATGCCATTTTTCCAACGTAACGTTATCCCACCGTGCTTGGGGAAGTGTCAGCAGTAGTCTGTTCTTAATCCATGCCACACACACACTCTTACGGTGGTTCGCAGGGTAGTATATAAGCATATATTAAGGCAACTTAATAGTTAGTAGTTATTTTGTGAAGCTGCCGACATCTGAGGTAATTTGTGCCATAAGGAACACGTAAATAGTTTGACAGAGGTATCAGGGAATGGGGCAAGGATGGAGAGAACTCCGATGTCGTGCTTGGTTTACTATTCATGAAAGATTCCACAGTTTAAAACCCCATGCGACAGACTGCATACTTCACTTGAAGTGCTCTCTTCACAAAGCACCCAAAGTAGGTATCGGGATTCCAATGAAAAATCTTTCCGCCACCGTGATTCGAACCAGGGCCCTCTAAGCGGGAAGACAACCATTCATCTTATTCAGTTCAAACTTCATTCTATTACTCAAACCTACTGTCTTTCACATCTTCAATTACTTGTTTTGCAACAATTGTTTGTTCTACAGCTCTTATGACTTTCAGGGTGTTGACCTCAGGTATTTCAAAATTGAAACATGGAGGAGATGGAAAGCAAAATGGAAAGCAATTAACATGATTTTCATGAAGCGTTTGATAAGCATTTTAATATCGAATTCCGACTATTCTTCAGAGTAGTTAAAAATGCCATCATGGTTCATAATTTTCCATAGATTCAGGAGATAATAAGGTTTTTCCAATCGTGTGAAAAGGTACGAGCTATTCTATTTCTTATTATATTTAACTCTATTTCTTTATTCTACCGTTTAAGGTAGGTTTTGGATGCTCAAAGAATGAACACCTCCTACATTTCTATCCCAGAGTAACAAGCCACCGCCTGGAACCCCACACCACAGTAAAAGTCTCTTCAATTGCGTGCACTTTCTGCCTAACTTCATTGCGTCCAACTATCCTTTTCCTCCCCTACCTTGCTAACCTAAATTTCTCCTCTCTATATTCAAAGCTCTCATGAAGATAAGTTAGAATTAGGAGTCTAAATTCTTGGTAAGCTATTTGAAATAGAAAATGGTTAATAATTATCTCGTACTCATATGATCTATGCTCTAAGTCCCAATAGTTACCACACTGATGTATTTATGGAATTTATAATGAAATTTGGCATAAATTTGACCATACCGACTGTGGGATCTATGGGTAATAAAAATAAAATGTCAAAACTACGAACGTTGAAGAGTTATTAGTTCGAACCACTCGAATGATCGAGGACTACAAGGGAAGAAATAGAAAAATTAAAATAATCACAAAAGAATAATAAATGTGAAGTGCTTCACACCATGAGCAAAGGATTACTCATGGCTGTGGAAAGAGAATTCTCGTCCTCATCCTCATAGGCGGAGTGAGAGAGGGTGATCTTGGTGGTTCACCAGTTTCCTTATTCTTTTCAACCTGTATTCCTCGGCTCTTCTGAGTCGGGTCCAGATAATAGGCCAAGGTCGCTGAGAAATGCAAGTATTTTTGGAGTACGCGGTGATGCGAGGTTTCTATTTATTTCTAGGAATACTCACTTAGAGCTTGAACCACTCACCCATTTGAATTAGACTGGCTGCGTTTTAAGGTTAGCAGCCATGAAAATGTTCAATCAAAGTGTTGAAAGGAATGCTGTAATATCGTTGGGAAATTAATAATGTTTGTAAGCTTACACTACACAGCAACGCCCATATCGATTAACCTTAGAATAGTCAAGTACCATGTAAATCGATATCGAAATAATTACCCCGCGATCTGCCAAAAAGGTGTGTGGCAGGGGGTGCAAGCACCAGGTGGGATGGGAAGGTGGATAAGTAAATGTGGGAGGATACGGGAAGAGTAAGTGAAAAGGAAAACTATTCAGTAAAAGACTATCAAATAACGCGTAAATTTGTATGCATGCTAGAGGAAGGCTTAATTCATCTAATACATTAATTCTTTGTTATGTGAAAAAATTGAATAAAAATGAACCAAAATCAATTTATTGTTCTAGAACAAATGCATCAAATTATGTTCTTAGTTCATTGGTTGAATTTCATCATTCTCATTACCGATTAAAATGTTTGCTTTGGTGCTTCAGGCCAAAAGAAAAGATCAATGCTGAAATGCACCTTGGGGATAGTAAATAGTCAATTTCTTTCTTTGGGTTTAATTCCAAATTCTTGAGTTCTCTTTTGCTTGGTTTACTCTACGGGACTTATAAAACTCTGAAGGCAGCTCCATTATTACAGTAGCAAAAATGATAACCCTTAATCTTTTTTCTCCAATTTATCGTTTTCCACAGTTCAGTCATCCCATCTGTAAATAGTTCACAAGAAATTCCACCCGCACAAAAGAAGTAATTCACTTTGTGTTTTACCGCTTCAGTACCTTTCATCCCGCATACGGGAATAGGCCTTGTGAAAACCACTCTATTATAAGTATCTGCTTTTCTATCCTTCCACAATCACTGTGTCATTCCATCTCGAGTGATATTGGAGGTTTGTTCCAACTCATGATGCATATCATGCGAAATAATATGCTGCTTTTTTCACCCGATACTGCTACGATGACTCCACTTACGTGGAGTTAGATTATAGTTATAGTTGCCATCTTTTCTGTAGTAAAAGCATAATTATTTCTCCTCCTCATGGATTAAAATTTCCGTCGGGTCAGTACTTCAGCTTCCAATAATATTACTTTGATTGTTATAGTTGCCGATTGTAACTTTTTTTTATATTCTGCGAACTCGTCTGTAATTAACATCATCGCCATGATCTCTTCTGATTGATACTGACATACGCATCGTATGGGGAAACTTTTTTACTATTTTAACTATTTCTCATTGAATGCCTCGGAAGAATCTCATTACTTCTTCAAACTAGCCACAAGCGAGCCATCTTTTGATGTGACTTTTACTGAAAATTATTCCGCGTTACACGAAATTAAATATGTTAACTTAATACTGTTTATTAATAATAGCTTTGATTCTATTTTTCATTTTGGGGTAAGTTTAAGGCGAAAAAAATAACTTAAAAATTATATAAAGCATCGAAACTAGACCCAATAAAACCAACGCATAAAGGTAAAATTAACCAAATTTCCTGTTATTATGGGAGAATTCCGCCGAATCACACCGGATATCGCGGGATATATTGGCTATATATAAATGAAGAATAGAAGTGAAAAATTACGTCATGCACCAATTTTTAATAATTTATAGTAATAACTAACAGCTATGCTCATTTTCATACTGTATTTTCAGCAAATTATTATCAATAGAATGAAACAAGTTATTTAAACAATGGAAGGTTACGTTGAAAATTATTATTATTTGTAGTCGACTGTTTCAGGTAGGTTTCCGATGGACACAGACTGAACACCGCCACGTTTCTTAGGCTCGCCTCACGAGACACAAACTGAGTCCCCACAGCACAATTAACTGTTCTTCAATTCCCCATTTTTCTACCTACCTTCATTCCGCCCAACATACCTATCCTTTGCCTTTGCCTACCTCGTTAGCCTGATTCTCTTCCCACTACACAGTCCGTAGCAGTCCATCGCCTATCGAAATGCTCTGCATCCACCCATCCGTCTATCTTTCCTCTTTCTTCGATTTTCTCCCAACAACCCTATCTCCTCTCCCATCACGCCTCGTACTTCTTCGTTGGTTTTCATTTCCGACCATTTGAGGAAAACCAACGAAGTGAGGAGAGAGGATTGCTGGGAGAAATATAAGGCTGGAAAGTTGGATGCAGAGTACTCTAATTAGCGATAAACTATTGAAGACTCTGATATAGGAGAGAACGTTAGGCAAGCTAGGTAGGGGGTAGGTTGAAAATACAGGGTGAACATTTGCAGGTTTTTTGCTCTATTGTCAGGTAAGTAGAGGGGATTCTACCTCGGAGGCGGAATGATTAGATCGCAATATTTACTCGGCGGAAAAAAACTTCTGTAAACGCTCATACTTTTCCTAACCCCGTTATCAGTTGGACCGCACTTTACTCCAGCGGGCCAGGCGCCAGCGGGGCCTTTACCTCACACGCTAGATCGCACCCACGCCCAGCCGAAACGCGAGGGGCGACCGAGTCCTCGTCAAATTCGCAAAGGAGCAAATCAAAGGAGACGTGGGAGTAGTGAGATCACGCCACTCTCTCGATTACGCGGCCGATGGGGAGGGACCGACCGCCGCAAAGCTCGAGTGCGAGGTAATCCGCCTCCCCTGATGCCGCTTCCATTCGGGGGACTGGCAGAGTCAATTAAACGCGATACGCGACCGTGCGGGTGGGAGTGGGAAGGACGAGGAGGAGGGGAGGGGGAGAGGCGGACGCCGATACACGCGAGCCGTGGGAACCAGCAGGATGCCGTGGGGAGGGAGCGAGCGCACGGAATGGACGTGAGTTGGGTGGGAGAGGGAAGGAGGTTAGCGACCGGTGGACTCGACGTGTTTTCCGAAATCACGAGGCGACGGCGCGTCAGGGTTCCCTGACCATATCCACTCGTTTTCGCCATGGCCAGCACGCTGCAGTCCGAAGCATGCCAAAATGGTGGGCAACACCGATTAAAAGGGCGAGAGAGTGAGGTAGAGAAGAAGGTAGAAAATAAGTTCCTGCCTTCGGAAAACGAAATAGCCGAGACCGTAAACTTGATTGGAACTATAAGTTTGTTGGTGCCAACATATATAGTGCCCATCAAGTTTACGGCCTCCGATATTTCGTTTTCCATTGCACCACGACCATAGGTACGTTCATTTTAAATTTACATTCCTGCCTTCGTTTCGGCAACACCGCGCGAATCCTCGTCGTTTGATGTTCAGCTTCGGTTTCGCTCGCGCCATTGTGAGTGGGTGAACAACTAAAGTCCATCCATGTACAAGTACAATCCATGGGACGGCTTAGGTAGGGAAACGTTTCGCAAGCAATGAAGAGGGAGGAATAAAAAACAGTCGTGTTGGGTAAAGTGAAGAGAGGTACAATACATGGGCTTAAAAAATGAATGATTATAGTGCATTTAGTTTCGCGGTAGGCATTAAAGTGTAACAGTCTTTGGTCCATGGATCCATGGAAACATGCTTTGGCAAATAGACAGATGTCAATTATAATAATATTGCATGTGGTATTTTCCTTAATAGTTTCAAAAGCACACGATCGTGGTCCAGGACGTTTTGGATGCTGAAAATCCATAAAAAGTCGTTCTCAGTGGCGGCGATTTAACTTGATTGTCCGCTAACTCAGATTTCATGGGTTCGACTCCCACCAAGGTGGGTTAACCTTCAGCTAGAGCTTGAACTTCTGGCATTTTTCTTATTTTATTCAAAGTTTTTAAACTGATGTAAAAACCAGCACTTGGCAGTTTTCGAATTGGTGCTAAATGAACCAATACTATCTATATTTAGGAATGTACTTCGGCATCAATGAAGGCATAGCCACTTTTAATTGAGAATAAGATCAATGATGATTAACTGGGGGTAGAAAGATCCTTAGGGTAACAGCGATCTCGATGGGAACACGGAGTCTACAACACATAACTGTATCAAAACGGCAGCTATAAATCTTTTGAAGACTGATAATAAGTGGTGACGAAGAGGCACCGAGAAAACAAGAGAACGAAGAAAGGAAAGCCGGCATCAGAGCCGTCTTCGCCTCTGATAATGCCACGGATGGGGTTCATAGCCCCCCTCCCCCCCAATGAACGGCACAGGATTTCGGTTATTCTCACGACCCAATTGGGCCTTACGTATCCCACCAAAAATCCCACCAGAAACGGAAACCCATCAAAAATGCCCCACCTGGGAGTCAATGTCATTACAATCACATGGGATTGGCAATATGCATCCCATTCCCATCAGAAATTCCGCTCCATATTGATACTTAAGCCACCTTTTCGAATAGTAAGGAGAGTTAATAACAGCTCAGTAATTTCTTCAGGCCGCTGCTTTATCCATCGTTTCCGTATTAATTCAAGAAAATTCAAAACTCTTACTCCTATATAAAATACAAAAATAAAAAATAAAAATAACAGTATAAAAACTGACGGACACTGTCTCCTATCTAGTACTTTCAGACCCCTTACTGGGAGAAATATTTTTCAAAAAAACTCTCTTCAGTCTTCAACCTCTACAAGAGAACGCAGCTTGCCAATTGCTTCCTTAGTCATTTGGTTCGTCATCCGCTATGGATTTTCTCTTGCGCTGCCTCCTCGCAAGGAGATAAGAAAATCCTCTGGTGTCTCATCATATGGTATATCATTTTATTTCTTTCCCAATCATTGTATTTCACAGATTTTATTTTCTTAACTTTATTCAAAACCTCCCATTTAAGACCGTATATATCCAAATTACTTGAGTGATTATCCAGAATCATCACCCGTCACACGCTTTCAGTTTTCTCTCGGCATCTGACGATACTATCCACATGTTTCAAAAACATAAAGCGCAATGTTCCAGACACATATCTTGGTGGAGTATTTCTTCACATCCGTTCCTATACTTCTGCCGGTCAGAAGCTCCTTTTTATCAAGAAAAGCTCTCTGGGCTGTTAATACCCTGCCGTAAATTTCTTTTTTGGATCTCTGCGGTTATCCATATCCCAAGGTAGCAGAATTCGTTCACCCCGTCTAGAGCCTCATCCCAAAGTTTTATTTTGGTCTTGACACCGCCTTCCTGACTACATAGCACCACTTTCGTTTTATTTTGTTCATTATCATTTTTTTATTTTCTGAATATTTTTTCCTTTGTCCTCAACATCCTCCTAAGTTCATCTTCACTTCAAGCTATGAGAGCAATATCATCAGCATATCTTAAAATGGGGATCGCTAAACCTTGAACATCTCTTATCTTCCTATGGAATCCTCTCCCGTTTAATCAATGGCTCGTTGCCAATACATGTTGAAGATAATTTGTAACGGGGAGAATCTATCAAACATCATATCTAAGTCAACTCTGTCGGATTCTTCACTTAAGTCTGCAAAGTTATCTTAATGTAGGCATTTTTACCATCACTGATTTTTATCAAGAATATGACTCAAATTAGGAGATCACCTTTTTCACTCCTAAACTGATTCCATTTTCAATAGTACACTTAAGGACACAGTTACGTTTCCCCAAATCAGCGTTTAATCACAGAGGAAATACGTTACGAGGAAAATAAAAATTACACCGAAGGAAAATCGAAGTTAATAAAACGCTGGCAAAAAATATCGTAATTTCACAGAACCCCTCAAAAGTACTTACAAAATGTTAACATGAAAACGTCTGACCAACTTTCAATTAGTTAAAAGACCATTTCAATATATTTACACATGCTTTCGTAAACATCGATGTGCCAAAATGTAAATATGAGCGTAAAATTAAGATATTTCGCCGTTTTCCTTTAATGATTACTGACAAATATCAATATTCCTTTACGACTACTCGATTAAAATATCACATTAAAAGCCTTCGCCGGTCGAAAGGTCAGATTTATTAACCTAAAAAAATGAGAAAAACTAATTAATTAGGGGACTACAGATAGATCTAAATCTATCTTCAAATTGACGTCGGAAAAATTAATGAATACTAATATGATGAATAATAAATTAATAAATAACATTTTATCGAACTCAGTGTTCCTCTGGAACACTTCTGGGTGAGTTGTACAACCATATGCAAAAGAAAACAATGATAACGAGTGTACAAGCTAGGAATGCAAATGAGACTTTTAGGGTGGCTTTTACATGCATTACTGGTTCGATTAAAATGTTTGATAATGACCTTGAAATTTTCGTGTTCAAATTTTTAGCCCAAGAACATGAACGTTCCTCGGAGAAATTCACTTTAAATTCGTTTGTTGGCCATTATTCAAGATGGTTCTGAGATGCTGCTGGTTCATCCATTATTTCAGTCACACCAGCAGTTTTATCGCGACGAATGTATTCACGGACAACTAAAAAATAGCGCCGTTACTGAGTGCCAAGGAATTCATTGTAAAAGTATTCGAGTAACGATTGCAAGCGAAAAAAATTTGACATGATAACCAATAAAGAATGAAATACATATGCTCACGACAGCAGAACAAACTTAGTGAGAAGCATCTGATCTATAACCTGGGAATTTCGATTCTTATCTGAACATGAGTTATTCACTCGTTTTCTGCTTTGCCACAGAGCTAAATTTAACCATTGCAAAATAAATTATACATCCGAGAAAAAAGTAGTCAATTGCCATGGAAATTGATAAGTCTTTAACAGACGTGGACATGAAACAGGGGAACTATTATGTTGTGTATAACGTACATCATCAATCATGGAATACACAATAATGAGACAAATTGAAAATTATACTCATATTATTCTCAAATTAATATTTATGAAATGTGGGCTAGGTAATCCAATGGGTAGAACACTGGGCTACTGGAGGACTCGGGTTCAATTCCCGGTGGCACCTCTTGACGCCGTTAGCTTCACCCAAACTGTGTGATTTTACCAGGTCTTGGGAAACTTTCGTCGGCACAGGGAAAGGAAGGCCTTACCTGGATGTGTGAATTTCACACGCCGTTTTCCATAGTTTTAGTGAATGGGCCCTCACTTATCAAAACAACCTTCAAATTGATTACTGTTATCTGGCATCATTAGTTCAAATGAGTATTTAAATGATTATTGTTATTATAAAACACCACTGGTGGTAAACATCATTACGCTTAAAGGAGTTGATATCCTTATTTAACTTACGAAAAATCAATTAGTTTGGCAGATAGTCCACTATCAATTAATCCACAGGATATTTCAGGCATATGAGCTTGACTTATACCAAATACGATGTGCTGGTACATTAGTGTACTTGACATAGCATTGCTGAAGCAATTGATAAGTAACAGCAGTCTAAAAGCCTAAAATCGAAATACTAACTGAAGTATAACTGAAGTATGAAGTAAAATTCCAGGATATTCAAGTGCATTCCTAATTATACTTTATGTCTAATTTAATTAATGGCAATTATAATGCAGCCTGTAACATGTAGTTCTTTCTGCAAAGTCTAAGAAGATCTTCATTGGGGCGATTGATTTACGGCTTCGAAACAAGAATGAATTAACACATTGAGTACATCATTTAAGTGCTGGGATTTAGTAAACGGGTTCAGAAATTCAGAAAAACGGCTTCAGTCTAAACAGAAAACAATTTCAAGCTATGCCAAGTTTTGCGACGGGGCTACAAATGTAATTCGATACTAAACTCGAGTCTTATTAATACAAATAAACTCACTGTTGCCCCAAAAATTAAGCCACAACTTGGTTTTATATTAAAAAGCAACTATACTAAACTAAAGATTAAATGAAATCTTTCAGATACTTTTGTCGGTGATATGTGGATGTGAATACGAGCACTAAATGCACTATTTATCAGAGTTTCGAAAAAATTTAGGGATAAAAATAACCTAGCGTCACAATGCCCTCTAAATAAAAATATAAGAATTTCGAGGAAGATCTTTGAAGTACTATTCCCCTTTCCTTCCCGAATTTTCGAAATCGTCACATGACACACAATGGCCTATCGTTTATATTCACATTCTCAATGTCCATTAACGAGCAAAATGCTAAAAATTCTCGTGTGCATATCATGGGAAGACTTATTGTTTCGTTTACAAAGGAGATACTGAATGGCTGAATAAAAGTACAATACACGAACTAAGAAAGAGAATAGGTGGCCTCAAGCTGCACGAAAGGGAAACCTTAACTTGGTCAGACAATAATGTGAAAATGGTAGGCGTAATAATGAGTTACACAACGCTCTGGAATCGAGAATTATTATAAAATCGGTATTTTAAATATATGCCACTTCATTCTATTTTGTTTAATCTTGTAGTAGCCTTATTATCCGAAAATTCAATGAACTCAAAAATAGAAATTACTCATTCTTAGGTAATGAATTCACTACTTGTATAGGCCATGACTGCATGGTAGAATACATTCTTCAAAGTATCTCCCCAAACTAGAATAACTAGTAAAGGTTCTTCCGTGAAATACCTGCACGTAGCTTTGACGACGGTACTTACCTAGGAACATTATTAATATATAATTCGCTTCAAGCAAGGAAGCTTTTTGTTGCATGACCAATCATGCATATTAAACTGTATTTACGTTTCAAAATTAACTCGGAAGTCTTAGGTACAATTTAAAAACCAAATGCTTCAAGGCAATGAACAAAGATGAAGCTGATGAAAAAACTTCACTTACAGAAAATGAAGCTAAGGTATTGGACGAGGTTATGCAAAGCACAAGGTGAATGCAAAAAAATGGTATTATATCCTTATTATCACTGTTGTCGAGCAGGAGCAAATAATTTATTCATTCTCTCATGAACCACCATTAGATTAAGTTTCGCTCTTCGCTGGTTATATTCGCTCGCTATTTATCGCTCCTGTTCCGCTTCGCTAGCGGAGTCCGCCTACGCTGTGGCAATCTCATATATTACGGAAAGAACTCTCAAGAGTTTAAAGAGAGGCTAGATGATAGCGAAGAAATGAAAAAGTGATAGGCTTTCCTCTAGGAGCTAAAATAGAAATAATTACCTCCGCTGATGATAATAACCACGCTAGTAGGCACGCTAATACATGAGGAAATGCGCTTTTCTGTTTGCATGCAATAGGCCAGGGATTGGAAGTACGATCGATGGAAAGAAAGAGTCTCAGTTTTTCTTATTATGGTCTGTGAGGCGAACAAGGCGAAAGACAGGCTACTGGGCTCGCATGTGAGGCCGTACTAACCCAAAAAAAATTTCAAAATCGCGAGGATTTATTGATATTTTCATCCGGTTATAACTAGGCATGCCATTATCCAAACTTATTTTGCATGAGAAACTCTCGCATCATATTTTATACCACCATTCTTAAATTATATAACCGCATAAATAATGGAATCTACGAAAGAGCTCCTTGGAAGTTCCCGACATTGGGGACGCGCCCTTGAACAAGCAAGAGAGAAGACACCGCAGAAATTTGCAGAGCGAAAAAGAGACTAGAGCATTACTCATAATAAGCGATAAGAGAGGAATATTATTATTAATCAATTTTTAATGATGAAACGCTCTTAATTACTAGCAGGAGGAATGAAAATAAAACGAAAAAGGAATAAATTTCCTTTTACACTCCGTGCTATATGTTCATCAACCTTAATGAGTTTTCACGCAAATCGCACTGAGAGAAGGTTCTTTCTGGGAAGAAAAACAGGCAGAATATTAAAGTCTAATAGAATATCAGAAAAAGGTGGAATAGAGAGAGTTCTATGCCAAAAGATGGTAGTACTTAAAAGATGTAAGCTGATGGGTGGAGATGAAAATCCAAGGTTTTTAGTCATATGTGTAAATGATGACAAGTATCAAAAGTATTGAGTAATTTTTTAGAAAAAAAACCCGCTCTTTTGTTTAAGGGAAACAAATAAACTGAGTTACCTGTTAACAATGGCCAAAACACCTTGACTTTCTACCCTTCCAAAACCGAAGATTCGGTTAATCTGACTTTTGAAATGACTTGTCAGCCGAAGTAACTTCCACCGAGAGCGAAATTACAGAGCATCCGCTAGCAACCAACGAATGAGCCAAGCCGTGAATAGGAAGATCCCCATGAGAAAACTTTCCAGTGATATAAGAGAAGTCGGGTGGGAGAATGCGGCGTGGGAGAAAGACGGCCGGATTTCCAGACGACGAGGAGGGATGCTTGATAAGCCAAACAGTATTCCAAACTGCGTGAACGTTGAAACAAGTGAATGCGGAAGCAAAAGCGAGGGTCTTGCGCTAATCCTCCGATTCAACTTCTGGGCTTTACCTTTTGGTAGAAGAGTCACGAAGAGAAAAAGAAAGACTGGGAAATGAATTCAACGCGGAAATACAAGATGTGCCTTCCACCACAATGCATCGCACGAGAGGTGGAAGAGAAAGAACCCAATAAAGGATGCCACTTACAGGTGCAAACCGTGGTCTCCCTATATAGATAATATATACACAAACACATTTCTGTATATATATATAGACATGAGTATTATATAATATTATATACATATATTATACATACACACACACACATACATATATATATATATATATATATATATATATATATATATATATACACATACACACAAAACTACATACACACACATTTACATTTACACAAAGGGGATATACCCCCTAGAAAGAAGAAAATATAATCCTTCTATAATTTATTTACTGGTGTTCCACCGGCCAATGTAGTTTTTGGAAGGACAGAGTCTATACAACGGACAAAGATAGATTTACTTGCCTCTCTTAACAAAATACAACATGACCTTTGAAGCTAAAAAAGGCGCTTCTTCAATTGTGCATACTTCCTTCCACCCTTCATTCCGTCCAAAATGTCTAACTTATTCTTGCTCATTCCCCGCTAGCCTAACATTTTCTCCTACAACACAGTCTTCAAAATCCCATTGCCAAACAAAATAATCTGCATACGTCTTTCCTGCCTCTATTGGATTTCTGCAACACATACCCTGGCCTCCCCACCATGCCTAGCACTTCCTCGTTAGGTTTCCATTCTGTCCATTTCACTCTTCACCTGTCAACACCAATATTTAAAAAGTCCCCAATCTACGTTTATCATCTTGCTGCAATATTTTCCCGAGAAATTTCTTAACATCCTTACTCAACATCCCCGTCACCAATGACATCCACCTTGTAAAAGCTTCTTTTCCTTACGCAATACTTTTTATGTTCTTACTACTTTGCCAATTTTGGTCGAAAACGCTATAGTTTTTTATAACTTAAACTTAGAATACCTAAGTTTTTTTAAAAATTGATTCTCATCCCATACCTATTGCACTGACTTTGCATTGCTCTCAGCAAAACTTGCCACACCTTGGCTGACTGACAAACTAATGCTTGATCATCCGCAAACTAATCTGATTTCAAGAATTTTCTACCGAATTCCACTCCCTTCTCCTTATACGTACTCCCATGCCAAATTAACCATGTCCTCTTCATTTGCATTAACATTCACGGATGATAATGGACATCTCTCTCTCACCCCTCTACCTAACACAACACAACCCAACTCTCCATCCGCCACTCGTATCCGAGTAGTTTTTAACACATACAGGTTGCGGATGAGTCTCCTACTCCATCAATCAACTATTCCTTACAGTGTATTAATTCTATCTAATTCACTGTGCCTAACGCCTCTGGGAAATCTACGAAAGAAAACAAATACAACCAAATTGTATTATATGTCCCTGTATCTTAGTGACCTCTTGATTCCCATGGCATCACGCGTGCCTCTCCCCTTCCTGAACCCTAACTGATCATCCCCTAATTAATCATTTTCCTTGTTTTCCATCCTCTTATTAATTACCTTAAACCACTTAACCTGCGAGCGGATTCAAACCTATTTTTAAATATTCCTCACATATGGCTGCCTTTCCCTTTTCTCTTTAATACTATTAAAAATTATTGTATTTCAAGAAGTCATTTCGAAACAACATTAAAAATAAAACGATCAAAATGGTTAGAATTTTTTTTCATTTTTGTCAGCCTTTGATCGGCATCTTGATAACGCTGAAGTTGACGTGTATCTGTAAATGATTATAAAAAGATCTATTGATGTATGGACTGACTTTGTTGAAGCCCACTCTTGAAAAAATGGCATGGGTTTTTAAGGGTTGATTTTCAAATAACACAGAATTTGAGGACATTTTGGAATTGTTTGTATTTTCCGGCAATTCCCAATCAGATTCAAGCCTTATAATAAAAATAAGAAAGGTTATTAGACTCCTTTTTATGACATTATTCTCGAGTTTATACGACCATCATTTCTTGTTTTATATAGAAGAGTAAATAAATCCCGCCAGCGATAAAAGTTATTTTTTCAAAGTATTTCTGGTGGAAGTTGATGTGAATGATTTAAAGCTGGGGTTAAATTAAAGGCTTAAGATTTTTAAAAGTATAGCTCATTATCTGCGGATTAGAATTTTATAATGAGGATGTTTAAAAGTATTTTAGTTTTTAGAGAAAAAAAGAGCATTGCAAAAAACGTATTATTTTCATTCTTTCCGAAGTAATTTTCGCTCCAGCGACTGAGAATCAATTATTCTGGCTAATTCAGCCATTGTAAAATGATCATTGACGTGATAAATGACGTGATGTCATCTTTAAAAAGCCCTAGAGAGCCTTGTACAAGTAGTGTAGCCCTCGGATAAGTATCTGCCAGCGCTAAGATAACTGTTCTAAACTATTTCGAAAAGCGTTGTGATAAAATATTCTCGGCCTAATGGGTTAATCAGTATCATGAAATGTTGTCCTTTGAAAAATTTCAAAGCAAACGGGAAAATGAAAAATGACGTGAAAAAGTGTCGATTGTCGCCGGCACAACAAGCAATGTTGTAATTAACACAACGATACGACTATCTAAGAAACGTCACATAGGGTACAAATCAATTAAATAACGAGCTACGTTGAAAAGATATGGGCATCAAAAAGTAAATAAGAATGCTAGCTTACAAGTTAAAGGCTAGAATAAAAACAAACTTCCCTTTATGTCTGCGGTATTATCCGCGGGTCACGCAATAGAATGTAAGCATTTTCCACAAAACATTTTCTGGGCTGGAAAAATTATTTCTATTCCGATTTCATAAAAGGGAATATTTATTCATTAAGATATGTAAGATAGACGTGTGTTCTTATTATTTGTATTCAGTATTCAGCTCTGTTAAAGTATTTTCCTTCATAGACCCGTCTTCCGCGTATTCTTTGATAGCTGGGAAATTCATGGAACATCCGCGACTTGTTTATTTAACTGCACGTTTGCTCAGAGTTGACCACTTCAATATATTTTTTCTTCCTTCTATCTTTAGACCTCGGAGTGAAAAACTTATCCTATATCGACTTATCCTACTTTACACATTAACAGAGACCAGAGTAAAATATTTCAGTGAAGTAAGAACAATTTTAATTTCTTTACTTCGACGATTTTCCGTATTTTATTGTTAATGAGTTAAAACCTACTGTTTTCAATCAATTTTTGGAGACGAATACATTAAAATGTAACGGCAAAATAACAAATAATGAGGAAGAATTTAATAAATCACAAGAGATAAAATGGGGGAAGATCCTGGAGGAATAACAGACGACAGTTATTCGAAAACTGATATAAGAATTACTTCGAAGACGAAGAAGAAATGAGAAGAAATTTAAATTCAGTGTATAGAAAGTAAACATGAAAGAAAAAAATATTTTGTGATATTCCATTTGCAAATCCATAGTAACTTTAAGTAAGAGAATTAAGTAATGCTTTCTTAAATTGTATTTTATGACTTTTTATTAATATTTTTATTAACGGATAATGTATAATCAACCTTCCCATCCACACCAAACTAAACAAAGGAGCACACGAACCTAGATACAACATAAAGCCGGGTGTATCAATTCTAAGGAAAAAAATTAATTAATTTTATGCATAGTTAAGCCTTAATGAGTTTGAAAAATGTCTCAGGCATGCTGATTACATCAGCCTGTCATGTTAAAAAAGTAAATAGTAATTAAAATCCACACTTAATAATACCTCGTACAACATATTCAATAATCTCAAACTTTACAGTTAGAATATTATTTCCCAATTAACTATCATTTTTCATTTCGAAATTTGATAAAAGCTTGCTCTTAATTAAGCTTTACCCAAGTCAAGTCTTTCTCTAGATCTCTCTTCAACTCATTTTCATCATGTAATTAATTTCTTTATATGTTAACCACATTTTCAGATAATACTTCATATACTAATAATGCATACAATTAACCTTGTCTTCATAAACTTCCTAATTAAAGGGAGTCATATCTCAATTAGAACGTTTGAATTTGTTCAGACGCTAATCTCCAATTAGCATGTACTGAACTCCTAGAATTGTTTACATCCGAATGCAACTATTTAAAAAAGTTTCTATAGTTATTTTCTTCCAGACATAGCTCCCATTAGTGCGTAATAAATGAAGGAGTCAATGGTTTAATTACTTATTATTAACATTAATGCATTATTCTTGGAATAATTGTATTTTTTGCATATTTCCAATGCTCTTTTTGTTTCCTACGATAACTGTCATTTCAACGAAGCTACAAAGTAACGCTAGGTTTCCATTCACGTGAACACTGATTCAAAGTATACCATTAATAGAGAAATTAATATAATGCTGTCATATATGTATATATGTATATATATATATATATATATATATATATATATATATATATATATAGATTTTCCTAATTTAATTAATTCAAATATGCACCTTTTCGCAATTTGAGTTCTCCATGGCCCCAATGTATTCAAAACATTTCAGCAAGCACAAAGACCCATTTTTTCCCTTTTAATAGTACCTGCGACCGCATCTTTAAATGTTCCCTTTCATTGAATGGGAAGCTAAATATTTCCAAAAACACGTAATAATTCGACGAGGGGCAAAGATCTTGATCTCTCCGCATCTCACACCCGTCCCGGCCCTTGATTTCCCTCGGCCGCACGGGCCATTATTCCGCGGTGGGTTTCATCAATCAAGAGGCACATAGCGACGCCGTCGAGGCCTTACCTTCACATTCCTGCCGCCCTCGGGAGAAAGGACGGAGGCGGGCGGCCGGGCTTACCGTCCTGGGGAGAGAGATCCCCTTGGAGCGAACGGGGAGGGTTCGGAGAGGGGAGGAGGACAGGAGGATGTTCTGGCCGCGGCGTTAAGGAGGGGAGAATAGGGCGGGACGTCCTAGGTTGGAAGAAAGCGAAAGGGCAGAAGAGAGGAACGGGAGGGAGATTGGCGAGGGTGGAGCACGGTTGTGAGGAGGGCGGGGAAGGGGTTTTGAGACTCGGGACGCGAGCGGGTTGGGCCGAGCCAAATGTCGCAATCACGTGCCGCCTTGGCTAGCTCAGCCCTGTGGCAAATAAATTAAGGTGTGGCGTGACTCTCGGGCATACGAAATGATGACCAAAAGAGAATAGGGCGGGGGAACTGGGAGTGTAAGGCGCAGAGAGGGGTGGAAGAGGGAGGGAGACGACGATTCAAAATGAAGAATAGGTGCAGGGAATGCGGAGGTAGTCGGCTTGGAGGAAGAAAAGGGAAAATACTAGAGAAGAGAAAGGAAAAGGGCCATGATGTTGAACTAAATTATGCTATTACGGATTGACTGAAAATGTGACTGCTGAAATGTAGAAATTGTTGGGGATGAAAATGCGTACTGGAGATCCAATGATCGAGGTCAAGAGAGATTTCGGGCGATCGGATGCAAAAGGTAATATCAGTTCAAGGTCATATTCGGATATCAGGGGCATTGTAGAAGAAGGAGTCCATCGATAAATTTATCGAAACGCGTTTCACGGTCTTTTCACATTTGCTTCCAAACAATTTCATTTACGTATGATCCATATTCAACAATTCCGCAAGTTTGAGATGATTTTCTTGTAGGTTTTAGACGCATTGAGGCTGAAAAAAATGACGGCTGGCGTTTTAGATAACACTTTCGATGAAATTACTAGGAAATTAACCACGGGCGTATAATTTGATGTGATAATACAAACCATTTGTATTCGGGTGGTAAAAATATTTCTACCTTGATTATTCTATTGAATGCATCTGGAATTAAAACTATAAAAGGGATTGCCTTTTTTTAATTTCCATTAATATATTGGTAGCAGCATTCCAATAACTCACTGGCATTTATGTTAGCCACTATTTAAGAAGATATATTGCTTTATTAAAAGTGGTAATGTAATTGATATTAATGGCGAAACTTCTCTCAGACTGACTTCGCCAAAGTATTATGTCATTAAAGTCCATTTTCATCGACTTCAGAGGGGTTTGGAGCCAAACAAACTGTTAATATTCTAAACCTCAGCGTTGAAGAATATGAGAATCATGTTTCATTTTCTGAGCTAATAAATGATTGACTAATTATTCACACTAATAGTGTGCACATTCAAAAAACAAAAATATGGTGATATTGTAAATATTTTCTTCGCACATTTTGCAGCTTAACTGCTTCAATTCCACGATAATGCATTATATAAAGGCAAATGACACTGACGTAGACATCAATTTGCTCTCATATATAACCAACTATTTGATTATCATTTATTTTCAATTCAGTTTTGCATTTTATGCTTTTCGGTAATGGGTACAGTGCAAAATAAAAAATTTAAAATTTATTATTACATATTAATAGCATTAATTATTCAAGTAAGACAGATTAAATTTGAGTATTTCCTATGGAAACATTGAACAGAATTGTGAACTAGGTGCCTTGTGATGTTATTATCAGATCATATTAATAAATATTCCTTGGTGGATAAAATTAAAAAATCTAATATACCGGCATTTGCAAGTATGACTGAACAGAAATATTTAGATTTAATCAATAAATATTGCTGTAATATTATTTTAGCATGATTAATCAGTGAACACATTTTTTCCTGCATAAAAATATTCGTAAATACCTAAGTAAATTAAAATTAGCCAACGTGACAACTGATGTGAGTTTAAAAAAATTGTGTTCGGTGTACTTTACATAAATATACCACCTCGAAATACTACGTTTAAGGCATTCTGCCTTATAAAGGTAGGTTATCGATGGAACTTAATGACCATTTACTTCTACGTATCGCAAAAACTAGGGCTTGTTTGGTCTGATCATATCTTTCTCCATCAATTCTGCTAGCATCTATTATTTCTAGAAATTCTTTTCCTTCATCCACTCAATTTATCCGACATTGTCCCTTCTATCACGGCCTCCAACATTGTACAACATTCCAATATTTCCTCCATTACCTTCCTCTGTTTATTACAGATTTCCTCTCTTAGACTGCCATAGTAAATCTTCAAAATACTAAGTACCCCCAGAAAATTTTGAAATTGAAAATAAATTTAAAAAGGAAACCTGAGAAACGAGAAGGTGAAGAGAAGAATAGGGGTGCGAAATCAAGCGAAGATGTAAGGCCAAGGAGTTAAAGAAGCAGAATAATTTAATTTGGTGTCGCTTTGCGGGTCGAAAGGGTTCACTGAGAGCTTTTAGTTTAATTTCCGTGAGGTTGTCCTCCGAGGACGCGGTTGCCTCCGTTGGCCGCACCCCAAAGAGAATTAGGCCAACGTCTTCCTGATCGCGTGCCTACACCGAAAGCATGAAACCTAATAAAACTTTTTCCTCGCGGAAAGAGCACTAACTAATCTGTCCTAATGGAAAATAATGACCGTGACGATGAACTCGACAAGGCAACTCGAATTAATTAAGATCCTTACGAACTCCTAACTACTTGCGTAATAAATGTAACATTAACCTATTTCTTAACCTAACCCGTTAAGACAAATTACCTTTTTTATCATGAATTATTCGTTACAAAGTGTTTTTTTTAACTGATAAGTAACTATCAACGTTTTGAAACAATGATTTAAAGATTCTTGTGAATGTATTTTTAACGGCTACCATACACTATTGACAACAAAATCACTTCACTGAATCTCATTCTTTAAAAATGATGGAATGAGGATGACTCGAGATAAAAGATCTAGCCAGGAGACCAAATTAGAAACAAGGCAGCGTCGTAATTTATATCAAAAGTGTATGGATTCTTTGATCAGTTTGATTTAAAATTTATAAAATATCCACTTGCATTTCGGTCATTAACGCAATGCATAGCGTAACAATTTGAGTCGTTGCGAAGAAGAGAAGAAATCCTTCGTGACCGACCGCAATGGCGCTAATGAGAAGGGGGAAAATACCTCATCCGGGGCGCACAAATGACTCGTGCCGACCCTGATTAACTTGCTAGACAAAACCGAAAATTCTGTAAAAACGAAATGGTTACATTCATTCCATCAATACAGCAGCTTTAAATGCTAGAACAACAAAGAAAGTCCTCTATTCCTTAAATTGGACATATTAAGCAATTGATGAAGTGATTACCACTCGTTTACATATATTTTTGACTTAAAAGCGTGTTTATGTATGATATGAAATAAAACAATGGAAATAACAACCGTAATTTTGCAGTTTGGGATAAAAATTATGTCGAATGTATTACTTTTTTAAATAATCTAAACTTATACCCTGCGGTTCTAAAAATTAGATGCAATAGATCCTCTCAAAATCTACACACATCGCTTTGGATGTAAAAATTATAATACTACATTAGAGAATGGTTTCACAGCTCAGTAAAATACCTTATAGTCACCCTCAATACTTGTCCCGAGTTAAAATCATTAAATACGTTGGCGCGCTATTTATAGAACAAATTCAACTCCAGGCATAAAGTATCCAACTGGCAGAAAATGCAGCACTCGAAATCATTTCATTCAATGATACAATGAAATGAAAATGATAGAGTAGACCAATGGACTATTCACTTCATTTCCATGGGGAATAAGTTTAGCATCGAAACGAGCGAGCAGGAATCGGTAAACCCAGGATCGTCGGTGACTCTCATACCCTTGCGCGAAACAGAAACTGGCAATGGTGGCGGGCAGCAATAAAAGCCGTGGCGCATAGGCCGAAGCCTGCAACACAGAATAAGTGCGGGTGGCCGGCCTCCCAGGATACAACGGGACCCATTATGAATGCACTTAACAGTGTAAACTGTGGGCAGGAAAATAAACATGCCCGTCAGCAAAGAAACAAAGCAACCATCCTTCAGGAAACAGAGGATATAAGTCTTAAGTATAATGAAAACAATTGTTTGGAAAAAAATCGACCGGAAATGTTATTAGCGATTACGTCAGTAAGTAGCGATGTAGACCATGAGTTTAATTTTAAGCATTACTTAATCTTTAAAATAAGTAAGTTTTAAATTTATATTTCCTCTAGATCGTAAAATGCGGCGTTGGAAAAGGAATTCTCCAAACGAAGACGTAGTGATAATTTTCACTGCGTCGTCTTATGGGGTAAGTTGTGTAAAATATCTCAAAAGCTTGGGAATAAATTAATACTTTCATCAAATCTTGAATTTGAACATGAGTACGCCCTTAATTTCAAAATGATTATTTATGATCGAAATAAATCTAAAATTCAATGGAAATTATCCCAATTTTTGATAGAAAATAATATCTAGAAAGGCAGAAACACTACTGAAGCGAATTAACGATCCATATGAAAAATCCTGCCTCGAAGAATTGTCAGGGCTTAAATCCAAGAGAAAGGTCCTATTGATACAGCCAAAACATAATGCGAAGAAATCAAATACTCTCTTAATTGAGATTATTTAAATTTGATAATTAATTTGAAAAATTTAAATAATTTTTTAATATAATATTCGAGGAGATGCTAACATACAAATTGAGATAAATGCTTTTTGGCGAGAGTGGAATGTTATACAGAGCAAAATGAATGAGTCACGTTATATTTAGAAACATTTCATTAACTTAGCCATATATTTCAGCGGTTGAAACAGGCACTTCAGTGACAGAAGGCTATATACACTAAGTTCGTTCCGAAAAATGTTAACAGTTCTAATATATAATTTAATGAGACAATATTGAAGGATGGAACTTCATTGCAACGTATTTCAAGGTATTGCTAGCCTAACACAATATAACTTGTCAGCGGTTGAAATGTAATTATATAGCATGCCTAGCGACTTAGTTTTCATTTTAAAAACCTTCTGTAGTCGATAATGAACAGTAAGTTGTCGCAAAACATGATTAAGCGCTGGTAAATAATTAGAAACATTTTCTTAAACTACCGAAATAAACTTAAATACCCATAAGAGACAAAAAAGGTTTAATTGCGAGCAGCATAAAAATATTTTAATCATTAATATTCTTATAGGTTGTCCATCGTTTGAGGTTTTGGAGGAATACTGACAAACCATCGCTACATTACTATACCTCAACTAAAACAGCAAACATAGACACAAGTCACCACAGTATACGACATTTCAATTCCTCATTCTTTCTTTATCCCTTAATTTTGTCCAATATGCCTATTATCAGCGTGATAAAACGGTTAAATCACATTTCATCTGAAAGAGTTGATTTCCTATCTCGTTTAAAAATGTTTTCAGAGTCTTCTGATGCCATAAATGGTCAAAATACTCGTTAAAAATAATTATATTGAAAAACAGAAATACCCATGCGATAAAATTATTGTATTATTATTTTGATGAGGAAAGTTAAAATTGGGAAAGGAACGACTCATTTGTTAAGCGGCAAGTAGACGAAGTTTTCCTCACGAAGCACTCAAATCCTTCGTGAGGAAAATAGTTTAAAATAAAACGTTAGTCAAAGGAACGAACATCAATGATTAATGTGCCTCATACTGAATATCCCCTCCTATAATTAAAACGTGGAGTTATTTCGAAGGGCACCACTATCAAAGAAGAAATGCTTGCGACCGTGTGCCTCAGGAGCAACTTCACCGAATTCCTTCGCTCTTCTCGCCCCATAACGTGCTAACGGCGACCCAACGCAAATTAAATATGAATTAAGAGATGGCAACCAGTGATTGCATTGAATCACGCCAGGGTGACGAAAATTGAAGGCTCCTACTTGATACAGGTGGCAGCACTATCATAGATCAAATGAAATATCTGGAATTATATTCTTTTAAACTCGAAACAGCCCTGGAAACATCGAAATTTTGATTACCTTTAACTCTTGTTAATTAAGATAAGACAGGTAACTAAGGAGTGAATGGCATGTAATCAGATGAAATAACTACAGTAATTCCTAAATCTGCATAAATGTTAACTGGCTCAATGATAATTTCCTCCGCCTTCTCCACGAGAGTTGAAACTCGAATTATCCATGGAAATTTGAGGGGCCAACTTTGAAAAAAAATCAGATATTTTTGGAGACTAATACTCGCTTGAGCCCATTTTAGGAATTTCAGGGGGATCGGAATGATGCAGTATCTAATGCATTAGCTTCTAATCCTGTCAGGGTTCGAATCCTTTAGTTGGCAGAATTTAGCAGTCCCGATCCCTACTTTGAGTGCTATGCAGAGAGCAATTCATTAGGAGTACGCCGTCCATCGGATGGGACGTTTCAGCCTTGACCCCCCGATGCCTATAGTGAAGAGTAGGATAATGCCATTTTCTCCACTCCACCCTTCCTCCATTCCCTGAGCCTCCTACTACTACGAAATAGATTAAGTATTGCTATTGGTGATTTGACGTCAGCTGTCGGTCGCCTCCCATAATAACTAAAACCTCTGCTTAGGGACGTCACGTCGCTTTACTTGCATACAAGTAGGTACATACGAACGGTTTTACCGTGAGTGTGATGATGTCATAAGAGAATAGAACTGGATCACACGGATGAAATTAAAAAGGATTTTGATCAATTACCTCGAGACAGGTCCAACCACCTCGGGACTGAATCTAACGATACTTATATTAGAGTTGGCCAAACCCAAAGGTCTTAAAAGGTTGATATCTAGTCTCGGGAATAGAATTTGAGTTTGTTATAGAAGATCCTTAGGTTATATCATTTGAATATTGACATAAACAGCATTTAAATTGAGAGCCCTTAAATCTACTTAAACACACTTGAATTCAACGTTGGTTTGCACTATTTATTTCTAAACTCTGTTACCATATGCATCATAATCATCAACTTTTACAAGAAATGTGAAAATTTATATTTTGGAGGGTAACGATTTGTAGAAATACTAAAATAAAATACATTGAAATTCTAAATTTCGAGTAATGGTATAAATAATTTCGGGACTTCTGGTAAGCTGGACTCAGAACCATCCTTGGAAGAGGAGAAACGATTCCCTTGAATACTAATACCAGTAATTACGCCCCACGTCGAATCGAACCTTATTTATTACCAAGAATACGAATCGGAAAACCTACTCCTGGCTGCGGAAACTCAGGAAAAAGTACGACAAAAATCCTTTCACTCCCAGCCACAAAAGGAAGACGGCCTAAGCCTTTTATTTCAATATCCTTCGAATCCCAGACGAAAATGTCCGCCATTACATCGATCTTCATCCCCTCACCCCGCGACTGCATCGCCTCCCCCCTCTCCTCCCACACCCCTTCCCAGCGCGGACCACGGGGCGATGGCCGAGGGCGGAATCGCTGAAGCGGGGGCTTGGAGGAAGAGGGACGAGGCGAAGGGGTGGCAGTTAATCCGCCCACCCCCACCTCCCTCGCTCCACCCCCGAGGACAGATACCCCCTGCGCCGAAACCGCCTGGGACGGGCGGCGGGAGGGAGTTGGAGGTCGATGGCGGGCACGGCGCGAGTAATCGCGGCCGTGACCTTGGGAAAACACGAACCCTCTACGTTACGCTCCGGGGACAGCCCTCGTCCCCACTTCCCGACCCCTCCCCGCCCCCCCTGAAAATCCCCACGAAACCCCTCCCCCCGGCTTCCCCTGTCGAAATTTCCCCCCAAAATCCATTTCCCCTGCTCCGAGGGGATCTCAGAGGCGTGAAAATGTCCCCTTCCCCCCACCCTCCCGGCTCTCTCTAGACCGTCGCCCCGGACGTGACCTGTGACTGGCCCGCCTCGACGGCGATCACGGATGAATTGCCAAAGCCCGCGGGGCGGAGTAAGGGTGGGGGAAAGAGGCGGAGTGGGTATGGGGGAAAGGGGCGGACCGCTCTCCACCCGAGCGAGTTCGGAGAAAAACCCCGATCCCCCGCTCTCCTTCGACTGGAATGAAATAATTATCCCTCCTTTTTTCCTCGGTGGATATAAGTCACTCGATGTTTACTCAAGATTGTGGAGGAACGGCAGTGGTAAGAGGAGGGGGAGGATTGTTAGCGAGCATGAGAGGGGGCATATTAAACGATTAGGATCCTTACCTCTTTTTTTTCAAGGGACCTAATCTTCGATGGAAAGGGTCATTTTTTCCCTCCCTCATCCGGGAGTTGGGGATGTACATGCATATCTAGCATCGTGAAAAAATAAGAACGACATCTAATTACCCAAGATTTCATCGATTGGCTTATAATGAAAATTTGATGGCTGTGCGAAAGTTTTTATTTTATTTTTGCTATTTTTATAAGTAATCTGCTGATTATGGCTACGTTTTGGGTAGTCTCCGAAAAGTATTTTAAAAATCGTGCTCATTCTTCGAAACTAAAATGCCATTTCCTATGAATTCGGATTTATAAAATATATTCACTCTTTGATGCTTTATGAGATTACTACATTTTTTCTCCTGCTCCCAGTTTACGTAACGCTCTCATTTCTACCACACACCACATCATCCAACTTCGTCTGAACTTGTCAGCCAATCACTGCTTCTGAATTACTCGAAATTCTCCGAGACCTTCACAAAAACCTACTGGATTAAGCTTTATTTCACTCCCATCCTAATGATTTTTAATGATCTAGTGCTAAACGTCTAGTGCTAATCGTCCTAACATTAAATAATTCCACTCCAACAGTTACGCTATTCTTCGGTGTATCTTTTTTTACTGCCGTTATCTCCGCTATGAAAGGATCTCGTGTGATGACTGGTGAAACCTGGAGGACTTGCCTGTTCAGTTTTTGAGCATAACCACGCCCTAATGATCTATATGTATTGCGTAGTAACCAAGATTCATAGCTCTCTTTACCATGGTCAAGCTTATGTGACGTGTCATACCTAGCGTGACTTCCATTAGCCTTCCGCAAGAGATCTTTTAGCGAAAGCTATAATTTGGTCAAAATCACTTAGCAGGAAAATCGAGGCTCTCCGATGATCTTACACTCATCAGATAACATAAATCACACACACGCAAACACTGTAATTCTTCGATGGAAATTTTTCGTCAGAATATCCTCCGTCCGCTGGTTCTCATTTGGTGGTGGGGAGAGGTATTCAGGGGTGGGGAGAATGAATGGGGACACATGGAAGAGCATTGGGTCTTTTAAATGGCGTCCAATGGCAGCCCTTATCATATCCAACCCCCTTGCTATCTTCTCGAATTCCCATGAAATATAACAAACGGTTTCCCGAGGGTTAAGGTTGAGGGAGGAAGGGTAGAGTTGGTTGATAAGCGGAAGGTTTTTTTCGTGGAGCGTGCAAATAGTAAAAGAGTAGGAAAAGGGGGTGAAATCAATAGGCGGAGGATGGGGGAAGAGAAGGGCTTTCTCCGCTTAACCTTCCTCCCCTCACCGCCGATATCTCCGAACCAATAAAGCTCACTCCAACCCAATCCTCCTCCTCCTCACCCTCACCCCCGGAACACTCTCTCACCCCAATTCAGCCCCCTCCATCCTCCTTACAAGGGTACACATCCCGCACCCCCACCCTCCTCGCACACCTGCCTTCAACGACGACGTAGAGCAGTCGCCGCTCGCGCCGTCTCAGTCTGCCGGTCCGAACGACCCCACTCACCCCGCTCGACTTCCTGCAAGACATGACACGTGGTCGCGGCCCCGAGGAACCTCCTCTCCTCCCACGCCCCAGGGGGAATGTCGAGTCGAGCGGCAAAATGAGGAGGGATGGAGAGCGGGGGAAAGAAGACTGGGTGGAGGGCAGGCCCTGGGAGAGATGAGGCGTGGGGATACGCGATGTCGGGAAGGCCACAAATGGGCCGCGCGCGGAGGTTTCGGACATGCCTGTGCTGTCGGCGAATGACGGCGGGTTGCTGTCAGTCGGATCACTCGAACGCCGGCGGAAACTCTTTTTAAACCCCTTCTGCCAAACCCGATAATGACGAGGACACGGAGACGACCTAATGAAGATCGAACCCGAAACCTAAAAACCGTGCGGGCAACAGCTTGTAGGAGGTCGTCAGCATGTTGGTGCCCTTTCACATTACTACCGTCTGATTAAACAATAACGAGAGAAAAGTTCACCGGTCATAGGGTCGACCACAGCGGTGCTATTAATCAGCTGAAAATATCTACAGACCTAATCCTTTCAGGTTGCGTTTAACAAGGTTGAATGAAATGAAAGGTTTAACTTAAGAAGCAGACATGTACGTGAACAAGTTTGTAAGAATCTGGGATGCTGCTACACATGGAAGCATCGTGATTCAAACTTGAACCGTTCAAAAGTACGTCAGGTATGAACACTGAAGTTGAAAGTAGAGTATTAAAACTCCTAATTGAACTCCAAGCAATTTCAGGAAGCACCACCTTAATGCACATGCTAAAACAAAGAAGCTGTTTGTATTTTTATTTCATTAGAAATGCAAACGCAACCAAATGCCCAACTCAAATAAAATTTGGGCACGTGTTCATCAAAAAAGGTTTTAAATTCAAAATTACAAATTGTTTCAATTCTTAAACTATTGAATTTTTACTCGTGCATGCGGTGAATTGCGGTAAAATCAAAGACTTTCATTCACGAAGAAATAATCATACGCGTCTCTGAATTAATATACATGTATCGAATAATTCAATTGCAGTTTACTGTAATTATCTAATTTCGATTTGTAGAAATTCACGCAAAGATCAACTCACATTTGAACCCCTACGTCATAAGCGACCACTTCTTTCAAATAAAAATAAAATTTCTCTCATATTTTCATCACCTGAGTTCTCCACCTGGGTTGAACCACACGAATGCGTTTGAATAGGATATCATCGAGGAGAAGGAAACTGAACTGACGGCATCGTCAAGAATCACTTAGGATGAATGGTACGTTCGTCCTTCGTCAGGGCGGAAGGCACGAGGGGTGCGAAGAGATAAACGAGGAGAACGGCGGCGGAATTGACATGGGATGACAATGAGTGTAAAGGAAAGGAGGGGGAGCGAAGCATGGAGAGTGAGAGAGACAGCATGGGACAAATGTGGCGTCCTCGGCTCTTATCTTTCCCACTAATCTGAGTCAAGAATCGGACAAATCGCCCTTACAAAGACTGTTTGACGCTTTTTGTGCTGACGGGACACAGTGAGCTGCAAGTGTCCACAGATATTGCAAGGGTGATACGATATAGGAGATTATTTCACCGTGGATTCATTGGTCTTTTTCTAAAATGGTAGATGGAAAGTCTAAAGCAATATAACACTGAATGGTGAGTTATCTCGCGGACAAATTAGATAGGAGATTACATACATTGTAACAACCAGATCAAAATAACCTAACCGTGAACAGAGAAATAGTTTAATTACAGAGCATAAATTTGCATATTTCATTAACGACTTTTGGATCCTTCCTAATATTTTGGAAAATGTTGAGTTCAGTTCGAACATGCTTTAAACTCATGATATGTACGTATATATACATATTTTCGTATTAATGGTGGAAACTTATATATACACCATTTATTTAAGAGGTTTTCGAACCGAACCAATATAGCGAACCCTTTTCATACAAATAGAATTTTTTCTAAAAATTCAACACATCAAATAATTCATTTGTAATGGCTCCCGTAATAAAATTTACCAGACGAATTTATAAACACAGATTGATCACCAGACTGTAAGGACATCGAGTGCTTAACACGCTTCAAGCAAGCCCTTCTAAAAAAAGATGTTGATCGACGAGAAAAAACATGATTTTGAACTAATTTAAGCATTTGCTTACCCAATATTAGTTTTGAAAAATTCATTTCACATGGAAAGTGAGAGATAGCGCATGGAGTGGTTACCATGACGACCGAGATAACGGTAGGCCGAAAAGTTTTAAAACTGTTTTTCATAATGGCAATATGAGATAAAAATCACATGAAAGTTTGCTCAAATAGAGTGGCTTCTGCATGCAAATTCATGTTATTTTCAGGAAGCGCTTGCACAAAAATGGTCGCGGAATGTAGTTGCCGTAATTCGTTCCGATGAAAAACCGTAGCTTCTGAGTCGCTTAAACGAACGAATAGGTACGAGTCATTTTTAGCTCTTAATGCGGATAAACCCGTTTTGAGGCTATTTGAACTTAATCAGACCAAAACCAAAAATATTCATTCTCATTTTATCCGTAACTGTTATTTATTTCTCCGTACGTTTATCTAAATGTATGTGGAAAGGAAAAAATTCATTCCGTCTTAACTGAGCAAAACCACCACTTCACTCAGGCAGCGTGTAAGATGACGAAAACACACAGATATTATTAAAGTACTATTAAGTAGGCTAAACACGGTAATAACATTTATAGATCTTAGATAAGCTTTTGACACAGTAGATCACAATATATTGTTTAAAAAAATGTACTGTATATGAATTCGTGGACCCAGACACCTTTGGTTTTCTAATTATTTAAAAGATAGAAAATTAGCAACGAAAATAAATACTGTATGTAGTGCAGATCATGAGATAGAATCAGGTGTGCCACAAGGATCTATTCTTGGCCCTTTACTATTTATAATATATGAATATGACATATTCAAGTGCTGTCATTTATGCGAGTTGATATTGTATGATGATGATGCAGTACTCATATCGAAGCATAGGAAACTAAGTGCAGCTATTCAGGGCATGAAACTTGACTTAAATAATATCTGTAAATGGGTATATGATAATAATCTCGTTACCAATGAGAAAAAGTCCGAAGTCATGTTTGTGAAACACAAAACCTCTGACATCATAGATATTCAATTACAGATTCATTCACATTACTGCCTACATTACCCCACCAATAGCAGTAATTGCCTCATGCTAGAACAAGTAAATAAATATAATTACTTGGGGGTAGTTATTGATCAAAATATTAACTTCGGTGAACATATTTAAAAACTAAATTGCAAATTATATTACATCCTTCGTCAAGTTCACTATATTACTAGTTTTGTAAGTTTGAATGCCATCAAATAAGTGTATTTTGCACTGGTTGAGAGTATTTTAAGATATAGTATAACCGTCCAAGTATTCACTGGTTCTACAAAATTAACGTACTAAAAAATAAAAAGCGAAAAATCCAAGAGAAAATGTCTATTAATATTTAATTTACACAACTTTTGTATATTATGAACATCATATCACAATGGTATATGTTAGGGATTGTCTGTGATTGTATGTTGTATTGATTGTCTTAATTAATTAATTGTACGTCATGCATGATGAAGATTATACTACAATTGTAAATTATGCATAAATAGCAATACATTAAAAGATAAATTTTTAAACATTTATCACTAATTTTCATTTATGAATCCAATGATTCCTGTCTATTCAAAGGATATACATACTCTCCCATATTACCAAGAAAAAACTGCATTCACTCAAACAGAAAGCATATTAGTGCATAAGTTCGTACATACTACCTTGATCAAAACGTTCCCGGAATTTATTCAGAAAATGAAAAATACAAGTTTATTCATCTAAATCTATATTGTCCCCTTCAAAGTAATCCCCATCGACTGCAACACACTTATGCCAGCGCTTGATCCAATCCTCGAAACATTTTTTATATTCGGTTTTCGGTATGTCCATCAGTGCTTCCTGCGATTTTTCCATTACTTCCTCTCGGCTGCTAAAACGCGTTCCCCGTAATGGTTTTTTAACTCGATTGAACAGAAAGAAGTCACAGGGAGCCAAATCAGGTGAATTCGGTGGCTGTTGGATGGTATTTGTTGCATTTTTCGTCAAAAAATTACGAATAATGATAGCACTGTGCGACGGTGCGTTATCATGGTGCAAAATCCACGAGTTTTCTGCCCACATTTCTGGTCTCTTTCGGCGAATTGCTTCACGCAAACGTCTCATAACGCCCAAATAATACTCTTTGTTTACTGTCTGGCCTTCTGGCAAAAATTCATGATGCACTACACCGTTGTAATCCATGAAAACCGTCAGCATTGCCTTCTTTTTTGACTGAAAACGACGTGGTTTTTTTGGTCTCGGCTCATTTGGTGAACGCCATTCACTTGCCTGATGTCTGGATTGCGTGTCGTACTCATAAACCCACGTCTCGTCTCCAGTAATGATCCTTTTGATGAATGTGGGATCGGATTCAGCCTCGCAAATCATGTCTTTTGCGACGTCAACACGGTCTCTTTTTTGCATGAAATTGAGGTCTTTTGGCACCAACTTTGCTGCTTCTCGACGGAAACCCAAATCATTAACCACAATGTCTTGGGCGGATCCATAGGCAATGTTCAAGTCCTCCGCTATTTCTCTGATGGTTAATTTGCGGTTATTGACCAACATTTCTTTTACTTTATCAATTTTTTCACCGACTTTCGATGTCGATGGTCTGCCACTGCGTTCATCATCTTCGATTGACTCACGACCACTTCTGAACCGCTCGTGCCACTGGTAAACGACCGTTTTTTTTAGAGAATCGTTGCCGAAACACTTTTCCAACATTTCCAACGTCCGTGCGCCACTAAATCCGTTTTTTACGCAAAATTTAATACAAGTTCGTTGTTGCAAATTTAAATCCATTTCTGAAATTGTAAAAAATCGCCAACACACACAGAGATAGATGTACTCTTGGCTACGTAACTTTTGCAAATGTCAAGTTATGACACTAAGATTTAAAGGGAATATCAACAACAGATGTACCAATTTAACAAAAAAAACAGAACTCAAATCGGAACGATGGGAGCGCCACACGGTGGTTATTCCGGGAACTTTTTGATCAAGGTAGTATTACTCCGTAAATATTAAGAAATATTGTAAAACCAAAGAAATTCTAGGGAAAAATTCGAAACTTTCGTAATTAAAACGTTTAAAAAAAATTAAAGAGCATAACGTTCCTTGAAATTATCAAAAAGTTCAAGAGAAATCTGATATACGAGGGTCATCCGGAAAGTAGTACCCGTTCGTGAAATAAAGACACAAAAGTAAATATTAACAAACATAAAAAATTTTATTTGAAAGAGGATACTTTAAACTACTTCTCAACATAATCTCCAAGCAAATTAAGGCATTTGTCATAACGTGTGACAAGTTTCTGTATTCCTGCTGCATAGTCCTTCGCCGCCAGCTCATTGAGATACGCGAGGGACCCATCTTGCACAAATTTTTGCATAATGCAGATGGTGTTTAACAATTTCATGAACAATTGTTCGAGAAACATTGGGAAAATGCTCACAGATGTCATCAATTGTGACGCGCCGATCGTTCCTCACGAATTCGTCAACTGAGCTCACCAGTTGGTCTGTAATGACAGACGGTCTCTCCGAACGCTCATCGTCGTGTGTGTTCCCCCTCCCCATGTTGAAGTTGCGACACCACCGCCGAACAGACGACTCGTCCATTACATTGTCTCCATACACCTCCTTTAATTGGCGATGAATATCACATGGGCGAACGTTTCTTGCATTGAGGAATTTAATCACTGCCCTCACTTCACAACTGGCGGCGTTCTCAATTTTTTTAAACATTGTAAACAATCACAGAAACAACACAGGCAATGCTAGCGTCACGCAACTTGGCTCAGAGAAGGCAGACAAGCCACTGAAGCTATCTGACCTCGTCCAGCGGCTACTCGCGTCGTCAGCACTTCATGCGGCACGAACGGGTACTACTTTCCGGATGACCCTCGTAGAATTTTCAAACTCTCATTATAAAATAGAAAGAAAAATGTCTTGTCAGATCGACATTTTGGGCTCAGTTAACAGATAAATTTGGGAGCCGGGAAAAAATACCTAAAGCAACAGAGGACTAAAACTAATGGGTGGTCCTTTTGAATTAATTATATTACCTAAACATTTTATCATTTATACCGTACTATAATCGGGTAATTAAATCACTTGGATAAAATATGAGAAACGGTATCACGAGTTAGGAAAGGAATAAAATACTTCTTGTTTTTTGGCACAATTTTGCAACTATAAAAAAAGCGGAGTTTTACACGCCGATATTATGTTTCACTCTAGTTTACATATGCAAGTGAGTGGAGATATGCTGTTAAAACTGACTTCATCAGATCAGATTTTCATTGAAACTTCCAATCAATTAAGTGCCTTTCAATTATCTACCAAGTCATCTACCTCCATAGAAAATATTCCAATGAGTATAGACAAAAAGAAGTTACCGCTGGTCAAATTAATTCATGTGAAGACGTTTGGTAGAAGTAATATGAACGCAAAAGTTTATTAGGAAAAGGAGTCTAGAGTAAAGCTTCACTGAACCAAACTACAATTGATTTCAATTTCTTCGTCTTAAGATGCTGCAGAATATAATAGCATGTTGGCTAAATTAGGGAAAACGAAGAGCCAATTTTATTCCAACTTATAATCATCTTATAATCATCGAACCGCCATCTTATAATCATCGAACCTGTCAGAGACGAAGGAATTTTGCAAAGGACAAGGCAATACAGAAGTAATTACCAAAGGGAGTTAGTTACTTGAAGTAACTTAAAAATGAGATTTTCTGACCCCACCCCCGTCAATAGGAAAAGGCGTGAAAGACATGCTTGTAGTGTGCAAAAGACATATCGCTAGATAACAAGATCATGGCAAGCAAGCCAAGTGGGGCTACACGCTCGACGGTTCCCACAGGGGTTGCAGATTGGAATCTCATCTCGAGAATGGACATTGTGTTATTATAATTAAGGGATATTTTGTGAATATGTCACGCTGTGAAATGTCTGCCGTCGTGGAAGGTCCTCAAAAATCCAATTCTTTCTGCTAGCAAGAGTGGATACAGTCACGACCATCCAATTGTTTTAGACTGAAATTTTCGGAAACCTATTTTAAACGACTGTGATAAAAATTGGTAGTCTCGAAAAAACAATTGTTTTTGCTAAAATCTGATTTCATGGAATACCTGAAGATGAAACCCTGTTGATCTCTCATTGCGACAAAACTTGAATTTTGTGTGTACTATAAAGTTTTAAAATTCAGTTATTTGGCCATTCATTTATTTGATAAAAAGGACATGGAATCGACAACTACCGTAAAAGAATCACCGAAACCAACCAAACACAGTAATCAATCCGAAGATTGGTTTGATAGGTACGGCAGAGCTCACCAAATAATAACCCCAATGGCTTGTGATAATTGCACATCAGGGTGGCGGGTTCCTTTCCCTCTGCCACCTGTGACTTTCCGGAGAAACCTGGGACTCGTAAATTCACACAGTGTGATCGAAGCTGATGGTGCCCAGAGGCATCAACCGAAATCGAACCTAGACCATTTGGTATTCAGCTTACTGGCCAAAGCATCAACTGGAGAAAATAGGATATGCCCTTAGCGATCTTCAAGGATACGTTCCTTCGCATGTCTGAACCATCATCACGTATACTAGATTACCCAGCGCAAATGCAGCTGCAGCGCACTGGTGAGCAAGAAAGTCTGTAAGTCACACTGCAACTTAAATCCCGAATTCTCAACCGCAAACGATGGTGCGTATGAGTTTACTTACAACAATAAATAGAAAGGCCAGGAACAACAGACAAGCCCAAACACGCTTTGGGTTCAAATACTATTTCTGATCACCAATCCACATGAATACAGCCTGAGCATACTGGAAAGGAGTATTTATTGTAGATCACGATGAATATATGTATCAAAACTATTTTCAAAAACTGCCTATTCACCATCAGATGTAAACTTAATATCTCAGCCCGCCATCATCAAGTTTTGAAGGACGCAACTCCTTCCAAGAGTTTTTTTAAACATTTAAATTTTAGTTCACTTAAGGATATATGCATATGCGAAGCATAATCCAAGAATAGGGATATTTCTCCAGAAAATTAAAACGTCACATTAATCAGTAGTGGCTAACTCATTGCTCGTAACTAACCCCCAAGTTGCGAGGGAAATTACTGTGAGAGAATTAATGCATGACTAGAATCTAGTAAAGTAGAAATGTAGAAAGGATGTGAAACTTTTCATCAAGCATCTGGGTTCAGACATATCAATGGATAATACGAGCACGAAAATACTCGTATCCTCGTACGAATTCTCGTATTCATTCAAATACGTACGATGAGAAATCGCGTGTTAAAATTAACAAAAAAACGCTGAGTAAATAACAGATAGGCAAAAAACTGAAAGAGGCTGGTCTTTCAATAGATACTGGATGATTTGGAGAAAGAAATTGGCATAGGTTTTATTACGAAAATGTGGAATACTATGAATAGTGGACTGCTAGACTCCGCAAAGCATAAGAACTTGTGCCAGAATGGACTTTTGGCACTTAGGTTACAGACAGCGAAGAGAAAGGGAGAGGATCAGCAGACTTCGGGGGAACAGGAGAACGTAATCGATAATTTCGACTAGAATAGAACGCTACCAACCCTGAAGGGCATCGAGGTGCCTATACTTGCATATAAATCTCAATCTTAACAAGGGTACAGGCATAAAATCAGTCTTAAAAAAGACCAAGTGTTGGTCCAAATCTACATCTGCCCACGAGGAGCTATGTGAGTTGGTGGCGCGCTTCCTAAATCTATGTCTAACAGCGATATAATATAACTGTATATTATCATTCCCATGGACATGATACATTTCCGACGATTAACCTCTTTCCATCGAAACATCTCTAGAGACTGTCCGCTTCCTTATATGAACATAAGGATCTGAGTTTAACGCCTTTCGATGGCTCAGAGGGGCTATGAGAGCATTCATACAAACTAAAAATGCTTATATTTTACAAAGTAAACAACACTCGCCAGGATAAAGTGAACAAAGGCTTCTATTCTGATTATATGTAATGCTATTGTACTCGTCATCGACAGAAGAACAGTAGAACCGAACAGTTGAACGTTGGGACCGTATGCAAGCAATAAGGTATTTTCAAAAGTTCATGTACCAGTCGCTTTGGGAAAGAATAAATGGGCGGTAGTAATGAATCAGAATGGTGACAATCGTCAAATTTTCTTTAAATATGATATGCTATTTGACATTAGAATTATTAAAAGAGACAACATTCCCTGTGTCAATTACTTACTTATTTCATAATATAAGCCAACTCTCACGAATATTCTCAACACGCTTCGGACGTACAGGACTAACTTAACACTACGTCGTGGACTTTAAGAAGTGCACGTGATACAGTTTACATTTATTTCAAACTTTATCCCGGTTGTGTATCTTATACTTCGGTACTAACGGGAAAAGCATTGCATCGAAGGGATCACCCCATGGAATATACAAAGATTTCCGTAGACCTATATATGAGGCATGGCATATGAAACTGGAATACTAAGGAGTTTAGGAAGATGGCAGTCAAAATATAATGTATATTTCATATTTTTGAGAGAGATAAATTGGAAAAGAATACGATAATATGACAAGATTCGATTGTTAACACCTCACCAAACGTCACTACATCCACATCCAAGCGACGCCACGCCGCATCAGCAATGCCATTAGCAAAGTATTCATTCATGTATCAATAAATTCTCGGATGAATCTAAGACGAAATAAGATTGAAAATGTGCCTAGAATTTCGCATTGATTATTATATATTTGGTCACGAACTCGGGCAACATTTTATTTAATCTTCCCACAACGACAACAACTTTATAAAAACTCAAGATAGCACCTTGACAACATACGAACATTCACCTCCGTGCATGAAATCATGACGGCTTCGTGCATGGAATCACGAACATTATGACAAGATTAACGGGATCGAGGCGCCGCTAAAAACAACCGAGATATCTTTCCCTTTATGACGTTTCTACGACACATATGCACACACATATCTCCGTCTTCATCTTAGAGACTTGCAACTCTCCATCAGAGGTTGGAAGAGAGTGACGGAGGAAGCCTAAAAATGCCGGGCTTTCGCAATTTTCAACATTTAATTAAAAAACTACAAAGCTTTCTAGTAACTGGCGATGCCTTAATTCGGCCTTATGAAATGTGCCATTATCTTCCCATTCGCTGAAAAAGCACGAATAATAATATTATGGACACGAAACTTCTTTATAGAATTTGTTGCACAGCATTATCGTCGCCACTTTGTCAAATTTACAGTGACATACGAACGTCATGGATTGCAGAAAACTCGGTAAAGGCCCAGCACGCATCGACATCTCCCTAAGGTGAGTGCCGGAGACCACAGCATTTATCCCCCCCAATAGGGTTCAGAGGCGCGCGCGCCAGATGAACAAGCCGGGGCAAGCCTACACCGCGGCCGCCACCGTTAACTCAGATCCATTTTCCACGCCCGCTGCAGTGAGCAGCCCCCCCCCCTCCCACACGCAGCCACGCCAGCCCTCCCCCATCCTCCCCTTCCTCCTCCACCCCAACTCGCCCCCCTTTACCCATCCCTCACCCCAAAAACCCTACTCCCACGCTCGACCGAGCCCACATCGGGACACGGGCCGCCGGCCACCGCACCTGCCGCCGGGCCTCAATCCCACCGCCGCCAACCACCCCCGCTACCGCGGAGGGGAGGAGGAGGAAGATTGAGGAACGGAAAGGAGGAAATGCGGCCGGGGGTGGGTGGGTGGGTGCGGCAGGGAGGTGAGGGGTGAGGTGAGGTGGGAGGGAAGGGGGGGACGGGAAGGGAAACAAGGGAAGATCAGCGGTGCAGCACCCGCGTCTTACAGTCGGCACACCACCGCGCAGATTATCGCTTTATTCCCCTCTCTCGCGCTGGCGGCGTTTTACTGTGCTTGGGGTTAATAATCACGACCGTAACTCCTTGTAAAAATCATTCTCGGGCCGAAAGCAATAAAGAAACCACTCCATAAAAGTGAATAGAATACACGGCAATGGCCGCACTTTTAAACACGTGGGTGACGCGAAAGTGAAACGCCTTTTTTAACCCACCACAATTACTTCCTTTACTCTATTAAGATTTACCATTGCGGAAATGATGTTTTTGTTTACTCCCTTTAGACGTAAATACTAAAATCAAATGAATCCCAAAGCATCAAAAAATTTAAAAATATTCCGGAAAGGTTTGGTGTATATGAATATTTACTGACGCGTCCATGGAATCAAGTGGAATTAAAGGTACGACAACATTCGAATCTTAAAAAAAAACACGACAGTCAAGTTACCTTGCAGTATGAATTTCAGTTTTTCATGCAGGAAATTACAACAAGTATTTCCCTCTTTTATTCCTACAGTATCAGCCACTTGTCTCTGATATTACGCCATGTTTGTTTGCATGATTTCTCTACGGGTAATTTTTACAGCACCTCCATTTGCCTCATCAGACTGACGTTCAATTCTGTAGAAATCTCGAGAGAGACTAGCCAAATGGGCAATTTGTTAAATATGAACCGTAGATGCGATTTAAAATAAAAAGAGAGGGAGGAGGGACACCGAGAGGGAAGAAAAAATAATTAAGCCATCTCCTTTTCCCAAGGGCAGTGAGTTCCCCCGTTTCTCATTACCTACGGAGCAAATAACAGAATCGATACTGACTAAGTAGAGCATGGGTTCTTAACCTTTCCTTTGCCAATGACCTCTTTTAGAGCCTGAGGAGAGCTACGGTTCACTTTCAACAAAAACATTCGAGAACGTTAGCTCAATATATTTTTTAGATTCTATTTCAGAGGGATGCTCGTAAAATGAATTTCAATTTTTCTCAAGAAACTTCGGGAGATGACGCGATAGTATTGTTGCATTTCAATTTTTCTAATCTAGCTGAAGAACACCATGAAATTTCTACCAAGGAAACCTAAATAATCCATGGGTGACAGGTTAAAGACCCCTAAGTCAGAGGAACGCCACATGTCCAGTTCGGTAAAGCGTAAATTTTTGTCAAGTTTCGAGCATGCTGATTACCCAGCCAAATTCTGGAAATCTTGCATTTAGAGTTTGGAAGTAGTAATGAAAATTATCAATTGAATGAAGAAGTATACATCCGCTACAAGCCATTTTCTAATAAATTTCTTGGTGAGCATTAGCTTGAGGTATGGTGAGTTAATGAAAATGGACGAGACCGAGATGTGGGCGTGAGGATATGGACTTTGACGATAGAATGTCGTTAGGGTCAATAACATCTATTTCAGCTCGAGGACGAATTTCATGGATTGATGAACAAGTGAAACATCACCATTCTCTGTTTCAGGTGAACAAAGAAAAGGCCTACCAACGGGAAAAATTTAATGGAAATGAATACCAAATTGCATATTCATGCTGCACTTGTCAACGTGTGGGAATAACCATTACCCCTCGGATGAAATCCGCATTATTTCACTTTTACAGAACTCTCTGCCCATGATCTCCCGTGTATTTAATTAACTGTGCAATCTGCGTAACTGCGGCTAAAAGTGCCTCGTCATAAGTCATGCCATGCGAGAAGCGATGCGCGACAAAACGAAAGCAACGGTACACGCGCACACAAATTCATAATGTATTCCTCGACGCCTCTCAAACACCAAGGAGCCAAGATGGAAACGAAAGATGTAGTAGTCAAGTCCTTTTAGGCAAGAGATTTATAATCTCACCAATACCACAAAGCTCTCTCGCTCTCTCTATTTCAGACGGTGGTATTACAGACGTTAGTGTGAACACCGGTGGGGTACTTAGCTATTTAACAGAAGATATTTCTTCAAATCGCGACGCAGAAATCATTACCCAAAGATAAAAACGAAGAGATGGGTGTGTCGCCAACGAATATAAAACTTAAAAAAAATGAGAAATCTTCCCAATGGTGTTTATATACCAAGACGCTCAGGTTAATTTTAGATTCGATTAAAATTCATTTCATTTGCAGCCAAGCAATATTTTCCGCACTGTCACCAGATATTAACATAAATTATATTTAAAATATTCAGGTCATTATAAAAAACTTGCTCAGCATATTTACTCTATTTATCATTTCAAATAATTTACGAATTTTGAGAATCAAAAAGAGTCCTTCACATTTGAGAATGGCAAAGAGTACGATTTAGAGTTGTGTTAGAAATTTTTAGCATTAATTAGATAAATTTACTAATAAGTCATTTGTTAAAATATATATTAATACGTCCACTAAAGCAGAATATTGGGTATTCACACACAGAATAAAGAGTATAAATACTATCGCTGAGATTCAATGCAACGTAGATTTTTAAGTCCCTTAAAAGGTGTTATTTTCAGAACCAGAATAAACTCAGAATGTGCTCACGTATTGGAAAAACATTCTCGTCACTGTACTTTTGATGACGTAAAAAAATTATAATACTTACTGGACATATGAAAATATAAACGGGGGATCTTGATATAAAACCACCAAGGGCGCATTTAAAACTGTAAGGAGGACATGTGGAATATCTTGCTATTACAGGATACATCGGATATTCTGGATACATTCAATATTTTAATGTGATGCATACTAACATGAAAGAGATACAATACCTTACAACCTTATAGGTAACCACAAAAGAAACTGAATAGCAAATACTACAAGGCGCAAAAGTCCAGAAGCTCTGAGGAGCCTTAAAGAAAAAACGGAATGAATTCCACATAAGTTTTTTTTTGCCTGTAGGACAATGCTGATGGCCCGCGTACTCCTGGAATTTCAAGCCACTTTGGATTATCACCTGTTTTTCAACTGGTCAAACCACCATAGTTTACAGTGAAACCTTGAGAAAACCCACGATCCGTGGATTAGCGGGTTGCAGGCTCCCTTCACGCATTTATTCGTAGTACCGGATAAACCAGATGGGATCAAATACACAATTAACGGCGAACTGAGTATTTTTCAATGAAGTTCATACTTCAGAGAAATATTATGCGGGTTTTTCATCGCGCTGTGTCCAAAATTAACGGCTTTAAATACTTCTTTTCCTCGCGAATCACCCAGGATAGAGCAACTTTAAAGATCCCTAAACTTTAAAAATTAACTCCATAACATAAAATTCTTTCTTCAATGAATCTATTTCCGCTGGTACATTTAAGTATAAAATAATAGTGTAGTTTCTAGGCTATAGTCCGTGTAGATACGGAATAGACTGGTGGTTGGATGAAGAAATCAAGCACACGGCCAAGAGAGCCGAGGAGGAAGACTAGGAATCTCAGATAAGTTCGCAATGGGGAAGCAGGGGGATAGTGTGGGGGAGCAGTGGACTTGGGGGTAGGGAGGGGAAGGAGGGATAAGGGGAGAGAGTTTACGGTAGCAATGGAAAGAAGTCCGAGATGAAAAAAACGCTTCCGAGTCGCACCCGGCATTCTGGAATTCCGGATGCAAGGAGAGCCCATCTTAAAAGGGAAAGAATGGCAACTCCTCCTCCATTTCCAATTCCCTCCTCTCAAAATAACCTCTCCTTCTCGAAAAACCAAAAGCCACACATGCATTTTCCACTGTCTATAATTAGTCCCAGGAATATTGATGCGCGTCAAATACGAGGGGACACTCAGACGTTCTGCAGAGGTCAGCGATAAATAATAGCAAAGCTGGTAGTCAAGTTTCCTCAGAATAACTTGCGGCTATCCTTACGGCACGCGGTCGAAATAACAACATTACCTCAGCCAGCAATAAAAGTTACTTAATAGGGCGGGCGGGGGGGGGGGGTAATATATATTGAAAAAATATATTGGAACTTCGAAAACTATTTTCGTCACTTACTCGTATATGTCTTCGTAAAGGAGTTTATGATAAAGTTAAAATGTTTCTCTACTGAGAAAATAATAATCCAGTGGATTTTTTTTCTACTGATACAGCAGTGAAAAACTAACCCAGTTTGCTGGATAATAAAATATCTCATAAACTATTACCCTCCAGTACAATATTGCAGCAATACATGGCAATGTAATACCGGCAAAATTCCTTATACGTTCAATGCCTGAATATGGAATAAATATGCACCTCATTCGATCACCCTGTAATTTAATGTAAAATATAATACATAAATCGTAACTTCCACATAGTGGTCGATGAATATACATATCGGGCCATATGCGAATGCAGGAGCGATATTCGGCAAAGAAGTAATGCCACTCCCTTTTCCGTTAAGTGGTGAATAAATTCATTACGCCAGTAGAAAAATTTGCTAAACGATGACTCCTATCCTTAAGCTGTAGCGAGACTATACGTGTATGGACATTTTTTTTTCGTTACGACCGATTCAAACGAAAGGAAACGTGTTAAATGAAAGATCGTTTGCATCATATCTAATCACGCCAAAGTAAATAAAATAAACCCTCCAAAGAAAACGGCAGTAACGACGTTTGCAGTGATTATAAGATAAATCGCCGTAAAAATAAATTCATTAAGAAACGACTAAAGGTACTTACCTTCGCAGCTGTCCACACATCCAAAAAAAAAAACGCCCATTTACCTGCAAGAGAAAATAAAATTTTTATTAATATGCAAATTCAAAAAATGCTTGAGATTACTTGAAATCACCGCTACAACTATTTCTTCCATACAATTACGTCGAGGGAAAAATAATCTTAGAGTTAACTCTGGACGAAGAGTACTTACATGAAATAGTATGCAAAATTGTAACAATATGATTTTCATAGCATGCTCTCCCATCGATTGAGAGATTTTTTTAGTTACAATTTCAACACATGATATTAAAAAATTAAAGTTTTCCGAGTGCTCACTAGATCTTTTTGCAGCTAATACTTTCTCATAGAATAAAAATTGTTGACGCAACCACATCCAGGGAGTTATATGTGAGAGTAATTGATTATATCAATTCGGAAATGATGGTAATTACATTCTTCCTCAAAAGCCATTACTAGCAGTGCATGCACGTGTATTCTCACTTTATGCTTCCGTTACTTTCGCTAATTGCGTTACCGTCCGGTGCATTTCGGAAGACTTGATTCGGATAGGACAAGATATTCCCCGTTAGACGAAGGGAAGTAAAATGCTTACGGGGATCTATAGTGCGCGAAGTTACACAAACAAGATAAAGGGGAGTGCATATTTTCTACGTAGCAGAATCCTCAGTCGTCACAAAAACATTCCTACCTTAGAGTACAGAGAGACTGACAGATAAAAATCCTCTCAGCAAACTGATCACATGTGTTCTGTCGTAAGATTGTCTCCAAAAATATGTGGACGATAATTCTCGGCAATGCCCATTGTCCATACATTAATTGGTTTTATGACACTTGACGGATGAAGTGATCCTAAAAATGAAATAAAACATTCTAAAAACAATATTCCACTCAAATTCAGCAACATTCGGGATATTACATTCACAGATTCTTCGATGTGATCTGAAAGTTAAGGTAAGTCCTTTGTATTAATGGGATATCAATTGCCGTTGCCCGAATTCACTCATCCGCACCGTAGGTTTCTTTGTGTGCATTCATTACTTGCATAGTAGAAGAGAAGCGATTGAAATTCGTGTGCTACATAATTAAAAGAGATTTATAAATAATGGGATTCAAAATCCTTTACCGGAGAGTCAAACATAATTCAGAATACTTCATGAAATGAAGAACACAATATACTTTTCCACGGTTCTTTATTTTGGTACTACTAGTTTCTACGCTCAGGTGTACTGATGATGACGCCTAAGCGTTGCAACAAGTAGTACCAAAATACAGTGGAAATACATTGTGTTCTTCATTCCATGAACATGAAATTCCACACAGTTGAGCCAGAAACTATCGAATTCAGGATACTTATCTGGGGAAGTACACTTACGGAAACTTTCTAATAAACATCTATCTAATAGAAATTAATATCTTGTTAATAGAGTGGAGTCAGCGATAGTAGTTTCGCAGGCGTAAAATAATTCCCTCAATTCCAGAAATGTGGACTAATTACAGAAAAAATACTATAAACAAATAAATAGCTTGAATTTATATATTCTGATTTCTGCTGATAAGTATAAAGAATGCTTCCTTATCTTACTTTGATCGTGTCTATTACAACACTAAGTCTTAAGTGGTTTTCATTATTTTAAATCAGAGATTTCGTTGTAATGTGGAAGTTGGACATGATTTCACTACTATTGAAACGTGGAGTCGCACCTTACTCGTAACCTCAAAAGAATAGTTGTCTCGGAACGCTTTCTGATTTTTTTTAAATATAAAAAAACGGCATCCACGCGAGTCGGCGATTTTGATCTACGGGCGCTTGACTTCCCGGCTAACGAGAGTAACCGGTCAGAATAATGCAATCGACTAATTGAAACGCATTTTCCAAGGAATGAGCCAACAGAAAGGTCGCAGAGGCTAGCATAATAGCCTAGCTATGCACGCTCTCACTTACTGGACCCAAAATTCACGAGTGCGAGCACCTCTTGTGGCACGCGAGACGTCTAAAAGCTGGTCGCACGAGTCCAGGAGAGCCTAGTGACGAGCTGTCTTTCCGATATTGCTGCGGAAACGTAGGCTAACGACAATACGCACACAAAAAAAGAAACTTCAGAAATATGTTCGAATTCGGGAGAATCCGGGCGGCAAAAGTCGGAAGCATCGACCCTGCCCTGTGCATGCAATTGTATGAGAAACCAATAATCCTTAAAGAAGGGAGTGAAGCATAGTCTCGTGTTCGACATCCCTCCTCGCTGGTCCAACGCGGAGTCGTAGAGGACCAGAAGCAGCGCGGGGACAAGAAGGGAAGAAGAGGCGGGGATTAAGGAACCTGGGCAGGAAAAGAAATATCCTCGGCGAGAGACCGATGGACGGGGGGGAGGGTGTGTGACGAGCACGTGGAAGGGAAGTCTGTCAAGGGGGGAGGGCATAGCAGTGTGGTCCAGGGGAGACGGGGGAAGGGCAGAGGGTGGCAGCAATGGGGCAAACGGCGACCCGTGGCAAATGAAGCGTGAAATGAAAGCAGGCGGACACAATGAGCACAGAAATGGACGGATAAATGAGGTGCTCACTTGCTTCTCTCCCTCAGCTACCGAGCGGCAAATTTCAAGTGTCGAGGGGGACGAGGAATCGGGGTTTGGGGTGGCTCAGGGAGGGATGTCCGGAGGGTCAGCGCTGCCTACCACGTCCCACCCCCGTAAAAAGCCCACCGCGACGTTTCTATATCCTCACCCGATGATGGAACCCGCGCGCCTCCCAAAAGCCACGGCAAGCGGCGGAAACCCCGGTAAAAGAAGACTGGATGAAGCCCTGTCCATCCACCCCCACCATACATGTATATACCACCTCTAGACCCTTGGAAGAGAATGGACAGAGGTCGTGAATGGTCGAAAAACGAAAGCTGGAGAAAGAAAGCGGATTGGGGCAGCTGTCCAGGGGATCTGCGATGCGATTGCGAAAAAAAATCTATGTTGATGCAAAAACGCGTGCTGAAGTTATTGGCGTTGGGTGTGAATATAGCAACATATTGCACTGTTGCTTTTTCCGTAAACTACAGAAACCGTACTACAACCGTAGAAAAATGATTTGAAATTGCAAATCTGTAAATTAATGCTGATCCCACGATACCCGAAACACACTTATTTCTATACCAACTGCTTTTAAGCTACACTATGTTTTTTCAGCTCTTCTTCATAATTTCCACCTCTTTATGCTGAGCAAAAACCCTGTTTCTTATTCATTTTTCCCCACAGTCATAATTCACCCACTTTTCACTCAATCCTTCTGGTCTCGACCTTCAATTAATGTTTCAATATCTTTTACAGTCATATTCCAATTTACCCCGGCCTGTCTAAAATTACTTCCTATTTCTTTCTCTCTATGATAGCTACATTTTCCAATTCAATTTTACACAATTAAAAACATGCAACCATTCCTTTTAAGTAACTAATCAGGGCCCTGAATTAGTGTTCATTTCTTCGAGAAAAGGATAACTTTGTATATTTCCATTTATAATTTTACTAGCACCAATTGGCAATTGGCTGTTGCTTCTCCTTCGCGAATAATATTTAAATTACAAATTATCCATCATGACGTCGCCTTAAGTCAATACCAAATTTGAGCATGATGAAAAATTTTAGATATTAGGTAAATTTTCTTGGAGTAGCGTCGAACTGCGCTATCGGCGCTGAATGAGTTCGGGCGAAGCATGCCAATATGTAAAAATATTCAGTGATAGGCGTCGAGAGATATCACGAAAAGTTATAGTGTCGACGTAAGAGAAGAATTGAAAGCAATAAATTTAATTTTTAAATTAACATTAATCTAAAATATTATTATTAGAAGGCCTTGGACTTGGATGCTAAGAAAGTATTTCAACCGCAAGATTAAAGCTTTTAGGACGATACAGATCGAAAGGCTTCACTTCATATACTAAAGGTCACAACCTAATTTGTAGGTCAGGCACAAGGAGAGACTATGGGAGATAACCTGAGACACAGAGAAATGCTTGAAGGATAGAGATTGTACCACATTATAAGAGGGTCAGATAATTTAAGGTCATATCAGATTTTTGGGGGAAAGTTATTGTTTCGGTAACGGTTTTAAAATACACATTTTTTATAGGTCAGATGGCCTGGGTGGTTTATGCGTTGATTCCAATCGCGTCAGCACCCGATGGAAAATTCTTGACTGCCTTTGGAATCAAAACTGATATTCCTTTTTATTTTGCCTCCGCTTCCCACTACCACACCGATGGGATTATTTCTATACACAATTGAACGTAAAGAAAACAAAATTGACTGTGGTATAATGTCGAAAATAGTTTTTTTCGGGTCTCATATTCATCTCGAAAAATTTAATTTATGAAAAACAACGGCAAGTGTCGCATGCTAACATCTAAACATAAAAATATATGCACGAAAATCAAACAATATGTAAGTATCACTTAGAGCTAAATTATATTACATATTGAACTTAATGAATTTTATTCGGGGGGAGGCAGTATTTCTTAGTATCATATGATACTAAAAATGCATGAGATTTGATGAATTGGAACTCGAAAACTATCAATTATCTGACCTTTTTGTCCACTAGCTAATCCTTCAAGCAACCATTTCTGTGGCTTGAGAGAACGCAGTTGAATAAACTTTCACCTCGGCGATTTAAAGACAATCAGGTTATATCAATTTATAATTAAATTACTTTAGAGACAGGCAGAGATTCATCGTATACAAATTACACCAGAAACTTATGGTTTCAACGGAATTATGGTAGCTTCATTTAACCTTATATGTATCACAACAACGCAAATACGATGCATTTTTTCTCTCCTTCCCTTTAGCAAGAGTTTGCCTCTTTATTCATTATTTCACTTTTTCGGATTTTTTTCCTAAAACCGCAGTAATTCGTTTCCATTTTCCCTGCCTTTGTTTTCATTCTGCTTGACCTGAAAGTCAACGGAGCTTGTTTCCTCTATTCCTTGATTCTGATAGTAAATTCACTCTCAGCAATTAAAGACAATTAATTCTACTGTTCTCGATAATAGTCAGTGCATTTTGGATCATAATTTCCTCATCTACGTGCATCTACTATATACGATAAAACGGGAATATGCAGTGAATATCTATTATTGTTTTAGTATTCTAGCAGTTAAGGTAATTTTTGGATGTACATGTACACATTCTCTACAATTTCTCTTAACCAAAAACACACTACCTGAAATCGGTCACTACAGTAAGCCCATCTTTAATTCCGCATACTTCTTTCCTCCCTTCATTCCATCTAACTATGCCTATCCTACAGGTGCGTATTTATTACCCTTCCTCGTTTTCTTTTCTTTCAGTCCACTTAATCTTTTCAGTCACATGAAATAAAGGCAAAATATAGCGTCCTTCTCCGCACCCATATTTCAAAAGCCTCCACACACTACAAAGTGATGCAAAACGATATCATACATAAAGAATTTGGGCCTACAATACGTCATGCAAGAACCATTAGTATCCTTTAAATACTACTATTATAAAAGTTTTAACAAATTGAAAGCAGTCAAATATGTCAAAGTTCGTCACAGAGTAATATTTGAAGTGTTTTAGTATGTCGACATGAATTATGCATTTTAGAGCGATAAACCAAGGTTTACAGAAATTATTCGCTTCTCGGATCGCTAACAGTTGTTGTGACTTCTGCGAGGCTCCTTGGGCCGAGCGTTGATAAGATCGTAGCAAGGTGTCTCATCACTTATTTGTCAACATTGGAAGCTTTTAAGTACGCAAAGAAGCGAAGGAATTTACACCGAAGAGGATAAGGACGAATGAAAACGTTCAAACACCAAATTTCAATTTGAGAACCAACTGAATAACCGTTCTCAATCAACATACACGAATTCTACGACACTTGCGCTTAATAGGTGCACTCAAAACACAGGACGGCGAAGCATCGACTCATCGCCCTGAAATCTGCCTGCCGATGGATCCCTCTTTCCGATGGCCGAGAGTGAGTGAGAGGCGGACATCTGGCGGGGGACTGGGAGGGAGAGAGAAGGCTTAGCGCGCGTGCCCGTGGAACCCGACGCATGAATGGAGTGAGTCCCGGAGTACGCAGTTGTATACGCGTGAAACGGAGGGCGATAAGAGAGAGGAGGGCGGGAGGTTGGAGGTCGGTACGGGAGAGAAGAGCGCGCCTTCGAACTGGCCCGCCCACCCCCGCCGTCGCATTCACGAGCAGCACCGAGAACCAACTTGGCCCAAACCTCCTTAACCACCCGCTATGTCGTAGACTGCTGCTGCGAGCCAACCTCCCCTCAATATTATCAACCACCGGCAACCGGAGTCCATTTTTTCTCTTCCTTCTTCCTCTTTGCCCTTGCGTGGAGCATAATGGTTCCGAGTTCTCCCTGACCGCGGAGTGGCCATTATCGGGCGGCCCAGGAATGATGGGGTGCCAGTCTCTCTCATCTCTTGGGGTAGGTTTTAGCCGAGGTTTTAATTCCCTCTGCGGCGCACGTGGGGCTTCACCTTTTGTGGCTTTCCACGAAGCGTAATCCGCCCGAGTGGTCCTTTTCGCTCGGCGCGTTGGTTGTATCGTGCGCGGGAGAAATGTATTTTTTTCTTTTCGTTGAATCATAACCGAGCCCACCCGGACCATCGGGGGCCTCCTGTGTCCGAGATACGGCGTCGACCCGAGCGAAGATATGACCACAAATCTATAAATTGCGGTGATGAAAGGCGAGGTAAGTTTACGACCCGTCACCGTAGCATTCGCCACGTGAAATACGTGAGGGTATAATTTTTAGGGTTTTAAAAACGAGCGTGTTTTTCCCACAAGTCTGAATACATTTCGTCACCGATATATTTTGGGTATCCCGATAAATGTTAAGTAATGGGTTTCGTTGACGATAATCGGTAACTGGCAACAGTATCGGCGCATGTGGTTTATGGAATGATCATAAAGAAGCAATATTTGTCATAATTTATTGCGTATTTTTCTCTTTGAAAAGCTAAGGTTCCATAATTCATTTCTTGGCGGCGTAAGATGATAAATTATCGGTGAATATGAACCAATTCGCTTTCAACGTCGGTCGAACGGCACTTCAAATACACACCTACATCTGTTTAGGACCCTACTACATTGACGATTAAGTCCTTCAAAAGGCAATAGTGCTCAGTTAAAAACGAAAGTGATTAGTACTCAAATATTTGATACTTTTTGTCACTGAATACTGTAATTATCATTGTGACCGTCATATCATGAATAATGAAAGATTCGGGGGATAAACTTTAAGTACTTTAGGCATCGATTAATAGTCAAGTCAAACCAAAAAGCCAGAAAGTAGGAGGAAAAGTGTATTTTGTGATGACATTTAGTTCGTAATATTTCACAATACATGAGCAGGTATCCTTTTATAAATTAAATACTCATTAATGCTACTCACAAGCTTATAGACTATGACATATGTTAATGAAGTTAGCCATCCACTGAATTCCCATAAATACCGAAAGAGCTATTCAGGCTTAGATGGACGGGCGGGTTTCTGGAATGAGAGGCATATGATGCTTCATGTATTTTTAAAGTAGGACCCTTGAAATGTCACTGACTTGCTTGTATTTCGTGGATAATGCAATCACCAGGTAATGCAAAGGTCGCGGATCCCATTCCATGGCATGGGCATTGTGCTTTCTGACTGAGATTTTCCTACACGGACGAACTTGACCCTACCCTTCGAAACGTAATATATTAATTCATTACCGTCCTACGATCAATTAATTCATTACCTCTCTACGTTAAAAAGAGAACAACGAATTAGATAGAAATGACCCTTACATCGGTACTCCCCAGCCTGAACAGGGGTATCAAATCCATCGTTATGGACGTCTTATACACCATTCTAACCAATTAGCGAATTATCATCATTTTACCACGGCAATTCTGATGTGCAACTACGAAGTCCAATGATACCCCGATGGTAAAAGAGTCTTGATACTATATGCATCTCCGTGAAATTTGACGGTGCCGGCCTCTTGTGTGTAGGGATTTCTTCAATACCAACTGTATGAAATTCATTAATGTATTGCTTTCTCGAAAAAGGTTCGCAATCACCGCCTTACTCACTGGAACCACGCGAAAAGTGGGGCGGGCCGCACCGTCACTTTAGCACTAAAACTGGACCTTTCCCCCGTCCCATCCCGAAGGGCGACCGGAGGTCGGATATGAGGACGTGGGCTATATAGAGACGAGCGACGGCCAGACGCACGCGGACGAAAAGGGTGGAGGCCGATTGGCGAAACCGTTTGAAATACATACAAGGGATGAGGAGGACGAGTCGGGGCAACGACGTGGGTAGTGCCTTACTGATGGGTGGGCGCGCATACCTATCATTAGGGGAGTGGGGAAGAGCGAGGCGAGGGTGAGGAGAGGTCCAGGGAGGAAGGGTGTGTTTATGGAGAGGGCAAGGAGGAGGGAAGACGTCCTCTGGCGCACAACGGCAGCTGCGACGGAGCAGGGAGGAAGGAATGGGAGGGGTGCACCCACAGGAAGGAGGGAAGGGTCTGGGTGGAGGTGTGGGTTGCTTCCGTGGAGGGGCAGGGGAGGACAAGGGAGTTGAGTGGCGGGGCGGAAGGGAAAAAATTGGGCGAAGCATGACTCGAAGATTCGAAAATTCAACAAGTATAAAAATAAGAGCCGTCTGTAGATGACGTCTTCCAAGTTAGCGGAAGTGAAAATCAGTTTATCATACACCCGTTGGGAATTCTCTTTTTCAATTTTGTACTGATCAAGGGAATTGAAATACAATTGTTTTTCCTGATCCCCTGAATTGAGATAAGCAAAAGCCTTACTCCGCCAAACGTCGTAAAATAACAGTGCTTCAGCCATCTGTAACGAGCGGTTCATCCTTATCACATCTCACAGCTCTAGGAGGAATTTCCATTCCTACTATTTTATTTGATAAAGCCATTGGTTTGTTTTCAAGAGACAAAGTTCAATAAAAATATTACCCTCAGTAACATCTGAATATGGCATAATACAGAGAAGGGGTAACTTTGAGAGACTACATATTGCCTAGATGGATAAGCATTCCTCTGGGGGAAAACTAATGCTGGTGATGTTTTTCACTTGCAATCAGATTGAAATTGAGGTGAAGTTCCACGCTGAAAAACCATTCAGGTTAAGGGTGAATGTGTTGCGAATTCATAGCCGTGGCATGCGACACCACTGATTCTGAACTCGTCATCAAACAATAGCAATTAATTTACGAAATACTTACTTCGGCGTAGATATCAAAGATATGTTTTTTCAGTCACCCTAAACTACTAATCCTACCTAATTAGATACGGCACCAATTAGATACGGAACCAATAGTTACCTGGATATCCCGTTCTGACTGAGAGTGCAAAGAACCCTAAACTGTCTCCAAAAAGTCAAAATTCAAGCATCGGTATGTGAAGTAATAATTTTTTTACGTTAATGGGAATCATGCGAACCAATAACTTCAATATTAATTGGGCTCTCTCCATCCATCTCTTCATCTGAAATGATTGCCCTTAATTATCTGAAGAATCAAAAAAACGACGAACAAAATTGGTAATATTTTCCGATTTACGTAGTTTAATGCTATTAATTCCCCATGAATACTACTCTCGCGCGTGGATAGCGCAGGAAAATTCAAGATACTTATAATATTAAGTTTTCGCCTCTCCATGGAATCTTTTTCAAAGTCATTCTACGGCGTTACATCGATGCTTACTCTTAAATGCGATGCGGTCCTGTCCACCTTAAGTACCATATCAAGTAGTGCAACTGGAATCAATGGCGCCATCATATGGCGAGGGCTGGGTGCCCAGAGCGAAAGTTTAAACGAAAGACAAACTAAATACTCACGATAATATTTTGTTTGAGGATAGAGAGAATGCAGGAATAAGAAGGTACAATATAAAACAGTACTGCGAGACAACGCTTGCGGTAGAATATACTGTAATATTTAATTTGAGGCTTTCCTCCAAATGTTCTGCTGAAGAGACTCATTCGATGCTGGTGCCCTTTTTAAAATGATCTGGAGATGAAAAATAGCGTGAGGCCCTTTTAAAAATTGATTTAAAAATTTGAAACTGAGATTCTGCCCCCATGCGTGTGAAGTGAAGGGTGAGGATGAAGTACTTCTAGGAAGAAGGGCCCAGACTACGTTACGCCACTGATGATATCTTAGTATTTATTCATGTTGGAGCTTATCTAAATGTAAAATTTTATTTGCGCCGTGAATTCAACCGGCGTGTGCCATATCATCAGATGCAGTTCTTGAAACTTGGGCCGTGAGAAAGAAGTTTATCTCGATAGCGTGAAATTTCGTGACTCTTAACCTACACTGAAAGTCGATAATAAGGTTGAAATTTATAATTTTTTTTGCTATTTATCCTTTCCCTATCGTAGAACTCTTGGTTCTTTATCCACGGGTTCATGGTTTTGTATGACGTCTGCCAGCTCAAAAAGTGGGCCAAGAAACATTATCGAGTACCATATCGTGATGAAGATAATTAGGCGAGTATGAATAATCAGTGAAATCTAATGGTGGATTACCACAATGGAAATGTTTAACTTGATGGAAGGTTTTGCGATCCAAGGTTATCGGAATTAGTGGAGGCGCTAAAACGATTATTAATAGGCATAATTAAATCCCTATGTATCATGAAGAAATCCCTTGACGCGATAAGTAAAATTACAAATACAAAAGACAGGCAGAATATAAAAATTACTTTAACCCTTCTAAGTGCGGAGGTCAGAACTAGATAGCTTCGTTATAAAATGGATATTCTGGTTTTTGAGGAAAATAACCGTGTATTTCACTCCGTTCGGGTATTTTCAGTACAGCCATTCAGCAATTGATTACAGCTATTTACATCTGCCTAACACCTCATTCAACAGAGTGATGCACGGGATATATATCGGTCGGAAGTTTTTTTACGACAAACAAAATATCCGCGAGTATTTCACAGATATTTCTACAAAATACCGCAATTTATGAGCTGCCGTAGGGTAGTGCTGTGGGGCACAGCACTTGGCCTGGGATCCCGAAATTTAAAATATTCAATCTATAACCAAACACTTTGGATTTTCTCGTTACTAGAACTCCCCAGAAAAATGCACTTTTAATCGAATTAGGCATATAGCTTTCCAATTACTCCTCGATTCACTTCTGAAAATTGCCTGAAAATCCAGGTCATCCTGAAGGCTGGTGAAATACCAACGGCAATAAACAATCCAATGGCTTGATTATCAATCTACTGGCCGATATGGAGCCGTCGGCAAGAGAGATTCCGAGAGCGATACGGGGCTAGTGATCCTCATCAGTGGCGTTGAGTGGGACGGGTTTGGGAATGGGAGCGTGCCGGGGAGGATTCTCCGTGGGGAACTGGAGGACGCGCCGTGATCCGGGCCGGGGCTTCCATTGTTTGGCGTGGAGGAGGGAATCTCGAGGAAGCGCTCACCGCCCTGCGAACCTGTTACAGCTCCCTCGGAACATGTAAGGCCGACTCAAGGCCCACATCTTCCCGTCGTCACCTTTAAACGCGGCCTTGGAAGCCGCGATGCTCGGGACAGGGCCGTGAGATGAGAACTGAATATCGCACCCAAAGGTCGAACGAAGTGTCGACGTCGCGATGCAAAGAGGACGGCATCGCATTTATGTCGCCTGAAGAATGTACGATATGATTGAATCCTGAACCCCGCCTCACTTGATCTCGAGCAGATTTGATCAAGGAACCGTCGAAAAGTCCTCGACAAATGTTCTAATCACCCACGATCTATTTAAATATAGCCGATTTTCAAAATGAAGGTTTGACAATAAAAAAAGTTCATTCCAGCCTATCATTATTATCGATAAATCGCATCCAACACTGGATCCGTTTACTATTTCCCTTAGAAGACCGAATTTAATTAGTATACTAATAATTCAGTTAGGTTTCCTGATGACCAAGCTTTAGTTTGTCAGTCAGCCAAGGGGCTGCAAGCATTGCTGAGTGAATTGGAAATTCAGTGCGACAGGTATGGGATGAGAATCAATATTAATAAAAGAAAGGTTATGCGATTCTCTAGAAAGAAAAAGGCTAATCTTAACATTAAAATAGGAGGGCAAAAACTAGAGCAGGTAGAACAGTTTACGTATCTCGGTAGTGTTTTGGACCAACACGGTCAAAGTAGTAGGGACGTAAGAAGCAGAATTGCGCTAGGCAAAGAGGCTTTCACAAGGAGGAGGGAGTTGATCACGGGGACGTTGAGTAAGGATGTTAAGAAAAGAATCGTAAAAACTTTGATATGAAGCGTAGCTATGTACGGCGCGGAACCGTGGTCATTGAAGCAGGAGGATAGACGTAGACTGGGGGCTTTTGAAATGTGGGTGTGGAGAAGAATGGAGAAGGTGAAATGGACAGAGAAGAAAACAAATGAGGAAGTACTTGGTATGGTGGGCGAAGAGAGGGGTTTGCTGGGAGAAATCCTATGGAAGCAGGGAGAGTGGATGAAGGGGGTGTTGACCGGCAGTGGGATGTTGAAGACTGTGATAGAGGGGAGAATGTTCGGCAAAAGAGGAAAGGGAACAAGATAGGGATGTTGGACGGGATGAAGGGAGGAAGAAAGTACTCAGAGATGAAGAGGGACCTGATATAGAGTAGGATGATGGATTTTGTGTTTTGTTAGGAGTAATAAAATGTTTGTTTGGTAGTTGTGTCCATCCAAAAACCTACCTTAACCGGTAGATTACCTTACAAAATAATAATTATAAGTCCACATCGATCACGATACGGATTGGGTAGAAGCCGTTCCAGTCAGCATCCTAATACTTAAGGTCATTTCCTACAAATATCTGTTAACACTAGTAAACGAAAATCAGAAAATATTTACGCGCCTTTTGCTTTGAGTTGGTATTTAATTAATTATCAATAACTAATTAAATAAACTGATTCACTGCCTATTAAGATAATGTTCGAAGGGTACTTAATACTTCGCGGAATATATGCTGATGATAGTATCGAATCTGTACAGACAGGATTGGTCTTGAAATCCATTTCGACTTGGTTTTTCATTCGAAAAAAATCGATCAGTTTCAGTTATTTCCTCTTAACGAATCATAATATTAAATCATGATTCATTTTTCCCGTCGACCCCGCAAATAACCAAGGAAAAGGAATTGCTGAAATATAAATATTAACCTGACAGCCATACATGCTTGCGATTTACTAGCATAGTAATTTGCAAGAGTGTAGGGCTGTAGCTTCGGTACGACAGGTTGGTAAAGATAATATCTGTGATCAAGGGAAATCTAAGAGTACTGAGTATTATCGCACGTATTCTTCATTAAATTTAAACATAACTATCATGACATCAACATGCCAGCGAGCAATAATCGTTCAAAAGTTTTGCGTCTCTCGCGTTAGCCTCTAAAGGTATTGCCAACATTTGAGTTTGTCATAATATTAATTTAAATGGCGATGACCCAAATACGAAGGAATTGAAGATTTCAGGCGATAGATCTGTGATTACCACTGTAAAAAGGGCTATGAAGACGTTTGACTAAATTTTAAATTAATTTAACGTCATCGACTTAAAATCTAAAGCAAAAATCAGTATATACATTACAAATGGTGAACAAAAATGTATCAGTGTCCGCTAATTCCACTGACGTCATAGGTGATTAAACGTAACATTCGGTTCCCTACCCTACAGTTCATCGAGGCTCTGGCGGAAATGAGAATCTATGATGTGTATAATTCAGATTTTAGTTCACTTAAGTAATGAAATCCCTCGACTAAGTCCTTAGAAGCACACGTCTAAGTGAATGTTTCTCTTCTAAAAAAAAAAAAACAATTCGGCAGAGCAATACAAAACGACCGCTTTGACGGGAATCCGTTCTGGACGCACCGCGATTACCCGTTGAGATTTGGGGCTTCCGTGAATGTTTGCACGAAGGGCAAACAAAAATATTTTCCTTTTGAGTAGTCCCCACTTCACTAAAAGCAGGGCCAAATATTCGCGGGGAGGACAGCACCCCGCCCACCACCGCCTGTTGTAGTGCGCGACTGACCACCACTCAATGCGAGCGTTTAGGTGAGCAAATTTTAACGCGCGCGTTGGAAGACAAGGTGTGACGTCTTAAAGAGAGAGAAGGCATAGGGGGACATGGGAACGCGTCCCCTCACACAAGCAGAGAGGCATTAGCGTGCACACGTATGTGTCATTACAACATGAACGGAAACTATACAGACACAGAGATGAGCTTGATTGCCCGCAATATCTGGTACAAAGTTCGATTCACGATTCAGGCAATAGATTTCGACCGCCACTATCCCCTTCTCTCGCCAAACTCGCGTCTGCCCTTCATACGTTTGCTAGCCCTTTTCTTTGCATAGGACAAATAATGCGTCACATGAAGGTAAAAGTTCAAGGAGATGTGATGACGTAGAACGTTTCTGTGACATACACAAAATAAAAAAAAGGACTCACGACTCATGACCTATTTGGGTGGTGCCACATACTCGTACAAAAACACCCATATATATGTATTTATATAAGTAATAATAATATATATGTATGATATAAGTATATATAAAAAACATACAAAGCTTATGTGAAAGTCTCACGGCTGTGGATAATAATGCATATGTAGTTAGCGCTAGCGGACAAAGACAAATACACAGACACACACAAAAAGAAAACAAACTCACTAGTTATCGAATTTTCAAGCCATCTTTTTCAAGGAAGAGGAGTTCCTTCCTTCTCTTCTTTAAGAGAGGTGGCTTCGGCCACCGAAAATTCGAAAACTAGTGAGTTTTATTGTGTTTCTTTGTTTTTTCCGTTAGTGCTAACATCATATACATTATATATATACCTAAATTAATATTTTTCTACATATATATATATATATATATATATATATATATATATATATATATATATATATATACATATATATCAGCCGTGCTGTCGAAACGTCAAATAACAAATTGTGAGTGTCCTTTCTTTGTGTTTCTATATTCTAAAAATCTAAATCTGTTTTTACATATTTGTGCGTCGCCGAAGAGCGTTCCATTTCGAAGATATTATATATATATATATATATATATATATATATATATATATATATATATATATATATATATATATATATATATATATATATATATATATATATATATACACACACACACACACACACCCACACTCACACATACGCACAAACCTACACACACGAATAAACAAGCAGTCCAACCACTACTACTCCGAGGATCGCTCCTTCCTCCTTCCACAGACCCCCGACGCCACGCTCCCGGGGAACTTCCCCAATTCCCTCCTTCTCTAGCCATGGCATCCCCACCCCACTTACTCCACAAGACCCCCCTGCCAACTGGTGCGGCGGCACGCGACACGCGTGCACCAACCTTCGGAACCATCCCACACCAAGCTCACCCAACTCGTCCAAGAGCCCCCAGCCCCCTTCAACCATCCATCCCCTCCCCCCAAACCATCCAGAATGGAAAAAGGAAAAAAAAGAAAACCCTTCGGTCTCCCATCTCCCGCCCCCAATCCCCCCGTCCCCTTCCCGAAAAACCAAACACGCACCCACCCTTTCTCGTCCAACCTCCTTACCGCCAAACTCACCCCCTCCCTCGAGAGGAAAAGGAGAGAGAGTAGACGGAAGAAATCCGATCTCACGGGGAGCACACTTAAAGGACTTCCTTGGGGACTCACTCGCTTGCGCACACACTAACACACACACACACACACATGCACGCTCTAACACACATGTTAGGGCGGGAGGGTGGGTTGGGGGAGGGAGGCGGAAGGGAGAAGGAGGGGAGTGGGTGACTGGGGTGACGCGTGGATGAGGAAGAACTCCCGAGAAGACGCTCTGTCGGCGAGAGGGGGGGCAAGATGCACCGGGGAGGGATCACGGGGGATGGGGTGCGGGCCGGGACGGGGAAGGAGAAGGAAGGGGCGCCTTATGGCCGGGACCTGGAGGATGAGTGGGGCGGAAGAAGAGAGAGAGGCAAGACCCACTGGCTATACTAAGGGCTGGTGGAAGCGGAGGAACAAGAGACCACAGCGCTAAGGGAAGTCGGCGAGGCTTATTGTTAATGGTAGTCCATCGAGTAAGGTAGTTTTTTGATGGACAGACAGACCGCTGCAATTTTAATTTTCACCGAACACGACACGACCCACACTGAATTAAAACCTTCTTCAATTTCGTATGCTTGCTACCACCGTTCACGTTCCGTCCGACATTGTACCTATTCTTTTTCTCCACCACCTCGCTAGCCCAAAATGCTTCCCCCTATTGCGACTATCACGAGAATCCTTCGCAAAGGAGTACGCTCTTTATTCGCTCTTCTTGGCTTCGTAAGATTTCTCCAAACAACCTACCACTCCCCCTTATTCCTAGTTCTTCTCCCCCTTATTCCTAGTATTTCTCGACGGAGTTGATAATTTTTTTCGGTTAAAATGCCACAGGAGAGAATTAGAGAATTGATTTGCAGTGATAACCAAAATCAGAAGGACCTGGAGAATCAATAGACAAGTCAATATGGCTGGAAAGGGCATGAAGACATTTACAATTGTGATGGTTAAAATTGTGACCCCTATTAGGTGATATCAAGTATTGAGCAAGTAACTAAGTCCGTTTCGATACTTAGTTTTTTATTATTGATATAATGTTAAGCAATAGCATTTAGAATGTACAAATATGTAAAAATTGGAAATAAAGGGTTTTAGATACTTGTCCATTTATTAAACTGGCATTACTAAAACAGAATAGGTTCATTCCGATTCGTTGACATATTTTTTCTGAACTGTGGCTAATCATGTTCACTGCACGTCAAACGAACAAAAAATCTCATTTAAATCAAAGAAATACTAAAATGCTGCAGCGATCAAGCCATTTTACGAGCTCGTAACTTAATTTTTATCTAAACGGTTGACGCTCAGTTTATTAGAAATAACAATGCTCGTTTATAAGGCATTTAGATTATTGGAAAAAATTAAATATTTAAATTAATGTTTAAACCTGTCACGAGGAGCAAAAGAATGTGTTTCAGGTGATTAAAATCGACTTCCTTCCCAAGTCATCGCCACTTCTCTCGAAATGCTAATCAGACCACGATATCAGTATTCGACTTCAGATTTACGAAACCTTTCTCCTAACAGACAATTTATAATAATATGACAACCCATTCAACGATAAAGCCACTATCATATCAAACATTTCAATTCAGTTTTATCTTTCATCTAAACAAGAAATGTCATTAAGCATACCCTAACCTACTAATGTTGGAATAGATTAAATACGATGATAAAATACCGTTTTGCCAGGAATAATATTTTACGTCTATGTAATTTTAAAAATTTTCATTCCAAAATTCAACTCTACATCCGATGGCAGTGATACGGTTTTAATTAATTTATAATTTCCCTCTTTACTATTTCACAGAGTGGGATTGACAGAATCCTTAGTTTTGTCTACTTTCAAAATGAGTTTTCTAAAATAGTAAACGTCAGAGAAAATTCTATCGATCGAAATTCTATGTTCACTGACAATTACTGACTTCTGATCGTCTTCTTTTTCCAAATATTAATGCCACCCGACGCTAGTTTAGCAGCTGATTTTCCCACGGCTCCGAACTTGAAACAATTTTGTCAATAACCTCACGGGAAAATTACCAACATGATTGCTACCGTGATACTAGCGCAAAGGTTGTGAATTCGAAACTCGCTTCGGGCGTAGAAATCCCGTTATGAAAGTAACTTTTTTATTTCCTCCAGTTTACGGTGTGATATAACCAAACTAATGTATCGTTAAAAAAACAAAAACTCCACAATTAATCATAACATTTTTTTATACTTACACGCTAACGTAAGTTAAAAACAACAACCAATAAAAAATTCAGGTTTACACATGATTCAGGGTCGACCGGTTATAAAAATATATTTCCTAACCACATTTATCCTCTACACGTAATTACTTTGAACCGAGGGATTAAGATTTTCTGAGAAATTCGTATTTGAAACGATTATTTCGTTTTTCCACCGTAAAACTATTTAGATAAAAAAATGACGTCGAGTTCGCGTATTTCGCTCTAAGCGAGATGCACGAAGAGGCGAGAGGAACAAAAGTAGGCGAAGGAGGGATAGTAGTTGAAACAGGAGAGGGGAAATTAAGTGAGAAGGTAATAAATAGAATGAAATGAGAGATACAGGCAAAGGAAACAGACACCATAGAGAACCTCTATTAAGCCCAACTGCGACACCGTAGGAAATGAACTTTCCCAGCCGTAATTAAAAGCAGCCAAGAAATACGGCCTTGGATTAAAGTGTAATGGATGACCGCAGTAAATTGACCGAGATATACGGGAAGAAAAATTTTAATGAAAAACATTTTGATAGCCTAAGTTGTTGAATGCTCTCGACAAAATATTAAGACTTATGTATGTGCAAACTTTAAACGTCTAGGAGTTGTGGTTATTGCATTTATTGTGTATCATGATGATTGCATGAATATGCAGATTGTCCGGTCATACCTTTTCGAAGGTCTGAGGAAAACATTTTTGGTTTGGTGTTTAGCCTGTCCTCTTTACCACCCTAATGATAAGCCAACGCTCGCAAACGTAGATTGCTCCTTTCTCAGTTTATTCTTAATTACCTTAAAATATTACCATTGAAACTGAATTTACATGATAGTAACGATCATTATTAAGTAGAAAAAAGAAGAGGCTCGTTGAGGTACAGTTCACTAGTTAACCACAGAGCCCATCGTGACGCTTGAATTTCGCCATCTATTTTTAAATTTCTCTTATCTCAAATCCCTCCGAGGCACAAAAATTATTAAAAAAGCAAGAAAGACCTCGAAGGGCGCCCGTAGAAAATTTTTTAATGTCGTCTAGAGTAGCGGATTTCATCATAAACAACAATGTAAATAATTATAAGATAAATATTGATGTTTTACGGTGACTTACTTCGTGAATCAATTGTCTAGTCCTAAGTGGTAGGGCAAATACTCACGAAATTGCTTGAATGAGTGCATGAGAAACCTCTGACTTTGCAAAGCTGCGTTGCATAAGGCACGAGGGTGAGTAGCAGGGTGACAACTTTGGGGGAACTAAGGGAAAAAAACCTCTTTTCACTGACAGGGGGAGGCTGGAGCATGGAGGGTCGGTCTGCTTGCGGGCGGCGTCCCGGCGGACGGGGATGGGAGGGAGGAGGGGGCGGCACATTGACGGCCATTCCTCGCGAACGGTGGTGGAGCAAACGACAGGGGCGGCGGTCACGTGACGGCGCACGGGTAGCGACTCCGGCAAAGGGGAGCGTGGCTACCCCGCGGTCCCGTGTCAAAGAATACCGCGGATTAAGCATGAGAGTGCTAATATCGACTCAATGATAGGTTGTGGCGAGAGGTAAAACCGAACGTTTTAGCCCAATCAACCTAAAGTGCCCACGGGGGGAGGGCGTAGGGGCTCAAATTTGAGAGAAACGGGAAATGGTGAAAGTCACGCGACCGTGTGCTGATGCCGAGGAAGTTCAATGCTCACACAATGCGATTCACGGGCACGAGGCCGTGGTCCAGGGAATCGACCCACCGCAAATAGTCCATTCTATGCTTCCTGGGGCCATGACGAGGTTACACAAGACCATTAGGTCAGAGAGCTCTTCTCTTTCAGCCAGAAGGACGAACCCTTAATACGGTAAACTAAGGGTAGCGAAGAATACATCCTAAAACATGAACTCATCCTAAAAAAAACTCCATGTGTCGATTAGTCGTGAAAAAATGTTATTGAATAAAGGTTGATTTTAAACAAATGTTATTTAAATTTAAGAGTTGGTTTTTTGATAATTCTGGCCCGTCTCATGCTGATAAATTCAACGAAACACCAAAATATCGTCTCCACCTTGAATTCTTGACCTTTAGCTTTATCAATCGCGTACTCTCCCCCGTTTCGTGCCTGGCTATGTTTTAGTCCCCGAGCTTTTAACACAGGAGGAAACTCCCGAGGGAAGAATTCACTAATGATGTCGAAGCTCGCCTGAACCTTAAACCCCAGGTCCTACTGTCATCGACAGAAAACATTCCAGTCTCACTCGATCATATTTCAGCACCGTTGTCTCGGAGTGCCCCAAGTCATTTTTCAACTGAAATGGGCGCCACAGGCTTGTATCTTAGTCCTTATTAATGGAGGGGTGAGACTATTAGTACCACTCTCCTTCTGAGTAGAGTTATAGGACTTTTTACGTGTCCAAAACTTAAAAAGTTCAGAATCAACTATTGATCAGGGGCTCATTTCTTTCATCTTATTTCAGAAGGAACTATATAAAATTACGTTAGAATTTTTCAAACTTAGATTCATTTATCCCTTCTACTACTAATAATCGAGAATTTAGTGATTTTGAATAATCTTGAGCAATATACGAATGTCTGCAATGATGGAATGGGATGATAGAATAGAGACATAGGTTCAAAAAAATATGTTGCTGCTTACATGTGAAGCTTGCTTGCCTGCAAAACAAATGTTTTCCTAAGGCAGAAAAAATAGCGGTGTATCAAAGTGTAGGCCCTACCCCACTTAATTGCATTGAAGAGAATTTTTGCATGATAGAAATCACCATACTCGTAAATGCCGACTTGGGGTGGTGGATATGGAGTAACTATGTTAGAAGTGCTCGTAGAAAAATAGTGGAGACAAGTTGAGGATTGAGTGGGTTATTAAAAAAGTAGGGAATGGATCAATAAATATACATAAGAAGTGTGCTTCGATGATTTGATCATATTAAGAGAGAAGAGATGATGGGCAAATCACCAAACTAATGTGAAATTATGATAAGAGAGGGTGTGAAGGTTGTGGAGGTAATATCACGAGAAGGAATATTAGAATTATCATGAAATGAAGATCGTATATGACAATATATGACTGTGGCAGAAGCAAAAGAAATATACGAAGTACGTAAGAAATCAATGAGAGAGAAAGTTTCCTGAAGCGACTTGATAGTCATTAACTTCTCTTTGATTGCACCCATCGCGAAAGGGTTAAGGGTAGGGGGTTAAGGCTTAATAGATACAGGTCTCCACTCTTATGTGTTTTGAGTGGAGTTTTAATTACTCTATTAAAGCGATAATATTATTCTGAAACGTCGCAGGAGCTGGGCCACAATCGATGAGACTTGAGTGATCCGCCGAGGTCAAAAATCTCATGAGAATCAACCAATGCTGAGCACTGACGTATGTGTTCTGGAAAGAGTCGATTTAAGGCTCAGGATACCCCCGGAATAAACTTTCTCTTGCTTTCGAATCACAAAAGAGTCGCTTTTAAAGCAAAGGAACGAGGCAATTCACCCTGGATAGAGGAGTTAATCAACGAGCTTCGACGTCTCAGTGGCCACACTCGTTCGGCACAAAACCCACCCCTCCAAGCAGCTTTATTACTACCACGGCCCCGAGGAAAATAATCACAAAAATAGACTGTTTCGGAACATTTCTTTTCGAGACAAATCACCGACACAAAAATACGAGAGTCGAACACGGCAAAAAGAATGAAAAGAACCTCCGTTGCCGTGGCGAAACGATTTCCTACCGCTCGGAGAAAAAGATTTCGTGTACACGGAAAGACGGGACCGAGAGATTAATGGCCCCAAATTAAAAGCAGTAATTACACGGTTGTGGTCCCTCAAAATGGGGGCGTCGTCCACGGAATAGATGAAAAGCGAGTGAGGGGACGGGGAATGGGGGAAATGCATGGGGGACCAAGAGGTGGGAAGGGGAGCGGAGGACGGAGAGAGAGAGGTTTTGGTTTGTGCGGAGAGGGAGAAGGAAAGTGATGGAGGGTTGGGAGGGGGCGGGAGAGGATGGGTTTGTTGGAAGGAGGGAGTCCGTCCGTCCGTCCATTTGGCGGTGGGTCCAGTGGCCATCGGGAGCGGGCGACCCCACAGAAGGGCGCATCTGCGAGGGGGCCACAAAGGGAAGGGTGGAGGAGGATTTTGAATGGGCGAGCGGTAAAAGGGGAGAGGAAAGGAAAGATTGGGCGAAGGATGGCCGTCTAGAAATGCATTGTGCGAGGAGGAAGGGGATGGAGAGAGGGATTTGGGTGCGTGTCTTGCACGGGTCAGCGTCTCCGTTCTGTGCGAATTCCAATACCGTTCCCAAGAGGACAGCGATGACAGGACCGGTCACTCTTGACTTAATGCCTCAATTTAAAACTTGCACCCAGTAAGTAAATTCACTCGATGAGTTACCATTGGTTAAGATCAAAGAAAAACCAGACTCTTGGTCAACTAAGTATGGTAAATTCGCGGAAACTGAATTATACGTGGTGACTGTGGGTTTTCGCTATATTCAATTATCATGGTTTCATAGAAATATAATTTTTTACTGATTGAAACGGGTTTAAGGTTGAAAATAGTGCTACTCGATAGCAAGGAAAGAGAATTTTAATTTCGCAACTTTTACAATTTTATGTTTCTAGTAAAATGTGTCCATTGTTGAAACATTTAATATTCCATTTCAACACTTTGCGGAAAAAAGCATTTGTGACATAACTGCGTCAAATATGGTGACAATTAAAATAAATGGCAACCCAATTAAATTAACGTAATAGACTACCAGTAAATAAATAGTGATTGATTACCCGTATTTAATTTGAACGTCTAACCTCATCCATAGGAATTTTACTAACTAGGTACGTATTTGCAGCTAAGGGGCTGCATGGCTTATCAACCTAATTCTCCACATAATAATAGTTAGTTTTAGAACTGCTATTTGTTCTTTTGCGAAAGTTTTGTGAAAGCCTATGCCTGATATTCTGAAAAAGTTCGCAATTTCCTCTTTTCTAAAATTATCCCTCCTGTGTAACTAAGAAAAACATTTAGACTCAGCGGAATGATATTATATTTAATTTTTTTAGCCAGGAATTTCTCAGCAAATCTGATTATAATAATTGCAAAGATGGTGAAATTACCTCAGACGGGAGTATTGAGAATAAAATGATCCCTCTAAATACGTTGCTTCTGGTTGAAAGATTAGTCATTTCTAGTTTGAATGAAAATAACAAGCGTAGAAGACGACATAGGGAAAAAGACGGCGGAGAAGGACAAAAGAAAGAGCAGTTTTTGAATGTGTGGACCTTGGGGGAGAGGGCTGGAAGGATGGAAGCCACTCGGAACAGCTGGCGGATGGGGAAAAGGGCACTGTGACAGTGTCAACCCCATTAACCTAGAAACTTATTCTGAAAGGTCGGTCCGTATATCACTCACAACATTTTCAAGCATTGTGGCAAAGGACTGAGCGAACCAAAATTAGCCATAAAATCATCAAAGGCTATATACTGGTTCTACCAAGCGCACCGCTCTCGTGGCGGGTACATTAATTTTGCTGGAGTGCTTACACGGAAGAGTGGGAAAGTAGCGTAATGCCTCCAATAAATGTGGTTACAGTCATTTATGGGACTAAAAAGGTTTTTACAGAACTAGTTCAAAACATTAAGCACCATACGATTCAGTAATAACAAAAGTGCGGAATGAACTCATAAAAAACATACTTACCGTGACATAACGCGTAATAATCCTCTGGATAAATTGAGAAAACTACGTTCACATCAATGACATAATTATTAAAGCACAATGGTGCCGTGAGGCAGGTTTGATGGCATTAAATTATATTTCGGCATGGCTATATCACGGAAAAAACTGGTAACGAATAAGTATTATTATATCCATTTTGTTAATCTTTAGAATCTCTGGCGACTAGATAAAAATCAAAATGACTGGGATTCATTTATCTAAATTTATTGCGACATTGCAATAAATAACCATAATTGATTTATCTAAACTTAAAATATATATTAATTTTAATAATCATCATTGCTCAATTAGAGGAGGCTACGCGAGTTTCAATAAATGCATGTTATTAAATGGATTATATATATATACTATATATATATATATATATATATATATACACACACACGAGGGTCATCCGGAAAGTAGTACCCGTTCGTGAAATAAAAACACAAAAGTAAATATTAACAAACATAAAAAATTTTATTTGAAAGAGGATACTTTAAACTACTTCTCAACATAATCTCCAAGCAAATTAAGGCATTTGTCATAACGTGTGACAAGTTTCTGTATTCCTGCTGCATAGTCCTTCGCCGCCAGCTCATTGAGATACGCGAGGGACCCATCTTGCACAAATTTTTGCATAATGCAGATGGTGTTTAACAATTTCATGAACAATTGTTCGAGAAACATTGGGAAAATGCTCACAGATGTCATCAATTGTGACGCGCCGATCGTTCCTCACGAATTCGTCAACTGAGCTCACCAGTTGGTCTGTAATGACAGACGGTCTCCCCGAACGCTCATCGTCGTGTGTGTTCCCCCTCCCCATGTTGAAGTTGCGACACCACCGCCGAACAGACGACTCGTCCATTACATTGTCTCCATACACCTCCTTTAATTGGCGATGAATATCACATGGGCGAACGTTTCTTGCATTGAGGAATTTAATCACTGCCCTCACTTCACAACTGGCGGCGTTCTCAATTTTTTTAAACATTGTAAACAATCACAGAAACAACACAGGCAATGCTAGCGTCACGCAACTTGGCTCAGAGAAGGCAGACAAGCCACTGAAGCTATCTGACCTCGTCCAGCGGCTACTCGCGTCGTCAGCACTTCATGCGGCACGAACGGGTACTACTTTCCGGATGACCCTCGTGTGTGTATATATATATATATATATATATATATATATATATATATATATATAATCTATATGGAGTCAGCCCTAGTGGACAAAGACAGAAACACGCAAAAAAGGAAACTCACTTGGTTTCGAATTTTCGGTGATCCACACCACCTTTCTCAAGGAAGAGAAGGACAGCTGAGTTCTGTCCTTCTCTCCCTTACACACACACACACACATACATATGTATATATAATAAATATATACATATACACACGTAAATATACTACTTTGATCAAAAAGTTCCCGGAATTACCACCGTGTGGCGCTCCCATCGTTCCGATTTGAGTTCTGTTTTTTTGTTAAATTGGTACATCTGTTGTTGATATTCCCTTTAAATCTTAGTGTCATAACTTGACATTTGCAAAAGTTACGTAGCCAAGAGTACATCTATCTCTGTGTGTGTTGGCGATTTTTTACAATTGCAGAAATGGATTTAAATTTGCAACAACGAACTTGTATTAAATTTCAACAACAGATGTACCAATTTAACAAAAAAAACAGAACTCAAATCGGAACGATGGGAGCGCCACACGGTGGTTATTCCGGGAACTTTTTGATCAAGGTAGTATATTATATATATATGCATATAAATATTTTACACTAATAAGGAATAACTATTTTGGCTTTTTTCCATGGAAGATTAAGTCGAAATGAGTTTAAATTTAAAAAAGCCAAGAAAAGCGGGAGAAAGTAATGTTTAAGGAGGTGAGGAAGGCAGGAGAGTAATGAGACACCGAGAGTTCAGAGTGTTATCCGAGGAAATCGGGAGCAGCGAAGACAAAAGAAGGGCGATAAAGGAGGCGCTCGCGGTGGAAATGTGGGTTAGACCGCTTCAGGAGATAGAAACAACTTAGGAACACGCGAGCGAATCCGAGAAATAAGCTTTCGAGGGAGTCTTAAGTTTTAAAGGCGACATGCACAGACTCACATGTCAAATACGAGGCCTAAGCATATCAGCCTTTCGCTATATTCGGGATCACAAACACGTTCCGCCACTAGCTTCAATATTATAATTTCTAATTTGTAATGAGAATAGTTTGCGAGGTTGTAATATGCAATACTCGCAATGACATAATCCGAGGAGGAAGGATTTCTATTCGGTGAGCAATGGCAAATTAAAGCACTCTTGTGGAACGAAGCCTACTTGGAAAGGAAGATTTTCTCACAAACTTTCACAAAAATTGCGCTATATTTTCGTGTAATATCATATAAGAAAATACTTCGAAGACTTAAAGCTGCTATTTTCGTTTATCCTTGACCTTTTAATGATCCGCAAGAATATTTTACGCAATAGCAAGGAGTATAGATTGTATCGAACGACCATTTTCAGTTGTATCAGAAGTTGAATCTAGACTAATATTGATATACGTTAACTTAAACATTTAAAACTGAAAATGTAAAAACAATACATACTATACCAAAATGATTCTTTAACGTATTTCCATGGGTAACCGGTATAATGTACCTAAAAAAACATAATTTTTTGTTAAGCCCATGAATGATCGCTTTATTATTTAGAATGACAAAATCATTTACCACTATTCCATTAATTATACCCAATAAGAGTCTACGAAGGTATAGATAATTTAGCTCCATATTCCGCTAAGAAAAATTTAATATATCAAAAGGCATCGTCAAGAACGCAGACAAATTTTGAGCTTTGATAAAGGTGTCCCATTTTCATTTATCTTTGATCGATACTTTAAAAAAAATTGAAACATTTAGAATAGCATGGATTCTTCTCACTAATGGAGCAAAAGAAAGCCGAAAAAATTTCAATATGTCAACATACAATATTTTCCTGTTACAATCCCTCCCGTTAATCTCTTTAAAACGCAAAGGGTGGACCCGTTCTATCTCTCCGTAGAACAAATAATTGGGCTGCTGAAACCATTAGTGTAGATTCTTTAAAGAAAAAATAACCACCTCATGTTTTAAAATTAAGCGAGGTCTCCGTTAAAAACTAGGCAAATTGTGGAGGATAACGGCCCGAAGGATAATTGAGGACGGGAAAAATCGCGTCTGAAATGGAAGCTTCTAGATTTAACTTGAAAAAAATTGGCGCAAATTCAGTTCGAAAAGGGAAGCGCATCTGAAGATTCGGTGCCATTATTACATCTTCGGAAGGAAGATGGCAAGCAAAAAAATCTCAAATCGCCTTCGAGCAAAGAGATAGTGGAGAAAGGAGAGACTCTGAATATTACTTTTTTGCACACCCAAGTAAACAACTACTACACATGGGGTCACAGCAGCTCAGATAGGAAATAATTTGCATTAATGATTAAAAGTTGCACGTAAAAATACTGTGCCCCCAAAAGATATTCCCAAATTTAACTATGCAGACACGCTGCGATTTTCCGGTAATCAATAGAAGCTGGAAAGCTTGTCGATGTTTCAGTGACCGTTCGGGTATAACGGTGGTACATTGACTGAAAGCATGGATCCAGAGCTATGCTTTATTAAAATAAGCCTCTCGAACATGAAGCGATAAGCGACCAGTTAATAACGGCAAAAATATTTTGCCAAAATAAGTTAATGCTATTCTGCTGAGAGCCAAAATACTATCCGTTCGAGATATCCAACACCGTTTATAAGGAGAGGAAAAAAACGAGGAGCTGGTAGTGTGGGGGACTTGGCAGGCGCAAGCAATTGAGTCGCCAGAATGGTGTGGCATAATGGGGCTGGGATGGTGGTGGGCGGGAGTGGGAAGTGAGGTGAGGGGGGAAGCAATATGGCACTCGGACGCCCGGGGGCGAGTCGAGGACGGGCCGGTGGGGTTCGGAGAGGCGAGGCTTGTAGGGGAGGGGGGATGCATCCTTAAAGGAGGCGTCGGCGCTGGGCAAAACCCAAGGGGGAGGGGGGTAGTCGGCTGCGAGTGTTGAGGTCCCTGGGGGCCGGATGAAGGAGTGAGGCGGAATTGGGACGACGGCGGGTGTCGTGGTGACAGGGTGCAGACGAAGGCACACGCCGCTCTACCGAAAAAAAAGCCCCCTCCCCCCCGTCCGAATCCAGGAAGGAGGGGGTGTTCGAGAGGAGGGGGTTGGTTTGGTTGGTTGACACCACTGGAACCTTCGGCCGAGGCTGCCGGAGACTTGGGCGAGCCCTGCAGCGGCAGACAATCCGGGGAGGGTGCATAGAACACCGAGGGATGCGATTCCGACCCGCCAGGTGCTCACGGCTGAGTCGATCGGTAGCGAGAGGGAGAGCCTCCCCTTCTCCATACGCGACACGCCCCCTCTACCGTCTCCCCTCATCGAAACGGACGCACCTTCCGGACACGGCGGCCGACCCTTAAACTCCCCTCCCCCAGCTCCAGACTCCCTACCCCCTCTCTCTCTCGTCACCTCCCCCACCAAACAATCCGTAACACGACCTTATGCCGCTCACAAAAACATACACGCTCTCAAGGTGTGCGCGAACGACGCTGGCACATACGTGATATGCAGGAATGGGACGAGGGCGATAGAGTGGGCGGAGAGGGGGGGGATGGATGGATGTGCGAGGTGGAAGGAGGAGGGTCCTGCACATGGATATGGGGATGAAGTAGGCGATTGACTGGCTCGATGCAACCAAATCGCCCGGATTCAATCCTGCTTTTCTGTAAGACCAGATATCTCTGGAAGGCTCAAATTTGCCCCACTCACTGAATTTACCCCATAGCAGCTGGTTCCAATATTGGGTTGTACCCAAAATAAATGTTTTCCCGATCCTTCTCAAATTTCTGATCGCTAACTCCTTTATTTAATCTTCTCATTATTCCGTTATTTTGGTTCACTCAATCTTATTGTTATGGGTATTCTACCATATAAGATGGCTTTAGGAAGTAAACAGTCTACACAATGTATACACTATATTCCCTTGCCTTTCCTAATAAAATAAAGCGATCAGACTATACAACAAACTTTTCAGTTCCGCATTCTTCCAGCTTCCATTCAAATAGTCCAGCATGCCCATCCTTTCCTTACACCTTCCGCGATTGCCTAACGTTCTGCCCTCTATCAGTCTTCAACATCCCATTGCCAATCAAAACGTTCTGTGTCCCGACTGCTTTTGGTTCCTCTCAGCACTCCTCATCCCTCCCCGGCCATGCATAGCATAACTTCGTTCTTTTCCTTCCCGTTCATTTCACCTTATCCATTCTTCTCCACACCCGTTTTTCAAAAGCCCCCAATCTACGCCTATTATCTTACTTCAATAACCACGTTTCTGCATCATACAAAACCGCACTCCATGTTCAAGGTTTGACAAGTTGTTTCTTAACGTCCTTACCCAACATCTCTCTCATCAATTCCCTCTTCTTTGTGAAAGCTCATTGGGCTAACGCAATTCTCCGTCTTAAGTCGCCATAATCTGGACCATTTTGGCCCAGAACACTTCCAAGATAGGAAAACTGTTCCCCTCTCTCAACTATATGAACATCTATTTTAATCAACATAACAGTTTCAGGTTTTAATTTGTAGAATTTCTTCATGATGAGGATAAATAAAGAAACTTTGCACTTCCACCATAAAGATTAAATATTTCACGACCATGGTTTCGATGCTGCGCAGCATCGAAACCATGGTCGTGACATCCTATTTTAATCTTTAACTTAGCTCTTCCATTTCTTGAGAACAACATAACCTTTGTAATGAATACATTTATTATCCGCTCTGACTTTCTAATACGCTTAACAATTCTAGCAACTCCTAGACTGACTGACAATTTAAAGCTTGATCATCCGCAAACATTGCTGATTTTATAAATTTTCCACCGACTTTCATTCCAATATCCAATTCTTCCCATCCCTATTGTGCCATTTCCTGCACATACAGTTGAAAAGCATGAGTGATAGTGGGCACACATGTCTTACTCCTCTTGCCAGCACTGCCCATCCCGATTCACCATCCGCCACCTGCACCTGAGAACTCTGTGGCATATACAGATTGCGTATAAGTCTCCTATCCCTCTAACCACTCCTATTTTCTGCAAAACTTGAATTAATTCAACCCAATTTACTTTACCGATTGCCTTCTCGAAATCTATGAAACAAACAAACACCCTGATTGTATCGTATACTATTAGTGACCGCATTAATGATTTGAGAGCACGCGTGCCTCTAACCCTTTCTGAACAAAACTGATCATTCCCTAAGTTATCATTTGCCCTATCTCCATCCTTTTATTAATGATCCTGAAAACCGCTTCATCAGTTAGCAGCATCAAACCAATTTACGATGGTTTCAGGCTGAAGTGGTTTTCTAGATATGTAGTTCTTCATAGTTCACAATGAAAATTCAAGATAATTACAAGAAAAATAATTTTTAGTTTGCACAGAATCGAATGGTAGGTATCCTCAGATCATCTGGTGATCACCATCTGGTAATGACTCTGATTGATGAGATATCCAGGTAAATTATAAAGCTGTATCAACCTTAAACGACCTGAGGATATCAACTACTTGAAAATATCGATCGCGTGAAACAAAACTCTGCGAAAATTAAAAAGTAATGTTCATATTATCAAATTTCATTTGAAGATTATGTGCTGTATATTTCCTTAAGTTTTCATTGACGCTGGTGGCAGGGGGTGGACAATTAGTAGCTTGGAAGATTCCCTAGTTTGCTGACTAATACATATCACATGATTATTGCCACGGCAGCACTTGAAGGTTGGATTATTTTGACTACAAGATAATAGTTTAAAATATGAAAACATCATTTTATTACAATGAATCCTTTTTGACAAAATGACGTACATGGTGCGTTCCGGAAATAATTAATGAAATTATTATTTTTTGAAAGAAATTTGTTGAAAAGATTTGCACAAACACTCAAAATTCTTCAAACTACTCTCCTTCGGCCTCTACAATATTTTCTAGCGACTCTGCCATGACCGGAACACGCCCTGGAAGGCGTTTTCGAGGACCTCTCGCAAGGTCTTCGCCACGGCTGATTGGATCTCTTCTTTGGACGAAAAACGGGTTCCTTTCAGGGCTGCCTTAATCGGAGGGAACCAAAAGAAGTCTGCTGGGGCGACGTCAGGACTATAGGGCAGTCGGGGCAGCGTTGACACCCGGTGTTTGGCCAGGAATTCGCGGTCTCTAGCGCGTTGTGGCAAGACGCGTTTTCGTGATGGAGTTGCCAGGTAGCAGAGATGTTTTTTCTCGTACTGATGATCATTTTTCGTAGTCTTTCCAGCTCATCCACGTAGCAGCCAGCGTTAACTGTCTGTCCTTGGGGAACAAATTCCTAATGAACCAATCCTTTACTATAGAAAAAGGCAATGTGTTTTCAATTTTGATTTGCTCATTCTTGCCTTTTTGGGCTTGGGGGGCTGGTAGGTGTGCCACTCAGAAGTTTGGCATTTTGTTTCTGGGTCACATTAAAAAAACCCAGGTTTCATCACCAGTGATGACGTTGTCCAAATAATCAGGTTCACTTTGAATACTTTGCAAAAGTTCACCTGAAATTTCCGTTCGGTTGGTCTTTTGGTCGTCTGACAACACTTTGGGCACGAACTTGGCGCACACTTTCCTCATCGCTAAATCTTAAGTAACAAAGAGAACCACAACAGTCGATGACAAGTTCAGTTCATTGACAACCATCTTGATACTCAATTCGACGTTCAGAGTCCAGTAATTGTCGAACACGAGCCACATTGTTGTCGGTTTTGCTGGTTGACGGCCGCCCAGAGCGTTGTCCTTCGTGAACCTCTTCCCGACTCTCCTTAAAAGGCCTTCAACCACCTCGAAACTTGTGAACAGGACAGAGTAGAGTCCCCGTAAGCCTCACGAATCATTTTGTAAGGCTCTTCAAGAGATTTTTTTCAGTTTAGCAGAAAACTTAGTAATCGCGTAACGTTGCTCGAACGTCGATTCCATTTTTTCGTGACACGGTCGGCGCGAAGAGGTTTAAAATAACTGACGTTCTGCTGCTTCCACAGCTTGGAGAGCCTTATGACTGGTTTTGCGGCAAAGCTAAGCGTCCTCCACACCTACTCCAAGTGGTTTGATCTCACTCCAATCAATAGGAGTAACTTACATGTCGGATATTCAACACATTCATTATATTATTAAAAAGGATAAGAAAAGCTGAAAATTTGAGGACGAAAATTTAACGGTTAGAAAATATTCTTTTCGGCTAAGCACATATGTTTTAATAAAAGAATCGAACTTCTAAAATAAAATGTTAAGGCTGCTTTTCTTATTTTTCAAATTACCAACTGATTTTATTTCTATTTATTGTGTTATATATTATTTATTATAGGTCATAATCCTTAAAATTCACAGTTTACTATCCTTAAATTGCGCAATCTTTGTCTTGTCCTATTAAATTTCATAAGCCACGGATTGCAACTGCACAGTTCCATTAATCGATTTAATATAACATCGTAATGGGTAAACCAAATAATAGGCTTACAACCTATAAGGAACATGCCATTCAGCTATCATTATGAATTTATATATTTCATTCACACTGATACCAGCTGTTACATAGACCTTTGGAGATCCAATATTCGAGTGCTATCGTGGAAGATAGGAATTCGGGAAGCAATATATGATGCATATTCGATGTTTACCATAAAAGAAAAAGAAATACTGAATTTTATCATTAAAATGAAATAGAACCTGCGACCTCTCTGAAGATTTTTCATGAAATATCCCCGAAATGATATATTTTTCAGATAGTATAGACGTCTGGCGGTGGAAAGTATTCAGGAAAATTCGTTCGGTGACGACTGAAACGAAAAGAACGGACTCGAGGGATTATTTATTTCCCTTGTGGTCATCTTATGACCCACGGACCGATCGGCAAATGTTTCAATTCTATCCAGCGAGGTTTGGACCATAATTCATTGGATTTGTGATACAACGCCACTTTTTTTTAATCTTGTTAAGCCAATGACTGGTGCCTGTCTACTCTTCAGAACACGACAGTCCCGGACTTGATGAAATGAGCGTTTAATGTTTGATGATATTAATCAAACATTAAACGACATAGTTTCAGGCGTAACATTGTGGAAATTTTTAATGGTGAAAGAAAACAATGCTTTTTTGGTCTACCTGAAGATGTTCGGCTGCAACAAAACCTAGGTCTTAATAAAAAAATGTGCAAAAGTGTCTTCTTTTATCATGAAAAATTTCCATAATGGTACACCTGAAACTGTGTCGTTTAATGTTTAGTTAGATTATGTGAAAGCAAAAGAGAGTGCCTGACAAATGGTATTAATAAAACCCACTAGATTCCTAGTAAAGGCTGCCTAAGCTTCCATCAAACAACGCCCTCGGAAACTGGATTAAAGCCAGCGAAACGATCTCTCCATTACCGACACACATCGCATACAGCGCGCAGTCAACTGGTAATATAAGATGACAAGGTACTTTCGTATTTAAATAAATAAGATTATATTCCTTCTCTTTCGTCAATCCACTGATCCGAAGTTCTTCTATTATCCAATCAGACAGGACTCATGACACAAAAAAAGATAATGAATACCTAAAAGTACCAAGTTAATGATTTGTTTATCACAAACGGCAGTTTATTAGAAGCTGAAAATAGTTATGCGCAGCCCAAGGTAAATATCTATGTGAGCGAATAAATGGACCACGTTCAACACAAATGTAAAATTGTAATTGGCCTTACCATTTCCATTAATTTAAGCACCGATATTTTTGATCAAATCATTTAGCGCTATCTAATTGACACTAATTCTGGATTTAGATCTACCGGAAAAAACATCAAATACCTCGAGCTTCTCAAGTAAAAGCAACTCAGGTTGACTCATCATATGCCTATCTATTCGGTGCGTTGCTAAAATTCGTTGCAAAAACGGGAATTGAAAACAAAAATAATGCGTCCTCAACACCTTCCCGATACGGGAATAAAAGAAACACCGCGCGGTGAAACCATTAGGAGCGATGGGCCTACTAACAGATATATCCGCATAACACTTGCCCGTGAGATAAATGGCTCGGATAGCGATCCATTAAAAGTGGACGTGGCCGGGAAGAGGGGGATGAGACGAGGGAGGGCGGGAAGGATTATCACGCGCCCTTACGGCTCTGCGTGAGCCCCAAGTATAGAACAGACCGCACTATCTGCACCCAATCTGCGACGGAGAGAGAGGTGGAGGGAGAGGAAGGAAGAAGACAGGCAAGGCAGAGAGGGAAATCTGGAAGTCTCCTCTCTCTCTCCCGGGGCCTTTATCTGACCACGCGATGCGCGATGTGCAACCATTCTTTCCTCTTCTTCTCCACACACACACACAGACCGAAAGAAACCTACCCTCTCCCCCCCCCCCTCCTCGGTCCTTGCAAAATCTCCCCCAGGGTGTGGGGGTAGTGAGGGGTGGGGAGGGTATTCGTACGGGGTGGGATGGCAAAGGGGAGAGGGGATGGGCCCTCTGAGAGAATGGGTTTCACACGTAACCTTGCTTCTCCCCTTCCTTTACCCTCGGCCCCCATCACAAATGAGACGCCTCCGCGAGTCGGGAAACGGAGATTTACGCCGATCCCGCCACCTCAAACCACCCCCACAACCCCCTCTACTCTCTCTCTCTCTCCTTTCCTTACACATCCCCCACCCTAACCTCTCCGACCTGTCTCCTTTCTCGTAGATCCTCCACTCCAGAGTTCCCCAGAAGGTGCTTCACCCCAGCGATATAAATACAGAAAAAACACACACACACACACATGGACGCCCATTGGCGCAAAGTGCGCTGACGCAACAATAAATTTGTTTCCAGAGACTAGTTTCGAAAAGTCTACTAGGGTGCGTTGATAGAGGCTAATGACCGTGAACGGGTGGGATAAGTTGCTGTGTGCAGGCTCAATATCAAATGGGCAGGGGTGAAATGCATCACTGGATTGAAAATTTCAATGCTAGATCGCTTCAGTAGTTGCCATTGGCAAGACTGATTGGAATCGAGATCGAGTCCGAAATTCGTTTCAAACGGAGGCAACCTGTGAATTATCCAGCCTTTCCTATCAATATCATTTTTAAGCACTGATTTTCTGATATGCAAACATGCAAAACATCAATACACCTCAGTAAGTCCAAGTTCGACTTAACTTTACGCCTCGTTAAAATTTAATTAATTTATCCTTATTTATTTCAGGCTGAAAATGAGCGAAGGACACTAAAACCAATGTGTCCAAACATCTCGTCGTCACTGAAGGAGTAATAGTCGTGCGAGAGTGTATTGAATAGATTATTAATAATTAATTTGTTTAATAATTATCTCTTTACTGGTAAGCGACCCGACCAAATACGGGAGTCAGATGGGAGTGAGCATCCCCAGGCGCATTTCACCCTTATGCACCACTCTTTGACAAATTCCAAAGACACTGCAAATGGAGATGTCGCAACAGTGACTTTTAACGGAGCCATCCGCTAATATGCATTTCAATGCAACAATTTCAGAGTGTAAAAATCATTCGCCTTGACCAGGATTCGAACCAGGATTCCTCAATTTCCAGTTGAGTGCTTTAGCCAGGTAAGCTATCGAGGCGTCCATCTGGGTTCGAATCCCGGTCAAGGCGAATGATTGTTACACTCTGAAATTGTTACATTGAACTACTCTTTTTTCATGCAGACATTATTTATTTTCCAAATGATGATAAACTGTAGAATGATTTCAACGGGAAAGAGATGAATGTGGAAACCTTTAATAATTTTTCACTAACGCAACACTAAGCCAGACCGTCTTTCAAAAGTATATCGGGAGGATATTGGAAAATCGTCACACTACAAGAAAACATCTAATATTCCAAGCTATGTAATAAGACAATTCGTTATCGAATTACAGGAAACGTTACGTGTGAACCATTCATGAAGCGAACTATTAGTGCATTTGCCTTTGAATAAGTATTATATATCGATACAAGGATTAAAAACCCTATGGTACACCAAACGCACTACCTGCAAAGACGTTTCCCAACTGAGAATTTCGCTGATGCTAATTTGTATCTACTTCAGTCGTTTCGACTCCTTAGGTCGGTGAAATTGTGAGACAGCGTGAGCTTCCGAACATCTCAAGGCGCTGACGGAAGCTGATGTGACACACATATCCAGCGAGGAGGAAGACATCTAAGTACCGAGCAAGGCAAAGTAGAGGATGTAGGTACATATGAAATGAGTCTGAAAAACAGTCTGGCCTGTAAAACGAATGCGTCTTTCATCGTCTCTTCCACGAGGAAGTACGTATTACCTGCGCGAGCGTGCGGAAAGAGTAAACGAGGGTCACAAAAAAATGGTGTCCACGACGTCACTAGACGTAATCTCAAGGGTGATAACATTGCGAAGACGCATCGCGGCAGATTGAGCGGCCATAATACCAGTGGCGTGTGGATTGTGTCCTTTCATAGCGGAGATGCCGGTCGCGTTTACAACTCTTTTATGTACACCCTACAATAGAGAATTTTTCAAGCCATGTTATTTTTAGGAACTTAAAATTGAAATCCCACGCATTCTAGTCACAAAAAATGCACGAATAATACTCGTTGCGTTAATTTGCTCGAACTCTAAAACTGGAAAAAATCATCTAAGAAATTATTAAAAAATAATGTATCGTTTGGTGGACAATTTTGTGTGGGACAATAAGAAAATATTATCAAATAAAATGGTAATCATTCACAGGAAATAGCGCTTTTAAGGACGCTATCACTTCGAGAACAGTTCACACACCGTATGATCAAAATTCTCTGTCATTATTCCAATGAAAATCACGAATAATTTAATTGAAAATATCTAGCGAACATTATGACAGATGAGGTTATGGTGGCTATCACAAGGAAAATGCTATTTCCTTGTTTTGACTCTTTTACTGAACCAAGCAAATATATGCTACAAAGCAAAACATCCGATTCACTTCTAACTTTAAAACAGCTCACCCGAAAAACGTACGAAATGTTAAAATAGGCTAAAACAATAATTAATATTTTCCGCCAAATATTCATTCTCGATTCGCCAATTTTTTTAGTGCCTCAAAGAAATGACAATTCGGTAATATTATTATAATGGTGACAACACTATTACTTTGCTATAGTGATGACGTGACCTCCACCGAAACTCTAATGGGGTCCATTTTGATAAACCACTTTATTTGAGAACCGTAGAAAAGAAGGAAACAATGGCCCCATCTCATACGCTATATCGCAAAAATTCTTCCTTGCCTTTTTCCACTAGCATTACATTTTCTTCCTATTTCCGCTGTTAAAGAACAATAATATTGTTTAGCCCGTACCAAATAGAAAAAGAGCATTTCATGAATGAAGATGCAGTTATTTTACTTGGAAACTAATTTATCTGGTTAAAAGAGGCGAGATAAAAGAATATACACCATTGTTGCACCGTAACTAAAGGTGAGATTTTCACTTGACGAGGGCGTCGGAAAGTCCTGTCACATTAAGAATTACATCAATTCTACCAGGTTCCTCTTCGCATGGGTTTAGAAAATAAATATTTCTGTCTTGATTTTTTTCACAAACTAGGATTTTAACGGACAGTCCGGAAATGGGTAGGCCGCATGTCCGGATAGATCCTTATCAAACCAGCACGCAGTTCTACGCTTCCTACCAGAAATAAACGTGACGTTTCTTTAAAAAGAATTGCTTCCGTGAAACTAAAAGTGTTTTTCCAATGGAAACAGTTTAGCAAACTTAACACGCAGAGGTAGCAGGCAGGAAAATGCTCAAAGTGAGCTCATGAGGCGGCCAGAATTTAAAAGACGTCACAAAGTAAACCGACTCCAATTCCACTTACATTTTTAATTACTGGTAAACTAACTTATGACGTAATATTTTATTATGTGGCAAAATGTGAGCGGAAAACTTTGGAAGAAAATTTGTTCACCAAGTACAAGATTTCCCCAACCGAATTAACGGAGAAATATTTAAAGTTTTGACACCCTTCCTGCATTGGCATCCTTCTGATTCGTAATCCTTCTTATACGTAACGTCATGGACGTATCAGGTTAAACTACAGATCAAACGGTTAAAATTAGGTAGCGTGTAAGCAGATAAACCACCATGGATGGTTCAATCCTTTTGATACGCGTAATCGGTGAAAGGATTAATCTCGGCAGATGGAATGCTTTAATAATCAATTGGGAAAACTATTTACTTCACATAAATGAGACTTTAATGATTTAAATCTGTTTGGAACAAACCGTAAAGTTCTATTATCTTCCTCTACTGAATTAAATGATATATAAAATATGTGAAAGTGAATCTTAGATAATATTTCACATGAGTTTGAATTTATGAGAAATATATTTTGTGGACAAAAACGAATGAAATTTAATAAAAGCAATTAATAAAATAGATTTAGTTAATTAATGGTCATTACTTTTCATTCTATCATTAATTTTCATGGAAAATGAACTGCAAAACAGTGAGGAAAACAAAAACTGCATCGATTTTTTAATCAGAAATACAGATAAAAATTGACAAAAGTTTTTACTCCTGAGAGATTTCTAACTCCTGATCCGTATTGATACGAAGGAAAGGAGACGATTTTTTTTCGGCGCATTCAGGTAAACGAACAATGCTGTACATTCGAACTTCAGTTATGTTTTCCCAGATAAGCTCTGAACCTCGGTTAGAGTTTCAAGTGCGTCACATTTTTTACGAAAGCCACGTCTTAAAGGGACAATTTCTCAAAAACATTCCGACTCCGTCAACTTACTTCCGAATCCATCAAATCTCAAGGAAAGGGGAAATATTGGTGGGGACATAACACGGAAGACCGAGCGAAGGAAATAAAAATCGCCCTCCTGGTCATTTAAGCTTCGTTTTTTTTTCTTCCATTGTGACTGCTCGAGCCAATATGTTTTCCCTGGAGATCACCAAAATCCAGAAATAACCAACGCAGTTCACCAAAATTCATGCGGGGAAAAGGGGAAAAAAGCATTCGTGGAAAAATCCACCCCTTGCACATTCGGGACACGGAAAACACACCATTCCTATCTCCCTTTCTCCGACCCATTCTCACACCCATCTTTACATCACCCCCATGTTCGCGACACGCACCAAGGGTTCTCGCCCCTTCCTTCGCAATTGACGGTCCCACACCCTCCATTCTCACCCTCACCACCCCTACAGGCGGTGTTAAGCAGTAGACCGGGAGGTCATCGACTCCGAGGCGGCGCGGCAAATCGTCGCCCTGCACCCTCCCGCACCCATCGGGGGATGGGGAAAGGTGCCGCTCACACCCACAAGCCCATCGGAAACTTGAGTGGGCGGGGGAAGTTTTCCTTACCGTCTTCGCCTTTATAAGAAGGCAGCGCCATCACTCAAGGCGTCGGCCTTTGGCGGATGGGGGAAGGGTCTAAAATAATAATACTGTAGGTAACACGAAAAACTTTCGATTAAATCTGAGTCTATGTTTTCAGAATTACAGGAGTGTTGTAAAAACTATATGAAGGCAAAATTGCGAGAGAGAATATTATTTGTTCAACGGTATATTTTAGAAAAATTATAAATGTTTTCGAAAATGCAGATAAGGTAGTTGTTATTTTGTTCCTATGATATTGATGATAACGATAGCATTTCGTCTATTTTAAAATGCATTGATAAAGGTAGCATTAGCAGATTCGTACAAAAATATTCACAATTAATTGTCATTCGAAGGATACCGAACTCACGAATTGTTCCATCCATTTTAGTTCTCCACCCTTCCCTTGGATAAGTAAAGTTAAATGCATGCAGATCAATAATATAAAGTATTTCGTCATAACATCTAGTTCCTTTAAAAGCCCCAAAATTTCAGAGTTTAAGAGGACGCCTCGGTAGCTTAAGTGGCTAAAGCACTCGACCGGATATTGAGGGATCTGGGTTCGAGTCCCAGTCAAGGCGAATGATTTTTACGCTCTGAAATTGTTGCATTGAAATGCACATTAGCGGATGACTCCGTTAAAAAGTTACTGTTGCGGCATCTCCCGCAGTTTCTTTGGAATTTGTAAAAGAAAGTCTACAACTATTGTTTTCCCACGAACCCTAAAAACACAGCTTGAAAAATTTCCTATGGATTCCTGACAGGAATGCCATTATGTGAAGGCTTATGTGCTCAAATATTACGAATTTGAATACCACCAAAGGTACCGATGCCATTTTTCCCGAGGAATGGATACTTTAAGATGTAAGATTATAACAATCCATTACGAGCACTTGAAACCAAACGTTATTTCCACAAAACTTTATTATTATTTCCTTACACTGAGGAGTAAGAATTAAAATAGCTAGCTATTTTCCTAACAAGTCCACGTATCCTTTCGTGGAATAGCTAATACTTCAGCGGAAAGAAGTTTACTTAGCTTTTTCCTAATTCACGCATTCGTTTCACTTTTCCCTAACTTACATTTTCTTTCCTTGTGTTAACATCCACACCCTCTCCGGCTCTCACCATGGAAACGGCTCGCACTGTTCCACGCAGATGTGGGGCGCACGGCGAATGAAGAAGGGCGAGGGATTGATAAAGCGCAATCGCTCACGCGATATAAATCTTTCCTGGGATTGAGAAAGGGCATACATTTTTTTTGTTAGACAGCCGAGAGAACGAAGGGGTTGAGGGAAGAGACGGGGTGGTTGAGACCGGGGAGAGACGGAAGGGAACAATGCCAAGGGCCGTGAGAGAGAGAGAGAGAGAGAGAGAGAGACGGGGGAGGATGCAAGGAGAGGGAACGAACGCATGGGAAGGATTGAGGAAGTTGAGTGTAAGACGGTCCCGCGACTGAGGGGATAGCATTGTTCCCGAACCCAGCTCAGGTATGTGGAGTCATTAACTCCTGCAGGATGCGAACAGGAAGAGAATATGCTGGGCGAGACTCTCCAGGGCCGGGAAAGAGAGAGAGGCTCGGCACGTTGCTCGAATTCCGAAGACCATTTTCGAAGCAAACTGAATTTCGCCGTCATGTGAAAGGTTTTATGCATCCGGACCGCGATGCAAATTGACGAAATCGTATTTCATACCGACCCCGCAAAACAACAACGTGCCCACACAAAGCATCGAATTTCCATCATTACAGTGCGATATGATGACATTTGTTCCTAAATGCAAATCGCCTCCATATGCAAGACGTCGATTTAGGAGTGTGAATATAGCATTATGGACGACATTGCTCCATAATCTCGCTTTATGTTTTTTTTCAAAATATGTTTCGATCTAGGGACTACGTAGTAAACAGTATATCTCTCACTCAGTTCCCTATGCGGCACAGCATTTTGGTCGCAGTGTGCGGCATTCCCAACATACTTTAAAAGCTGAATTGAACATGCATTGCAAATTGTATAGGCAATAAAAAAAATATATCAACCAATACAATAAAAATAAAGTGCAAAAGAAAGTGATATTTTTCCTTCACAACGAAATATGTAAAAATCTCCATTTTGATGGTCGTATTTTTGATTAGTGAGCATTTCTCCTCATAATCTAAAGTATTAAGCCTCCATTGTGATTAGGTCGTGTGCATGAGAAATGACTGTAGACAGATTACTATTGAGTGAAAAGTTAAATAAATTCTAAGATTTTGTGATATTCAGTCATAATTTTTAACCCTATTATGTTAACTGGCATATTTCTTCCAGTATAACAGAAAATAATAATATGCATTTCCATAGTATTACCGAAACAATAACCCATTCGGTATCATTATTTAGCAGGGATAAGGAAATATTTCAAGAAATTACCCACCTTATTTCAGTATGGAAGTACTCGTCCACATAATCTAACAATTAGTACCCGGGAGTGCTACTAAGTAGACTAAGTAGTCATTTACTATAGGAATTAGTGTCAGCGAGGAAAAAGGCTAGCCCAAGGGTAAAGGCCCATTCACTATAACAAAACCTCTTCTCAGCGCTAATGATTATATCTTACATTAGTTATTTTACACAAAGATTATGATAATAACGCCAATCTCCCACCTTACAGCTGCCTGTGAGTTTCTTTTAATAATCTGATGCCCTATTCCCCATTACTACTACTTAAATGCTTCTCTCAAATTAAAGGGCTCTGGTGATTAGAACTAACATTAAAAAGAATCGGGGAAAAGGATTGATGTTCGTATTTCGTATTATAATGATATGTAGATACGACTGATGTGATTGACCTCACTGTTTTATGTAAATTTGACAGACACTTAACGTCATGAGAATGACACAGCATATGGTTGGCTACCGAAATACAGGAAATAAAAATCACTCTCCACGTTCCAATGATTCCAATGCCCAAACCTTCGATTGCATTTGTCAAAATCCTCGCGACGGTGCCGAAAACGTGAGTGTCTGAAATATATGATTTCAGATATTTATATTTCGTTTCTTCTCTTTTTACTCCTCTCTATAGATATTTAGCTATTTGAAAAGAGCCTCCAAGAAAGCAGGCATAAAGCGTAACATTGCCATCTATTGTCCATTTTTTAGGTAATTGACTAGTTTACCGCTCTCCTTTCCGCTCCCCGTGGAAACTCCAATATGGGGCATATTTTTGTATGGATTGGGAACTTTGTCATTTAGGTAACAGAGTAACTGTAGATTGGAAGTTTTTCAGATTTGGTGTTTTAAAGCATAGAAGAAAATAAAATGGTCAGAAAGGAAAACAAATTATGAAGTTCAAGATATGCTAGGGAAAGAGAGAAATTCGAATAATACAGGGCAAGTGGACGCAGGAGATACCGAGAGACAATGATGGGATGCTGAACACTATAAATCGAGGGGAGAAAGTGGGGAAGCAAGGTTGAGGGAGGGAAGGAATAGACACTTGAATGCCTTTGAAGAAATTTGGACCGAAGGAGAAAGCACGCAAAGCTAAAGAACAAGAATTGCAAAATGTAATATTAAAGAGTATCCTGCCTTGTGTTAGCCTGGGTTAAACATGTCTTTTGCGTCTGGGTCCATCAAAGGGCTACTCTAACACGGTATGCTAATGCTAATAATTATAAATATATAATTAATAAGATTTACTCCTAGATAACCACTCAACCAAGATTTTCATAAATAAATTATCAGCCTCCGTCCTGCTTTTGTCTCCGAAAATTTTATAACAAACTTTATAGAAGACTAGCTCCACTATATTTTTATGAATTTATTCCGATGATTCAACTATTATCTCCAATAGTTTTCGAAAAGCATACAAATTTTCGTGTTTTATGACAACACAATAATGATTGAGCTGAACAGCAAAAGAAATGATTTTACAGGAACTGAGATACTTGATAATTATGCTTTTTGATGAAAACTTTGAGTTTGTCACATATCTAATAGCAGGCACACTAATAAGCCATTAAAGCTTAAGTCAACACTGGGCGTGGGATCAATTTGACTATTATCTCAGGAAACAAATACATAACTCTGTTAGTTCGAGTTTTGCAGCCCCTCTGCATCATGCGCATTTATAAATTCATTTATATTTCACAGAGCATTCTTAAATCATAGAACTACAGCTGACGTGAACTTTCAAGAATAGAGAAATGATAATCTGGAAAATAAGAACTAGATGTTATGTAGAAGACATCTGAAAACACACGGAACTTTCGAAGCATCGTTGTTAGCGATTGCATACCAAGTAGGCGGAAGTTAGGTTCACAGATAAGCAAATGAGGAGAAATCACTTTTGAATACGACACGAAGAAAGTGACACATGAGAGAATAATTTCGTGGAGAATATAATGGAGGGGAGAAGGTCACGGAGTAATGAAAACATTCTTGTGAAAAAGGTTGGTACCAGTAATGTGATACTTATGTGTATTTTTCCGAAGTGCTAGTGCCTATGTTACCAGGATTCCTGATGTGGATGTTGAAACCGATGTAAGCCGTAGGTACTTGGGTTAAAAAGTAACCAGTTGATAGGCACTTGAAACTATAGTCCTCAACTAGACAACGGTGCGGATAAAACATTTCTAAATAGATTTTCTCCATCATAAAAATAGGTTTTCTCATTAGGTCTAAAAATAACACATTTAGTTCCTACTCGCCCGTAGATGTTACTAAAGGGGACTTTCACTCAAAACTCTTGCAATTACGGTTTGATCTAGGACTCTTAATCCAGGACCTGTGTCTAGGATTACTACCTTAGAAACGTGTGCCTGTTTACGCGTATCTAGATTTTTTTCCTTTGGTTCCGACCAATGGTGGAAAGAATTAAAAGGGATGAGGGAAATGATTTAGAAGGCAGAAAGCAACTTGTCTCAATCGAGAAAAGTGAATGGCTGCAGTTTCGTGAATTAGGATTGAAAATCGTTTAGTTATGCGATCAAAGTACCCACTATGTTTTGCCTAATTTGATCTCATTAATTAGTGTAACTTTTATCCCGGGCGACCCATCATCGAGCATTTAGTGAGAAATATGTTTACACGAGACACGTCTCTTTCTTCGCATACATACTAAACGCTATTGCCTCCAACCACAGTAGATCTAATGCAGCATGAAATAGGATTTGTATTAGTACGTAATACATCAAATATTTAGTTTCTCATTTTTTTATCCACTAATATGTCATAAAAATAACAATTTCTTTCATTTTTGTAAAACGATCAAAGCCAAATATCGGTTTTAATTGCGGTTGATATTGGGACTCATAACATCTTTTTCAATAATTTCCCGATATATAAATTCCTAAGAACCCTTATTGAAAGAATTAAAGGGACGACGAATCATAGAAAAAAAATTCAATGATGAATTAGGAAAATGGGAAAAGGAAGTCGTCAGCGCATGTGACTATGAAGGAATGAGGAGACTGGTAGGGAAATGGCCAGGTTGGGCACTTGCTTCATATCTATTTTTAAAGAAATAGATAATCCAAAATAATGATGACTCCTAAGGATAACGACTCATTTCAAATGTAACTTGTGGGTACTTGAAAAAAATTAGCGATTTCCTCCTAAAGGATTTACCTTAAGACGACCTGGGCGTCAATTACGCCGCGTACATGGTAAATGTTCGACTGGTCTATATATGTATATTAGAAGTATAAGTAGATATAAGTAGATTATATATGTATATTAGTGCCAAATTACGCACATCATGGCTTTTTTCCTAAGAAATAAATCATTGTATAGAAACAAATGTGCTAACGATGGAAAACATTTCATTTCATATAATATTTCGAACGAAAAGCTCCTTAATAAATGTCCTAAGTCAATCTTCGCCCTGAATCTAATTCTGTTGGTTATAGCTTAAGCTAATCATCTTATACCAATCGCCAACTTTAGTTAAGCTTGCAGTACTGGTTCCAGTCATCCAGGCCCAACGAGTTATTGCAGCACCAATAATTGCTTCATACTGGGTTTTTTTCTGAGGATTCGCAGCAGGCTTAGGTTCCTTGGAAATTCTGAGGGTTCGGAAACCAGGGCATACCAGGTTTGGTGGAGAGGAATTTTAAGGTGGCCACTGCGCTTTCGTATGTCATCACATTCGCAACGATAGATAAAAACTGGTGGGTCTTGCGAAGATCCACGATTGGGCCCAAGGCCCGCTGTCCACCCTCTCCCCCTCACGTCCACAGCGCACGCCCGTCAAAGACGTAGGTTCCGCCCGGGGTCGGGTCGTCGCATCTCCCTACCCCCTCGACTCCTCCCCCTTTATCGCCACACAGCCCCTCCTCTCCCATTTATCCCTTTGCCCTCCCGTCTCCGAAACCCTTGCCACGTCCACCGCCGCTCACGCGACCAATGCTTCCAACCGAGACAGCTGCCCGCCCTCTCTTTCCCTTCCGAATCACCGGTTCCATCCCCCTCGTGGATTAGTACGACAATTCCTGTCAATCTCCGGTGAAAAATAACCAAACAGGCACTTCCCAAGCGGAGCTCCGTTAGCAATGCACACGGAAAGTCTAGATGGACGAAAGAAGAAATAACTTTTCCTGATGGGCCACTAAAATTATCTTGGGAGGGATGTCACTCTAAATCAGGGAAGATTTACTTTCTCTCCCTATATTTTCTGTATTTCCCGATTTATATATTTCCTGAGGATTCTCACAAAAGCGCTTCCATGCAATAATCGGTGTTAACTATGAAATATTCATATCTAGACAAACGTTCGTAATTTAGTAGCTTTTAGAACTTCATATCACTAGTTATTTCCTTTCTATTAGATTACGATACAAGTCATTACGGTAGAACAGAAAATGCGAGCAGATGGGAAAGGGCTTAAACTTAGGTTTAGAAAATATATAAGAATCAACTATGGAAAAAAGTTATTAAATATAAGGCATGAAAATAGATGCAATTGAGTCAATAAAAATTCAGTATATTCCAAAACGGCACTTTATACACAGTTATGTTAATGATTGTTATATTTTCCAATAATATTGTAGGATATTGATCCGTTATCTTAGATAGATACCTGATTTCAAATTTCTCTTCCGAGGAAGAATGAATTAAAAACTACCCTACACGGCCTGACTTTCATATAAATCTTGATTTCTTATACATCCCATAACAGTTTCCATGTTCCTGGCCTTTCCGAAAAATGTTAGCATTCTAAAATATTTCACGGCTCTCATTATTCACCATCAGTCATGCACACATCGGCAATCAATCACGTGAAATATTCCGCCTAATAAAAGTCATGATTAGTAAAATTTTTCAATGTAGCCATTATCATTAGCTCCGCCACAAATAAATTGCAACGGGTTAGGCATACCGTGTTACATAAATAACCCCTGGCAGTAAACAAAAGCCTCACGGCCGATTTAGAGTGCTTAGACTCGTTTAAAAAAACCAAGCATCGCACCGAATTGAAAATGCAATGGTAAACACGACAACGATAAGCTCTATTAATATACAGAAGATTACCGAAGTACGCTTCTTGACTATAGAGGGTATTTCATGGTATTTATCACCGGTCGACGAATTGGATCCGCCTTTCAAAAAATAATCAACAATTTTTCCGAACGCCATTAAAAGCACACATAATTATCACGCCATTGTTCGGCCCCGCGCGACGTGATTTATGTATGCTAGGGTCACCGATAAAAGCGACAGAAAAACATAAAATGAACCGAACTCATGGTACCATGAAATATTTGACCGAGAAAGTGACAGTGGTCCTTGAAGTCGAAATAACATTCTTGTGTCATCAAGATTGCTTAGTTGGCAAGCTCGCGGAGATAAGAAGGAGGTTTTATGTTATAGCCGTTTCTGATACCTATTACCGGGAATCGCCGATGGAGATAGCGACCGGGTGAAACGGATAAAAATGGACGAATTTAATAATAATAATAAAATAAGGCAAGCCCGATCTTTTCATTCCCTGCCGAGGGAGAGAGTAATCGTCAGCGACACGAAAATTCCTCCCTTGTACCCTCGCACACCCCCCAGCCACTCTATTCCCCCCCCCTTCCCCCCAACGTCTCCACCCCAACCCCCCACCTACGACCCCTCCGGCGGAGCACACAAACCTCCTTCCCCCTCGTCCCTCACCGATTGCGGCTGCCTTTACTCACCCCGCGATAAGAGGGCGCGGGGTGACGGGGCGGACGTGGTCGGGGGTGGTTAAGTAGAATGGGAACGCGAAACTGCGTGCGAAAACAAACTTCCTGGGAGCGGAATCGGCAACGAATGGCGGAGGAGTGGGAAGACCGAAAACACAGTGACACACATTAGCAGACTTGAAATTAACGGAATTAATGTCGGAGAGGTGGAGGAAGCATACAGCCTGCTTTATTTTTACATTTTAAAATATTCTCCCTCTCTCATGGGAAATCGTCACGCCGGGAGAAATCACGCAGGCTTAAAGGGGGAAAAATTTCCAAGAGTAAACGAATAGTCATAAACGCATTTTTTTCGGAGAGAGACATTTTGAGAATTAATGACGAACGAAGAGAAATACGTATAAACCATGCGATTCGCATCGCCACCAAATGTAAATATTAATGTTCGCCTTCGCCTTACCCTTCTGAACTATCAATAGAAAGATTTTTTTGGAAGGGAATATTGACTTCATGAAGAATGTACGTCATGCAGTGATAAGGAATGAGAAATTACAAACGACTGGATAAAAAGATATGATGAAAAATTCGAAGTTTCGGACATACTCAGATATCACTGTTTCTAAAAATAAAGATAGGTGGCCGGTGGGAAAATTTTATTTAATGTTCAAAAATGTGACATTTCATTTTAAAATTAGCACATTTTCACCTTCGAAATTCGTTCGCCAATTGCGTATAAGAAATATAAGTGCTGCCTTAATCAAAAGTAATCAACGAAGTTATATCTTCCATGAAATTAATGAACGTATTAATAAATTCATTCAAAAGCTATCACAACGTAATTCTCAACTTTCTAAGTATGACGACTACGAATTGACGTAAAAAAAAGTAGGAAATACATGCAAAAAACACGTAAAACATATAAAACAAATATAACTGATCATAGTGCATTTGAATTATATATATATATATATATATATATATATATATATATATAATTATATGTATATAATTAGATGTAAATTAAAATCAATGGGAGTACTACTTTCTTTATCAATCAATTATATATATATATATATAATTGATTGATAAAGAAAGTAGTACTCCCATTGATTTTAATTTACATCTACGAGGAACTCCTTAGTGGTTGCCATAGAAAGTGCTGCTAACTATAGAATGTAATGCTTAAGCATTTAGCGATACAGAGATAGCCATAACACAGCTCTTAAAAGTGAAACATTGATAAAATATGATAGAAATCACAGAAATGTTCGATTGAATCAAGTAGGTCAGATATTCTGAGGCTGCCCTTGGAAATGCAGGTCTGCCGCTGAGAGCCGTATTAATTTATTCAAATTGACATGCTCCAGATATGCGAAACCACTCTATCTTCACCGATGGACACAAACGATCAACCTCAACGCACTCATTCTGTCTGTCACAGCTTACTTGGGGCTCTGAATTTGAGCATTTAATTGCTTGAACGCTAAATTAAGTGAAAATTGATCAAAATCGTTATGATATTTTATTAATTCTTTGTTTTTATTAAGCAAGTCTGCAATAAAATTGAAAGCAACTGCGGTAAAACGCATACTTTATAAATAAATAAATATATGTGTGTGTGTATATATATATATATATATATATATATATATATATATATATATATATATATATACATATTTTTTTTTTTAGGTAATCTACCGGTTAAGGTAGGTTTTTGGATGGACACAACTACCAAACAAACATTTTATTACTCCCAACAAAACACAAAATCCATCACCCTACTCTATATAAGGTCCCTCTTCATCTCTGAGTACTTTCTTCCTCCCTTCATCCCGTCCAACATCCCTATCCTGTTCCTTCCCTTTCCTCGTTTGCCTCGTTTCTCCCCTCTATTACAGTCTACAACATCCCACTGCCGGTCAATACCCCCTTGATCCACTTTTCCTGCCTCCATAGGATTTCTCCCAACAAACCCCTCTCCTCGCCCACCATACCAAGTACTTCCTCATTTGTTTTCTTCTCTGTCCATTTCACCTTCTCCATTCTTCTCCACACCCACATTTCAAAAGCCTCCAGTCTACGTCTATCCTCCTGCTTCAATGACCACGTTTCCGCTCCGTACATAGCTACGCTCCATATCAAAGTTTTTACCAGTCTTTTCTTAACATCCTTACTCAACGTCCCCGTCATCAACTCCCTCCTCCTTGTGAAAGCTTCTTTGCCTAGCGCAATTCTTCTCCTTACGTCCTTACTACTTTGACCGTGTTGGTCCAAAACACTACCGAGATACGTGAACTGTTCTACCTGCTCTAGTTTTTGCCCTCCTATTTTAATGTTAAGCTTAGCCTTTTTCTTGCGAGAAAATCGCATAACCTTTGTTTTATTAATATTGATTCTCATCCCATACCTGTCGCACTGAATTTCCAATTCACTCAGCAATGCTTGCAGCCCCTTGGCTGACTGACAAACTAAAGCTTGGTCATCAGCAAACCTAACTGATTTTACGAATTCCCCGCCCACTTTCATTCCTACCTCGAGTTCTCCCCATGCCTCTTTGATCATTTCCTCTGCATACATGTTGAACAGCAATGGTGATAATGGGCAACCCTGTCTTACACCTCTTCCTAACACTGCCCAACCGGACTCCCCGTTCCCCACTCGCACCTGAGCAGTCTGAGACATGTACAGTTTGCGGATTAGCCTCCTTTCCCTCCAACCTATTCCTATTTTCTTCAATATCCTCATTAGGTTTTCCCAATTCACTCTATCAAACGCTTTTTTGAAATCTACGAAACAAGCAAATACCTCCTGGTTGTGTTCTATATTCCTCTCGATTAATAATCTCATTACTGCAATGGCATCACGCGTACCTCTCCCCTTCCTAAACCCAAACTGATCATCCCCTAAGTAATCATTTGCCCTACTCTCTATCCTTTTGTTTATGATCCTAAGAACACATTTAGCTGCGTGGGATATATATATATATATATATATATATATATATATATATATATCCCAATCCACTCCTTAAACCCCCGCCCCGTCCCAAAACCACTCCCATGCCCTGCAATAAACCTTGTTGCAAAACATGCCGTATTTTCAAAACCAGGATCCCATCCCTCTACCATCCGCTTTTTAGCTCTCTCCCACCAATTCCCAGCTCCACATGCACATGCAGCAATGTAGTTTACCTTCTGAAGTGCCAACTTTGCCCAACCTTTCATATTGGGCAGTGTACCACAACCCTCAATATTAGAATCAATAACCACCGGGTCTCATGCAAGAATTCTTCCCTGATTGGTATGCTCCCAATCCCCAAACACGCCTCCAAACACAAAACTCCCTTTGATAAATACTATAGTGTATCCATCTTAGCTTTCCTCCCACCCTCTGATCCTCCACTGAAACTCAAAACAGAGCAAGCCTTCATCTGGCTCTTGGATTCCTGGAATTGTCTAGGTATTAATAATAGGAATTAATTACCCTGATCTGAACATAAATGTATTTTTATCCTCTCTTCACCCCCATCACCTTCCATATTTTCCCCACTCTTCCAAAAATCCCCCTTCTAACGTTTCCCCTCGCAAACCTTTCACCACCTTCCCCTTCCATTCATCTTTCCAGCCCCACATTTCCATCAGTTCTGTCCTTCTCTTCCTTGGACCACCGGAAATCCGAAACCTAGTGAGTTTCTTTTCTTTTTGTGTGTATCTGTGTTTTTGTCTGTGTCCCCTAGTGCTAGCTAACCTTTATACATTTTAATTCTCGTCCGTACGATTTCACAAAAGTGTTAAATACGTATATTTATATTAATGGCGAATTGACTAAAATTATACGCTTTTTACCAACGGAAGTTTTCAGGCGTCTTCCAACGTGGTTTATCGGTCTCAAAATCGGAAACCAGGAGAAAGGATGCAAAAAGAAACCTAATATGTGGATGTGTTTTATTAATGTCCTCGTGGTGAAATCATCACCCCAGTCTCCTATGTCATCTAGCGTCACCCAAGACATTCTCTGACCCAACCAAGTGATATCATTGACGAAGAAACTCCGATTAGAACGGAGCGAAACAGATACATCCGGAATTCCCACTTGCCGTCTGCTGGCAGTTAAAGAAGACTGAAAAAATAGACCACCCGCCGATGCAGGCTCTAATCTGGAGCACCGGGACTTTTCTCTACCACGTTAGCGATTTTGGACCTTATAAGAAGAAGTCCATTTTATAAATAAATTTTATTTTCACTATTCTTTGGGTGCTTACTATTCTTACACGTGAATTATGAATTTTATTATTGTCCAAATCATAAAATAACAAAGATATTCAAAGACTGTTTCAGTTACAAACATCAGCAGGGGAAAAATAATTTTCGAGCAATCATACAAAATTAGATTTGGAAATAGTTTTGGCTCCAACTGCTTCTCATATCCAGATTTACAACTGGGTTTCATTCTACGAGACGCTGGACATCTGTAAGGCACGGAATATTAGCATATCAGACTTCTGCCAAACTATTGTAAGGAATTCAATTCAATATTTATTGAGTTAGTAATATGAATGGAATATAACTGAATGAAAACTAGGCCTCTCTAACAAGAATGATGATGTTTTCTAATCTTGCCATTGTTTTCATCATGAATTCAATGAGAGAATACGAGTCCAAAAATAGATGTCTCCACTGAAGTCCCTTTTATCCAGGAGATGCAATACGTCGATGCAGCATGCGGTTCTAATAATTATCTCTCTGATTTCACTATTAAACTCGAGGGTTATTTAATTTTTCTAAATTCCTCATACCAGCTTTCACTTTCAGTTGACTAGATTTTCCACTCCAGTTACTCTAGCTACGAGAAACCTGTAGTTAGCCTTTAGTGCTTTATTTTTTCGTGAATAATTATGATATTCATTAAGAATTATCTAAATTCTCAATAAACAGTAATTCGATTGTCCGAATTTCTTTCCGAATACCCATTCATCACCTGGCCTAAATAATGTGTAATATCCATCTCCTTGACTTTTTCAACACATCCACCTAACAACGGAGGTTTATCTAAGTGACACGATATAGATTACCGTGCTGATGTTAAGATTGCATACCACTCTTGCGAATGAGAACGGAGCATGCTGAAGACTTTCTTTCGGTAAAGAACTAACTCCGTTCGGTTCGGCCTATCGATAGGACTCTCTCGAGTTATGCTGAGTGCGTGACTCTCGAGTATCCGCGCGATGAACACTGTTGCACGCCCAACGCCATTAAACTTCAAGATTTTCGCGTAAAGAAACCGCAAGTACACCGCGTTCATGTGCGGAGTTCGCAATCCATTATTTGCGCCCCCGAGGACGGAGGGCGGAGAACGTGACTCTGTGAGATTTGAAGTGAAAATTTCCCACACGACTGGCGCCTGCAATCAGGAATGAACTTGTCAGTAGTTTTAAGGCGGGTGGGAGACAGCGCATTAAAGAGTGATGGAAAAAGTAAGCGGCTGTGCACGGGAGGGAAGTAAAAGGCGCCGTTGGCGTCGGTCGTGGAGAGAGAGAGAGAGAGGGCCGCTGAGGATTGACGGGGGAGGGGCTGGGAGTGGCACCGCCGAGGAGTCTCCCAAGGTGAAAGGGGAACCGAAGGAATGGAATCCCGCCGTTACACAACGTGACGTTCTCCGCCGATACTACGACGATAAATAACAGACGCAACTTTAATTGTGAAACCTGACTCCCACAGAAACAATACGCCAAGCGATAGCACTTGTGCTCAAAATGCGTGCCCAATTATTTTTTATTCAACAACCTTTCACAAAACAAACGAATTTTTTTTATCTTCTTAATAATTAATTTACGTTTGTAACCTACTGCTACGGATGCGAATTACGAAGTGGTGTTGCGTTATGCAATCATAAAAAGGTCAAGGGGTTAAAGTCATAAGTTGGATCATAAAATAAAAATATATCAAAGATAATACGAATGGCACGAGAAAGTTTATCCATAGTTAAGTATCATATGGTTTAACTTTCTATTGCCATTCTTAACCCAGTCTATCGAAATACAGACACAATTAATTACTGAACAAAAATTTTTCTTTTTTTTTCGTTTAAAATAAAACTCATACCAGAGCAACAAATGAAAGTTACGCTTCCGCAGTTTTCTCAGGGCGGTTCAGTCGGCATCACTACAGTACAATTAAAACATAAATTAAATTCTACTCTTAAACCCAATATCCTGGCACTCCGACTTAAAACTACCATATGGAATTCAAATTCCTATGCACTGTATGATGACTCTTCGAAATGTCGATATTTTCATTGGAAAAAATCACATTTTAACCAAATAAACAAGAGATGCTTCGCAACACATACTTGTAAGAAACTAAACCTTTTACTAGGTAAAATTATGATGGCCTAAGACACTAATATGTGCTCGGTACACTGATCACTAATAAAATACACAAATCACTCACATATCAGTAACCAATATATTCCTTTTTGGGACAACAATTAATATCTACTATTAGCGAAGTTTTGGTTAATGATAAAATAACCTGCACAAACTCATAGTTTATCTCATTTTATAGCACACCATCATCGGTATTTCAATCCTAAAATTGGTTTACAGCAGCCCTCATTTCTTCTCTATTCAGTGTTAATTCCCTCACCCAATGAAGATTCTTTCTTACGCCTCTCTTAGTTTGTTCTATATACGTGTCTCTTGATCTTCCTGGCGGAATCCTCTGTTCAAGTGACCCTAATATTAGGCTTATAACTAATCCATTTTGTCCCAAGGTGTGCTCAATCCATCTAGTTCTCCTTTGCCATACAGTTCTCCATATTCTTCTTTCCTCTTTTTCTTATTTCTCGTTCCTAGCTTTGTCTGTTTATTTAATCTTCAGTGTTCTCCTTAAGTACCACGTTTCAACGGCTTCTTTTTTCGCTAGTGCACTTTTAAAATGCCTCTGTTCCGTCAAGTCTCATACTATGCATACGAACATTTTGACGAGGATTTTTGATTTGATTCCTTTTTTGTAACAGCAGACTTTTTGAATATTGTAGTTGTCTCTTCTTCATGAAAGTTACGACATCCTTTATGGTGTCAGATAAAGTAATAGAAAAAAAGTAGGACGGACAGACTAATATAAACAAATTTATAGTTATGGAGGAGATCAGTTGGGTTATTGTTGAGAATATGCTGAGTAGTGGAGGGAATAGAGAAAAAACGGTTGGAGTCGTAGCAAGACGAGGAATAGACATGAAAGTGACTGAGGACAGGGTGCATCCGAAGAAAGATATAGCAAGTTGAATGGAGGCGAAGTGGCAAACGTACCATGGAAATGGAGAATGTGCATAGGTAAATAGACGGCGGAAGAAAAGAAAATTACTCGTACACAGAAAGAATAACGGTAGAAAGGAAGGGAGGAGATATTTCGATGAAGTCAAATGTTTTCATTCCTCTCCAGAGTTTCCGAGGGGTTCGCGTACACCTGGGACCTCGATAAGCTACTCGCAGATTTGTTACTCATTCAATTTAATCAACCGGCTATCAAAGATAATGAACGAGATTTGGCAGAGATCAAGTATGTCTTAAATATTTTTAGCTTTAATAATCCGAGGGTAACAATTGTAGCGTGTATACTATCCGAGGGAAATGCCATCGCCACTTAGCATAGAGGTCACGGTCTCGAATGCCCTGCCCATATAGGTTTTACCCTTTCCATGGATAGGATAGAACCCAGTAGGTTAAATCATTTTCATCTCTTCATTCAAAAAAATTAAAAAAAGTCAAAGAATAAAAAAATGACATAAAACGAAAAACGTTGAGGTATGTAGGAAGTAGAAGAGGACAACGTCATATGAAGCACTATACGGAAAAGAGCCAGGTGGATTGGACACTCTTTTAGAAGAAAGATATGTTAGGAACTTAATATCCCGGAAGATTGAAGGAAAGCTTTCTCGAAGAAAACCAATAGAATAGGGCTATGTGATACGACGATATGGCGAGATTAGCGACTTTTTTTACATATCGACATTAGAATTTTATAAGGAAAAATTTAAGTAAATACTATAACGTGGGTCTATAATTATCGACGATATTAAGATACGGGTAATACTGTGGCTATAGTTTGATACCCATTGAATTATCGCCTGGTTGATAATCGCCAGCATGTCGATATTTCTTTTATGTTGACGATCGATTTTGGAAATTGAAAGAGAAACATCGGTTGAAAATACTATGATAGATACAAGAGGGAAGAGTGATTAGAATTTAAGAGATTCAGCAGTGAACCTGGACGAGAGCCAGCAATACTAGGAATGACCAATGTGCCCTGATAAGAGGAATATACGTGCTCCTTCTTTTAACAAATGTATTATACCTGTAGAGTAGGTACTTGATGAGATTACCTGTAAGCAAGTAATACAACGTAATCATTGCATATTCCCCGGGGAAAATCATTCCATATTGGCTAAGCATCGATATTTGTCGCCAATCCGTCTCGGCTAGAGAGAAAGTGCCATCGGAAAGTGGGGGCCGAAGTGCGGGGGGGAGGGGCGCGGTTGGGATGGAGGCTCGAGGGAGTGAAGGGGTGTCAGGGGGTTCGTCGGGGGGTTAACCGAGCGGGGGAAGTGGTCCAAGATGGAATGGGGGACCCAAGGGGCGGAGGGGAAAGAGACAATCGCCCCCACGGGTAGCACGCCCTTTTCCATTTCCCACGGCCGCACGCCAATTTCACTTTCCATATCTCCACGAAACTGTCGATACAACTTCTAGATATAGAGGCGAGTCTATAATACTCCCCCGCCTCCAAGAGCCAAATGGTAGCAGCGGCAGCCGGGAGACATTTGAGAATTTCTCTCTCTCTCTCCGGTGAGGCTGGCTGACTGATTCATGGCAGTGGCTCACCCTCCCCTTCCTTTCCGTCTCATCGACTTCACTAATCTCACGGATTGCCGAGCGGTGACTAATTATGCCTCGGGGGAGGAGAAGGAGGAAAGAACAAACTTGCATGCTGTTTGCATTCCAGTTTACGGTCAATCTCTTCGGGGAATTGTTATACTCAAATCACATTCGGCGTGGTTTTGCGGATATCGATATTCGAAGAACACAGAAATGTAAATTATATTTTGAGGCATACGTTAATAATTATAACATAATATTTATTGTTTGTAAGCAAAGGTAAAGAGGCGAATTTCGGCACCAAACAAATAAATAAGACTTATTTACACATTCAATCTAAATACGTATTCGGTTATTTCGGGAAAAATATCTGCGCTTGCATTGTTCTTCCATCTGAAGAAAAACACGAGTACAATGAATGTCGTCTCCATAGGCCTGCTCTGTCGTTCAACAAAAACTTTCTATCTCTCCGTATCAATGTGAAAATATTTTCCGCCTTTCCTAGAGTGGGGGTTCGGTATCCAGATGCAAATGAACGACGACCGATTTCTTGTTGCATATCGTATCCAGCTCGGAACCTGAGATCTCGGATCAGGGCAGTGCGATTTGACATTTAAGCCATCTCACTTTGCACCGAACCGACCCAAATCTCCAAATTGGAGATTTTGAAGTGGCAAGTTGACGAAGGCGATATCTCCAGAGACGACCAATTTATATCCAAATAACTTCGTTTTAAAAATACCGAGTGCCTGGATTCAAAATGGCGTTCTTGTTGCGGGTGGAATTGTTACACCACGTTTGCGTAGTAATTGCGCAAGTATAATAGCAGAATAAGCTGTACCACATATTTTTTTGGGAGTGATTTTCAGGGCGCTGAACGAAGATACTTGAATTGTTCACGTTGGGAGGGCTCGTCGAAACTCGGGCAAATGCTGGTGAGAGAGATCCGTATCTTCCCTCCAAACCTTTCGATGCCGTGCGATTTTCACGCTCCGCAGACTCGTTAAATATTCATCGAGGGAAAACACGGTGGCGAGTGATAGATGACGATCCCGTGTTACCTCCGTGGATTGAACCATGGTAGCTGGAAACCGTCATTTTCGGTCGGAAATACTTAAAAAAGGGAGACTCTTACCCGGGTTCGTTAGTACGTCGAGTTCGTCCCAGACTGATGGCCCTGGAGGAATGATTATTCAAGAAGAGGTGGGGTGGGGTGGTAAAGAAGCATGTTACATTACACAAACTATCCAACCAATGATTTAAAAAACCGCCTTTTTATCCGAAATACAGCTTGAAGTACAAAAATACATGCGGGAAGATTGAATCTCATAGGACAGATAAACCGTAGGCCATGTGAAATTCACAATAGCATCGCAGTATAGCCGATTTCTAATTCTATCCCACCCGTGTTTCACCAAGAATGCTGAAACCATGAATATCACGCTACCTGGATTTTGCTGATTTCACCTAGGGACGATTCCAAGATTTGAACCAGTGGCAGCCGGATGTTCAATGCTATAAGATCGTATGTGTGGGCAATCTGGTTGCTGATCACCGCGAGTGATAAATTGGTCACATAAGAGAGCCGAATTTTAGTTTACAACACTGCCATTCATCCTAAAATAAATTTTTTCATGCCAATTAAAATGTATTCATGGTGCTTTGATATTCATTTTTATCATCTTTAATCTCATAGTTTTCATCCGTCCTTTGTGAATACCATGAAAAATAAGCTTCCTATTTACAAACGAGGTTAACATGCTGTCTGATATAATTCGTTCTGATCCCTGAGAAGTCCTTCGTTCTGATCCCACCCCTAAATTCCAACAAGAGTGCAAAAAAGAGTTAAAAGCCTGTGAGGGACTGTTTAAATGGTCAGAAATTTTTCAACTTTTCCAAATGAATCCTTCCGCTCCGAGATTTTTCGGACTCCCGAAAGTGCATAAGAAAGACATTCCGATAAGACCAGTTGTTTCAAGTGTGTCTTCCCCCAACCACCTGCTAGCGAAAAAACTCAATGTGTTATTTAGAGACTTGTCTCAATTTTCTGCGAAGTACAGTGTGTTAAACTCAGTGGACTTGGTGAACAAGCTCTCGGGAATGACAATTCACAAAAAGTGCACTCTAGTGTCTTTTGACGTAAAAGATCTTTTTACCAACGTGAACCCGAAAGTAGCCGTGAACCTAGCGCAAGACATCCTCCTTCGGAAGTCCATCTCGACTCCCATTGCCTATGAACTGTGTCTTCTTCTCTCCTTGTGCGTCTCCCAGAATTATTTCGTCTTCAACGGACAGTTCTACAAACAGTCCAATGGTTTAGCCATGGGCTCTCCCCTGTCCCCTGTCTTAGCAGATATTTACATGGACGCATTCGAATAGGACTTATTTTCCTCTCCCCACCCCCTCACCAAGAACGTAGTTAGCTGGCACAGGTATGTGGACGATGTTTTATGTGTCTGGTCCGGGACAGATAGACAATTAGACAATTTCCTCTCCCACTTAAATTCATTAAAATCCAATATTCAATTTTCTATAGAAAAGGAAGTAAACGGTTGCCTGAATTTTCTAGATATCTGCATTTCAAGATCCCATGAGAAATTGCAATTTTCCATATTTAGGAAAGACACATACACGGACCATGTTATTCACTCCACCTCCAGACATTGCTTTTCACAAAAACTTGCAGCATTTCATTCCATGATCAATAGACTAACTTCAATACCAATGACGGTTTCCAGCGTTTTAAAGGAACTTAATATTATTAAGACAATAGCAGTAAACAATGGCTACCCGGAAAAACTAATAGACAAACTTTATAAGAGGAAAATGTCCAAGTTAGCCAGAAACAGTATTTATGGGTCTATACCTAGCGATATATCAAGGGCTCAATGGAGAAGGTTTCTCTATTTAGGCCCATTATCCCTGAGGGTATGCAGAAAAATCCCCAAAGACAAAATTAGACTAGCGTTTTATAACAAACAGTGCATGAGGAATTTAATTTCTCATACCAAAGACAGAATCCCTACAAGTGAGAAAAGTGGTGTTTATAAATTAAATTGTCAATGTGGAGCAGGATACATCGGCCAGACTGGGAGAAAGTTTAAAGAGAGGATCAAGGAACACCAATCGTGCGTCAAAAATAAGGACTCGGCGTCTCTCTTTGCCAAACATCTGCTGGACGAGAATCATCGGAGTGATTTTGTGCCAGAGTTCTTACATTTTGAGAAGAAAGGACAAAGGCTTGACGCGCTAGAGCAATTTGAAATTTTGAAATGTGTTAAGAATAAGGTTACCATTGTTAACGAAATCTTGTACCCTTCCCACTCCCCCCTTCTAGACCTTCCTTCCTTCCACACCTAATGACACCCCACCTACCTTACCTCCTCCCCTACCGGCTCTTAATACAGCGTTTTTACGTATATTCTGGGTTTCCCCTCTCCCTCCTGATCCACGCGTCCCCTTCACCACCTCCCCCTTCCTGAGTTTACGGAGTTCCTAATCCTTTCCTTTCTTCTAGCCCCTTGCTCTCAACCCCCTTAACCACCTTCGGGCCAACCCCCCCCCCCTGGGTTTTTCCCCTCTTCCACCCCCTAACCCTCACCTCAGACCGGGGAGTTGTCTCTCTTCTCGCCTTTCCCCCCCCCCCAACCCAACCCCCCCCCAATTTGTGTGACTATATATTCTCTGTCTTCTTTACAAAATGTACCTGATGATGACGTGCCACGTCGAAACCTAGGTCGTCCGTCGAATAAATCTATGTGGAATTACAAAGTTTCTCCTTTCATTATGCTGTCTGATATAACAGCTGTCCACAACCAATTAGTTAGTCGCTAAAGCTTTGGGAATGGGGTGGGAGAATTTATGGGAAATATTGTAACGTCTGAAAGTGGTTAGAAAGGATGGGGACCTGAAAGACGTAAGTGTTTCAGAACTCTACAAATAAGTTCAAGGTGTCGCCCAAAATTAACCTCTACACGATAGACGAACAATAATAACTAACATATGATATTATTCTATAATTAAGAATTAATTTATGAACTCCATCAAATAGTTTTATGACCACTAAACTACTTCTATGTTTATTACTAGGCCAATACGTATTTCAGTTATTAATGTCGTGATGTTGAATAGCACCTACTTCGCACGCCATGGAGATTCACGAAGTGAAATTTATTGAAAATGAGAGAAATTATGCTCGATTGATTTGGATAGCCACTGAATCCTACTTTATTTTATTTCAATTGTTTTACAATGAAAACAAGGAAATGTAGATTTCAATATATTCACAGAAAAAATATTGGTTGGATTTGGCAAGCGGGATCATATCGTTAAAGAGACTAGGGGAAGAAAACCCTTTTCAATGATAGGGTAAAATGAAACCTCTCACCTAATGCCTTTAATTTCGCGGACATCATAATTAAAATAGAATAACTTGGGGAGAGAATTATTAGGTTAACCAGCGATATTGCTTATTTAATATTATCTATTCTTGATTATTCGTATTGATATTCGTATTGATAATACGTTTAGTATTTTATAAACAAAATATTTGATTCAATACGCTTCTTTTTATTGAGTTCATGCAATTTCTGCTTTAATATGGGGTGGATTAGGTAACTTTTCAGTAACTTTCAAGCAATCAAATTTTGCTCATCTCAAAAATACAGGTTTTTTTTGAACATGACGTCTAAATCCTCCGCTGAACCAAATTGTAAAAATTACCAGCTAGATACATTATTAAGCAGTAGATATAGACAGGTGAATTGAAGGCGCCCATGTTAACACCGCTATCTGTGGTAATAGAATGCGTTGCATTTTTTTAGGAGTTTCGTCTGCGCCCTTCACGTCTAAAATATTTCCCCTGTTCATACAAGGAAACGGACACAAAATGCTGGTCATTCACTCCTTGGCATTGAATCTGAACCTGTGAGAACAATGACCGATAAAAACAGCAAGGAATTTGTGAAGATTTTTTTGAACTTCCAATTCACGGTTGTAAACCGTGATTATATCGATTCAAAAACGACCGATTTCACGGTCAAATCCTTAAATGGATTGATTTCCTTGTGTGTTTACACAAATGCCTTCGAGTTTATCGGCTGGGCGATGACCGGGCTCATGGAAACGATTGATTTCGAAACTCAAACGTAATTACCAAATAATTTGGTGAAAATCTGTTGCAGCAATTGAGGCTGAAACGACATACTCTCACGCTACCTATTTATGGTTTTGGTTCATGCATAGAAGCAATAAACATCTCCTGGCTTGATACGCATTACAAGGATCAAAATCGGAGGTGGAATAATTATATATTTGTCTCTTTTCGGCACATCACAGCAATCACTCTATCTCATGGAAAGGTTTCAGGAATTAAGAAAGCGAAGCATGTGCGTCAAATTACTGGTTTAACAGGATACACACACATTCGCAAAAACAGTAAACTGTCGCCTTATGGTATTTCGCATGCGATTTATGAGATTTCAAACGTTATTGAGTGTTTTCAATTGTATAATATAAAGTTCACAATGCAAGTAGCATGAAAGGCGTTCAAAACTACGACTAGGGCGAGGAAAATCTAGAGGTTTCGAACCCAAACGAGCTTTTAAAGGAACGCCTCTATGAAATGGCCCACTGCATTCCAACAGCTTGGTAAATCTCGAAACTTTTATTGTTAGGAGATAATCTTGAAGGAGGCTTCAATTATCTACATTGGCATAATACCCCACAAGCCGAAAGCCGTCCAAAGGGCTTGTTAGGCGTGTACCCGTAAAAGCGAACAAAACAACATGCAAAATCAACACAACCTTGCAAACCTACACCCACAGTGGCGTATAAATTCATGCAAAAACCCTTTTAACTTACTCGCGTGCAAATACATATACTATCATCTAACAAGCAAATGCACCTAAGAATGTAGTAAAAGTTTATCCAATAACGTGTAAACTATTATTTGAAAAGTAAGAAGGCGAAATTCCACTACCACATGGACATGCAGCATACAATGGCCTCCTCCCCCAAGGACACAGGTAGGGAATGTGACAAAACGCTGCAGGGAGCGGAAGGGTCTTCCCCACACAGAGAGAGACGAGGGATGGAAGGGAACACATAAAAAAAAACAGAGCAAGCAGAGCAAGCATCACTGTAGCGAGCACTACATTTTTAATGGTATTCTACTGCGGACATGCGGGAATGGAAACATAAGCAAAGGTGGCTTAATTTAATCCTTTCCAGTCTTACATTTCACAGGTTTTGCTAACTCAGGTTTTTTTCCAATGCCACAGAGAATAAATTCGTAACTGATGTTCGATGAGTAAACTCCTTTTCGGCGGGTAGCGTATTTTCCAGGTGATTCCAGAAGTGTAGGTCCAAATTCCGTATCGGGGGTGAATAACATGTGTCTAATGTATTCTATTGAATACAGTCAGCGGTGAGCTATCACCCCTGTCGTCAGTGGGTCAAAAATCTTTAATTGCCTACCGCTCCATATTATGAACATGGTCACTCTCTCGATCTTCCAGTACCCAACGGTGTAGGAATGCCCAGAGAGTGTACCATTTCATTGCCAGAAATCATCAAAATGCGAGAGATCCGATTGACTTTCAATATTGCTCATATGCAAGGTTCAAAAGTCATGAACTCAAATAACGAGGGTCAATTATTTGGATTGCAATCTCTGGTATGGGATACACGATAACAGAATCTAATGAAAAGAATGAAAGCACTGAAAATATTGTGGAAAATCACTCGGAAGTCCTACGACAGTGAAGCTACCTCCTAACCAAATTATATTTTTTCAAATGGTCACTTTGGACCCTCATCATCTGCTAAAGGTCGTCAACCTTGACCTCAATCGTCCGAGACGAGCTCACCCTTCACCATAACTTTGGATTGTCCTTTAGTAAGCCAAGTTTTCCAAATAATTCTCGCACACATTCTTCGACCATGAAATTTGAACCGTGTGTCAAGATCACTATTCCATAAATTCATGCCACTAATCAAGCAGTCACAGACAATGCATATAATCGTTTCAAAGACTATGAATACAAATCAAAAGGTCGATCACGTCACATTTTGTTAGAGATGGAAAACGTATTGAGATGAAGTCCCAGTTCTATCTTAAGTGTAAGGT